>NC_081303.1:38760065-39063095 GCF_030435805.1 Mustela lutreola
TTTGCCCTGCATGCGACAGGAGCCAGGACAGTCCCGCGCTTCATAGAGACACCACCTTCTTGGGACCTGAGCCAGCGCCCCAACAGCTGATGACTTGCTCGCTCTGAGCTCCTCCGGCAGCAGAAAGGACAGACAACCAGGAAGGCCCAGGAGGCGGGAGACCGGGGGCAGCTGTCCTTCTGACGGGGATGTCCTCTTCTTGGCCGGATCCTTCTGCAGCCCTCAAAGCAGGAGATCATCAAGGAACAGACAGAGTGACGGGGCCATGGACACCTCCTGGATCCTGGGAGCATGCTCAGGTCCGGGCGAGATGGCGCAGAGGTCAGAGAGAACATGGTCTCACTGGTTCGAGCATGCGGCCCTTCCTTCCAAGGAAGCCACGGTCTCCACATCCAAACCATCTGAACAGCTTCCCAGGATTGTGGTCGGGATTCAGCCCTCGAGCACGGAGGGAGGGACGAAGGAATCAGATGCTGCCAGGCCTCTCCCCCAGCACCATGCACACCAACCCCAGGACCGACCAAGGAGCCCCAGGCCAGGGCAAGCTCCTTCCCTGGACATGAGGACCTGGGCCCAGCCCTGGGGAAGCAGGATGGAGAGGAAGACTACGTTCTTGGTGCTGGTCCTCCCGGCCTGCTGGTCATCCCCTCAGGACCAAGGGGCAAGAAAGAGCAAAAGACAGAGTTCTCGTCCCCAGGGATTCTCAGTCCACACAGCAAGAAAGGCCCAAAGGAGCGCCCCAGCTCATGGCCCCAAAGCCACTGGAATGTCACAGTGTCCAGCCCCTTCCTGGTTCTCCTGCACGAGTGGGAGACACAGCACATCTGAGAGACCCCCGAGTCCATGGCGATGCTCCCTTCCCGCATCCATGGCGACGCTCCCTTGCCTGTGATCCTCCACACCCATCTGAGCTGGGCCTGCAGCCCCAACCGTGCAAAGATCAGCTTTTTTCTCAAAACAAGGAGTTCCCTGAGGCCGGTGGCTTTGTCAAGCCCCAGGCATGGCCTGTAGCGGTGCACGGTCCCAAGTCCTGAACTGCAGAAACACATGCCATTAGGCCCCCGCAGGAGCTCACGCGGTGGGTGCGCCACCTGTCCTAGATCCTTCCATGCTGCTCTCTGAGATGCAGGACCTTAGCACCTGGATGAGCAGAGAAGATCACTGACAGTCTTTGCCCCAATGGAGGACCCTCCTTTCTCAGGGAAGTAGGTCCTTGGCGGCCAGTCACATCCCCTGGTCAAACCATGGGCAACCCCTCCCTGAGCACAGCTGATGCACCCCCACCTCCACCAGGCACCCTGGAGTGTAGGACATGTACGGGCTCGGGCGAGCCTCCAGCGCTGGAGGCCAGTGGGTGACCAGCACAGAAGGGCTCTGAGGGGGTCCAGGAGTGGGCAACCCCCAAGTACCATTCCCCCGGGCTCATGGAAACTGTCTACACGGTGGAGAACCCCGTGAGGCCAGGCCGTGATGGTCCGCCAGCAAAGGAAGGCAGGCATCAGTTTAAGTCTGTTGTCTGTTCTTCATTCCAGGAGACTGAAACTGGGACTGCACGGTGGAAAGGTATTTCTGAACACTCAGGGTGGATGGTGGCTTCCAGGCCACTGCCATCCCCGTCACCCTGAGGTCACGGTCAGCACCGAGACGCACTGCTCACAGCCCGTCTCCCTCTTGAACTAGTGGCAGGCTGTCATGCCTCTAACGAGTTTCCCGCGGCCACCGGGAAAAGTCACCACACGCTCTCTTGTAGCTCTGCAGTCACGAGGTCTAAATTCGGGGCCGTGCTCCCCAGGCAAGTGTGTTCTCTTGTGTCCGAGGAGTCCAGACACAACTGTGCCCTTGCCCCCGGGGCCCTCCTCCACCTCCAGCAGCGCCTGCGATCCTCCACCTTCTTCCCTCGCTCCCAGTCTGTCTCTTCCACACACAAGCCCACACACAGCAACATATACACGTGTGCACACACATGCCTCTGCTTCCCTTGTCTCACCTCATCTGATGCAGACCCACCTGCCCCCACGTAGCAGGCTCCTCACACGGAGCTGGTGTGTGGCCCAAGAATCCAGGATCACCCCAACCCCAGTGAGAACCTTGAACCAGTCACATCAGCGAAGCCCCTCCTGCAAGGGGACGTCACACATTCCCAGCTTGGGGGCAGCAGGACGTGGCATCTTCTGGAGGCCGGGACCCCATCTGGCCCAAGCCCCGGCCAGCAACTCAGGTGCAGCTTCTAAAGCCCCTCGGGCCTTGGGCTGACCCCCCCCCCCCAACCCCAGACAGAAGCCTATCTGTGTGGCTCTGAGCAGTGTGCCACCCCCGCCGCCTGGCCTTCAGTTTCCCGTGTGTGCAGGGCCATGGGCTTCCAGTTCTGCCATCCTGTCGCAAGACCGCTCGGCACACAGGCTGAGCAGGGAGGGGCCGGCCGTTCGCTCTCAGCCCGGCAGTGAGGACACCTATGTCCAGAAAGAAGCCGCTCAACCAGGACCTAGTCATGGAACGTGAAGAAGTCCCTCAGCTTGCGTGTTCTAACTGAATCAGCACAGATTTAACTCGGGTGTGACGTAAGAACATGTCCCCTAAAAACATCCACCTGTGCTGCTCTACGGGGCCTCCCGGAGGAAAGATGCCCTCGGGGGTTCAGGAAAGAGCCACCTGGCTGGGGCTGTTAGCCGGCTGGGAAGGGCTGGCAGGAAGTGTGTGAGGAAGGATCTACGACAGGCCAGAAGATGTCACCCTCCCACCTGGACGTCCCGAAGCAGAGGACGGGGTGTAGGGAGGGTGACCAAGCCGGCCACGGGTCCGAGGCTCAGTGTTCTTGGCTCCAAGATGCCTGTTCCCCTCAGCATGGCTCTGAGACGGGTTGAAGGCAAACCCCTCGTGCTGCTCGGCCAGCAACAACCTCCAACGACAAGTGTCCACTAGACCTCCTGACCTCCGTCTGACCAGCCTTCGCCCAACCCCAGAAACACTCTTACGGGTTCCCACTCTGCTAGTGAGGAAAAAGACCTCCTAATAAAAGCTCCTCACTAATAACAAGAATCCCCTGTTGTGGAAATTTGGCACACATTCTTCAACAACAAAAAGGAAAACAGGATGTCTGCTTTGCAGCACTTACCAGCCCTGAGAAGGAGACGTGGTGGACTCTGACTCATTTTTCCAACCACCCTGGGGAACGGAGATGCTCTCAATGTGAGCGTGAAGGAGCTGTGGGGACAGAAGTTAGAGACGCAGTCCGTGAGAGTCTAACAGATGTTATTTTTGGAACTGGATTTGGGGCAGCAGATAGAACCGTCACTGCTGGGGCTGTGAAGGTCACACCTGCGCTAGGAAAGCACGGGCCCCAGTGTCAGAAGCAGCAGCTTCCAAGGGCCAGGACCTCCCCATCCCTCACATGGAGGATTTCCTCTGAGAACACCTCCATCCTCACATGAGGGTCCATGTCCACACAGGACGGATGAGAAAGGCTGACACACAGAGGAGCACGTGGGAGTGGGGACAGAGGTTCAAGCCGCCGGCCAAACGTGGCACGCAGCCACCAGGTAAACCGGCGAGTGGTGCCAGGAAGGTGCCGGCAGACGTCCTGGCAGAGAGGATTGGAGAGACCACCTCCCCTGCGGACGCAGGGTGTGGGCAGGAGGCCAGGGTCACCTGTTTACTGGACTTCCAACTCCTGAGGGTTGGCTACAATCTGTCTTGTCCATGCCTCTGTGCCCCATGCAGAGAAACGGGCCCAGCAGAGAGCAGGTCCTCACAACATGGTAGCTGGCTGAAGGAACCATGAATGAGTGAGTTCCTAAGCACACGGCGCTGAACCAGCTCAGAGCTGGGCCCTCGGGACTCCAGCGCACTCTGCTGGGGGATCACCCAAGCCAGGCCGACTCGAGGACCCCCCCAACCAGCTGCCCTCTACGCAGACTCCTCTGGCTTCTCTGGGACTCCTTTACTCAGCCCTGCCTGATGGCCGGCTGGCCACGAGGTGGGACCCAACCCAATGCAGGGGCTCCCGGGGTTCCCCGGACGGCTCCCTCCCAGCCCCGCAGGCTTTTGGCCACCACGCCCTCCTCATTCCACCTTCTACCCTCCTTCTGCCTTACAGCTAGCTCCCTCCGTCTCGGCCGGGCCTGCATCCTGCCCTGCGTCCTGGCCCTCCGGCCAGGGGCCCCACCCGCCTCTGCTGCACTAACAAGCAAGCCCCATTCCAGAGCCTGTGGTACCATCACTGTCACCCGAGGCAACCACAGTACGGTCACTCTCCCACCACAGGGCCCAGCATTCAGGGAGGGGAAGTCCCGTCTGGGACACAGCGTTTTCACGGATGAAACAGAAGCCAAGCCAGGGGTGGAAAAACTCAGTGCCTCCGGGATGGTTCCATAGCTGGTCCCCAAATGTCTGATGCCCCTCCCTCCACAAGAGGGGGTTAACGGCCCCGCTGAAGGTGAGTGGGACTGCTGGCCCGCTGCAGCCAGCAAATGTCTGCCCGGGTTTCCTGGGATCCCTAGGCTGTGGCTGCAGGGTCCCCAGGCAGCATGCTGGCCTCCACCTGTGCCCACAGGGCTCTGTCTCCACCGTCTGGGTGACCTGGACTTCCACCACGGGAGAATGGGGTGCAGGGCACTGCCTGAACCCTACACCAGCAACGGGCGCAGAAATGTGTGCAGAGAGGCGGGACAGCAGACCTGCGGCGAGGCTGGGAAATACCGCTCACCCCCCAGTAGACTGCAGCCTGGGAGTGTAAGACCGGGATCTAGGTGATGCCCGTGTCCCCAGCAGAGGGGGGCTCCCCAACGACCCCTTCAGTCTCCCCTCACAGCACCCCTTCCCCTGCCTCTCACCTCAGGACACACAGTCAACCTGCCAGGTCACGTACAGAGACTTATCACAAACCCATGTCAATGGCAGCACACCTTCCCTGTAAAACCTGCTGTGGCTCCCAGTTCCAGTCGCCCAATGCGGTTCCAGCATCTGGGGGCTAGGAACCACAGGCTCAGGTCATCTCCCGTGAGTGTGGGTTGACGGGGCGGGGACACATGCACAGCGGCCCTCTGCTGACCGGCGGGGGTCGGGAGCTCTCCTACACGCTGGGCAGACATCCAGCAGGCAGGGCCTGCTGTCTGTCCTCCCCGAGGGCCTCTCTTTGCAGGTGGCCCCTCCCCCCAGCAGCATGGGGGCAGGATTGCAGGGAAGTGGGAGCATGGGATGGACCCTCAGGGGTCAGCCCTGAACAACACAGTGTCACTTCTGGCACATTCTTCACATCCAAAAAGACCGCAGGGCAGTCAAGTGCTCCAGGAGGGGATGAGATCTGTCCTCGGTCGGGCAGGAGGAACAGCGTGTGCCTTTGTGGAGGGGGACTCCCTGGGATCCATGCTGGGATGCTGCATCCCATCACCAGCTGAGACACGGTGCTCGGTATCCACACACTACAGAGATGCCTTGGGTCATCTCAGGAGGGTCTACACAGGGTTGACCCCAAAGTCACACACTCCGGAGGTCTGCCCAGGGAGACTTGGGATGGTGAGACGAGGTCCCATGGGGCTGTCCGGAGCTCTGTGGTGCCTTCCCTCTCCTCCCCCCAGGGAAAGAGAGGAAACCTCCCTGGTCATAAGCCCAAGGCAGCCTTCCAGACTGACATGGACTGAGCGGGCCTGGACCACGTCGGCTGCAGCACGTGCACCCCACTGACAGCACACAAGCCTCCCGGGACCACCAAAGGGTAAGCAGGAACGTCTGCTGGACAGAGGCCAGCTCTGGGATGGGTGGCGGTGGATCCCATCAGAGTCTGCAGAGTGCGCAGCAAGAACCCAGGGCTGACGGGCACCTGGGAAGGAAGGACCACCCACCCATGCCAGGGTGCTGCCACCAGAGTCCCCGAGAATCCCCGAAGCGTCCCAGAGCGAGAGGACCAGCTTGGACGCAGCCCACCCCGAGCCCCAGCCCCCGGGGGCTGCCCTCCCTCAGCTCCCCCAGTGGTGGACAGGGGGCGTCCTTGGCCCCTGTGGCCCACGCAGCTGTCGCACCCCACGGGATACCTGGCTGAATGGGGGCTGGAGATGCAGCTGGACACCGGTGAGAGCAGTGGAAGGTCCGCCGCACACCCACCTTGGACGGCAGTTCCTCGGAATCAGGGAGCACCGCACAGAGCCGTCAGCATACCGGGCGCACGCATTTCCCTCTCTCGCGGCCTCGGGGGCGTGGGCTCTGCAGACTCTGGAGCAAGTCCGTCCCGCAGGCCGCAGGACCTAAGCCCAGCTCTGCCGCCTAAGCCACGCCAATGAAGGCGAAGTGCACCGCCGCCCGTGGCACCCACCAACGCGGGGCTCGAAAAAGAGTCACGGGGTGATTCAACGGGCTGAGCTGTAAGGCGTGGGGGGTTCTTAGCCGAGCTCTCTCAGCGCCTTGGCAGCCGGCCTGGGGGAGCAGGCGGCTGGGCGCAGGCCGGCCGGGCGCCTCAGGGACATCCTGCTCCGCAGCTTGCCACGCTCCCTGTGAACGCCTGTGGACGATGCCGGCGTAGTTCCGGCACTTCCGGCGTGCGGCCCGCTCTTCCGGCTGCGCCCATCCCATGCGGCCCGCGGGCCTGGGATACATAGGGCACTTCCGGGCCGGCCCTCTGATGCCCCCAGCGGGTGCGGACACCCCTGCACTTCCAGCAGCGTGGGGAGGACGGGCTGCTGCTGTGGTCCCGCCTCTTTGTGTCCATAGAAATTTTGTGTTCCATAGAAACACAAAATGTCTCACGCCTGAGTGGCTCAGTGGGTTAAGCCTCTACCTTCAGATCAGGTCATGATCTCAGGGTCCTGGGATCAAGTCGTGCATCAGGCTCTCTGCTCAGAAGCAGGGCCTGCTTTCCCCCCTGCCTCTCTGCCTACTTGTCATCCCCCTCTCTCTCTGTCAAATAAATAAGTAAAAAAATCTAAAAAAAAAAAAAAAAAAAAGAAAGAAACACAAAATGTCTTTGTGTTCCATAGAAGTTTTAGGACTGTTCCTAGCAGCTCTGTGAAAACTGCTGATGGAATTTTGTTAGGGATTGCATTAAATTTTTTAAGAAGATTTTATTTATTTATTTGACAGAGAAAAATCACAAGTAGGCATAGAGACAGGCAAAGGGCGGGTGGGGGGGGGAGGATCAGGCTCCCCACTGAGAGAGAGCCTGATGCAGGCCTCGAGAACCCTAAGATCCCGACCTGAGTTAAAGGCAGAGGCTTAACACTGAGCCACTCAGGCGCCCTAGACATTTTATGGATCTAACTGACTTCCACATCCAGCAGGTGCTAGGTTCTCGCTTAGTGCAAAGTGCCTAATTTAATTAATTATATAACAAAACATCTTTTGAATCAATAAAGTAAATTCAAATGGTTTTCTGATTCTTGACATTCTGGGTCACTCTCACCATACTTTGTGGTGTGTAAAGCAGTTAAGTTAAAGTCAGTTTTTCTATTTTTTCTATCTAATAATAGAGTCACCTAACCTTTCATCCATAGAGTGAAAATTCAGGAAATCTGCCATGATCAGGGAAGGTCTTTGGCAGCCACAGTCTCCCACCTTTCCGTCTTTGCCTGGATGAGCAGCCAGCCAGAAGTTGTTTGGGTCTTTTTCATCTTCATAGGGATCTTGATGAGGATGCCCTTCAATTATCCCTGTGAAGGTTTCTAACCTTTGCCAAACTTCAGCACCTCCCTCCAACCACACCATGTAGTTATTTCTTATCCCTACAGCTAAATGAAGCCAACCATATCAATTTTATTCTCAGGGCATTTTTAAAGCAATGCCAAGTGCTAGCAAACATAGTAGTCAGCTTTTGAGGCAAAAGAGGGGGAAAAGGTGAATGCCTTTCAGGGAAAAACATTTCCTTGTATAGCCTCATTGACACCAGAGACAAGGACAGAGAAACAGGCTTCTGTCAACACGAGTTTAATTGGGTGATATTGATACCGAGAAAAAGAATGCGAAGGACCTTACAACAAATCACCCAAAAGGAGGCAGATGTTACTTTTCTGAGACATGTACTCTGTCCTCTTTACTTGCTCAAGCAGCTGCATAAACCAGGGAGAAGGGGTTGACACAAAAATTTTATTTGGAATTGACTGAATTTTGGTAGAAAACATGTCCCAAGATAACTATTTCATGATGGTCTTTGGTTGTCTTGGGGAAAATTTAGTTTCGCTGACAGGGCCCAAGAATATGTTGATGGTGGAGTGCTTCTTCAACTTCAAATTGTGAGAAAGGTAGCTCTTCAAACTTCATTGATTTTATTCATGCTAATTTATTAATTAATGCTGATTTTAGTCAGTAACTTGAAATATCATTTTTCCTCACTGGCTATATGATGGTTAGTTTTATGTGTCAGCTTAGTTGGGGTCTAGGACCCACCTATTTATTCAGGCACAATCCAGGTGGTGCTGTGAAGTTGTTTGGTAGATGTGGTTAAAAACAACAATAAGTTGACTTGAAATGAAAGAGATTGTTCTCAATAATGGAGATGGGCTTCATCCAATCAGCCAAAGGGACTTAAGAGCAAAAACTGAGGTTTCTCAAAGAGGAAAGAATTCTGTGGGTCATGACCACAGCATCAAACCCCACCTGAGTCTCCAGAATGATGGCCTATCTTATGGATTTTCATGTGCCAACCCCACATCCCATAAGCCAATCCCTTGACTCTTTTCATTTGGAGAATCCTGATACAGTTGCTATCCAGCATGTTTTTTTAAGAAGTTACCACTATTTACACATAAATGGAATGATAAACCATACTCACAGATTGGAAGAATTAATATTAAAATGTGGATACTACCCAAAGCCATCTAGAGATTCAGTGCAATCCCTATCAAAATACCAATAGTACTTTTGACAGAACTAGATTGAAGAATCCTGAACTTTGTATGAAACCACAAAATACCCCAAATAGCTAAAGCAATATTGACAAAGAAGAACAAAGCTGAAGGCATCACAGTCCCAGAGTTCAAGATAGATTGCAAAGCCATCATAATCAGGGCAGCATGACCTTGACACAGAAACACACATTCTTTTTTTTTTAATTTAATTTAATTCTTTCAGTGTTCCAAGATTCATTGTTTATGCACCACACCCAGTGCTCCATGCAATACATGCCCTCCTTAATACCCACCACCAGGCTCACTCAACCCCCAACCTCCTCCCCTCCAAAACCTTTAGTTTGTTTCTCAGAGTCCACAGTCTCTCATGGTTTGCCTCTCTCTCCAATTTCCCCCAAATCCCTTCTCCTCCCCTTCTCCCAATGTACTCTGTGTTATTCCTCATGCTCCACAAGTAAGTGAAACCATGATAACTGACTCTCTCTGCTTGACTAATTTATTCAGCATAATCTCCTCCAGTCCCATCCATGTTGATAAAAAGTTGGGTATTCATTCTTTCTGATGGAGGCATAATACTCCATAGTGTGTGTGTGTGTGTGTGTGTGTGTGTGTGTGTGTGTGTGTGTGTGTGTATAGACCATATTTTCTTTATTCATTCATCTGTTGAAGGGCATCTTGGCTCTTGCCACAGTTTGGCAATTGTGGCCATTGCTGCTATGAACACTGGGGTAAATATGTCCCTTCTTTTCACTACATCTGTATCTTTGGGATAAATACCTAGTAGTGCAATTGCAGAGTCATAGGGAAGCTCTATTTTTAATTTGTTAAGGAATCTCCACACCATTTTCCAAAGTGACTGCACCAACTTGCATTCCCACCAACAGTGTAAGAGGGTTCCTTTTTCTCCACATCCTCACCAACACT
The DNA here is from genome assembly GCF_030435805.1 of Mustela lutreola. Classification (NCBI taxonomy): domain Eukaryota; kingdom Metazoa; phylum Chordata; class Mammalia; order Carnivora; family Mustelidae; genus Mustela; species Mustela lutreola. The sequence goes on from NC_081303.1 coordinate 38,769,818, forward strand.
TGTTGTTTCTTGTCTTATTCATTTTGTCCATTCTAACTGGAGAGACACACATTCTTCTGGAGTTCGAAGATGGAATGCTGCCCAATTGATGAATTGTTCAATAAAGCCAATGTGACCTTTTCATTTACTCAGTTGAATGTGTATTGTTCAGCCCTGGAAAGGTTGGAAGGGAAGGTCGAAAGACCAGCCAAGCCTACGGTTTGAGGGAGCTCTGTGCCTGCGGAGGGAGGGAATCTGAGAGAAGGGGCAGGACAGGACCAAAGCGTCTTCTGCCCTCCAGCTGGTTCCAGTTCAGGGAGGCTGCACAAATCACCGTTGTAGTAATTGGAAACCCAGAAGGAAGAGTACTGCATACAGAATTCTGGAAAGAAGATTCCAGTCCTGACTCTGAGAAGTTCTCTGACTTTGGAAAAGCCACTGGGTATCCCTGGGCTTGGTTTTCTAATCTACAAAACGAGGAGTTTGGACTAAATTGGTTTTTCTCAAAATATGTTCTTCATTCATTCATTCATTCATAAGTTTTGTTTTTAAGAAGTTTAGAAAAACTTAATTTTTTGGAGTAGTTCACTGTAAACAAAATGAAGAGGGTTTTTTCACTGCAGGACTTTGCAGAGTATTTACTATACTCACATGTATTGTTTTGCTCATCAAATCACTTGTGCATGTCGAGAAACAGCAGTCTGAGGACCTGACTTTGAAAAACACTATAGCAGATAATTTTAATTTTCATATCCTATCATTCCAGAATGGAACCAAGAAAATTGGGCATGTGTCTGGTGTACAAACGACAGGCTAAATGGGAAAGAATTTGTTATTTTCACCATTCCCTCTTCTTCATGGCATCACATTCTTGTTGTTGGCCCAGACAGAAGCAGCATACTTTAGCGACACCCTTGACTCTCACCTGGGAGTCCATCCATTACTGGAATCTGACACTTCATGTAATCTCTGAAACTCATTTCCGTGGCAGTAACCCTGCTTCCAGGCTTTGCTGGTGGACATGGTTCTTGATTATTGCTTTGCAAGTGGAAACACTGAAAGTCTTTCAAACTAGGGAGGGCATCTCTCAGCTTGTATATTCTCTCCCTTATGCCAGTGACTTTTCTTTCAAACCATGACTCTCATCAGGTCATCCCCCTTATCAAAAATCTTCAAAGGTGCCACATTGTTACTGAATAAAATCTGAGTTTCTTCAAGGTCGTTCATGGTCTTGTCCTGACTTACACTTCCTTTCTTCTCTCTGTGAGCAAAGCTCCTGGGTCCTCAAAAATTCTTATTTTGAGGTGCCTGGGTGGCTCAGTCAGTTAAACATCTGACTTTGGCTCAGATCATGATCTCAGGGACCCCTGGTTAGGGCCCCTTGCTCAGCGGGGAGTCTGCTTCTCCCTCTCTCTCTGCTGCTCCCCCTGCTCACACACTCTCCCTCTCTCTCGTTCTCTTTCCTGCTCTGTCAAATAAATAAAATCTTTCAAAAAATCTTAATTCATGCAGTTTCATATCTGTTAACATAGTGTTGTTCTCTCTTTGGGATCCTCACCTCCTATCTCTTGTTATTAAAACATTCACCTCTAACAAAGTGTTTGTGTCATTCAAAACCTACCTGTTCTTTGACACTTCCCTTTGGCTGGTATTCCGATGGTCATCCTCCCTCCTCAGGACTTGGTTAAAACATTCCTGATCTAGTATGCCTCCTGCTGGTGTTTGAATGACTTGTAAACTCAGAGGTAATGGGTTTATTGAAGGGGGGTAGCAGTGAATGGCTGCCCAGGACTGAAAAGCTGAGCCAGAAGTCAACCACACTTGATACTATGCATTTGTTCATTCATTGAACAACCAGTTCTTATAAACACCAATAACCCCTGGGTCCCCTTGCACAGCCTCAGGTGCACAGGGGAGGCCCCCATGAGCCACCCATTCCAGATCACCATGCCCTTCCTGAGCAGCAAGAGAGGCATGTCTTGGCTGTGATCAATCCTTTGGCCCAGGGGTGAGATTCTTTCAATTGAGATAGACTATAAAATTAGGGAGGCGGTGTTCATGTTAACCTACGGAGCTGCCTGTGGAGGTGATCTGGGTCCTTTGGAGTCCTCAGGGAAATTCCCAAGGCTGTCCTGCCCTCCCTGAGCTGAAGCTTCCAGAGCATTCTGAGAATCAGACACCTTCCCCTTCATGGAAGCCTCAGCATATAGAAGCCAGGGAGGGGCTCCTGAGGGGATGGGCCCAGGGAAAAGGGCATCCGACTTTTCTGTCCACCCACTGGGGGCACCCCCGGCACGGTGCGCCTGCAAGCATTCTCAGGGTAATGGGGACCCAGGCAGGTGAGAGGTGTCTGGAAATGAGCCATGTGACAGCCTCACCCATGCTCAGCAACAGGGAGAATAGCCATTGCTCACCAACACCTGCTGGGTGTGCGCCCGGCTCTCACTGCCCTCACCACAGCCCAGCAGGGAAGCCCAAAGGGGAGCCAGCTCTTACTTCCACATCAGGAGACAGAGGCCCCAGGAGGCAACCCGTCATCCAAACACCCAGCCCGTTAGTGGCAGAGGCGGGACTGGAAGCGGGGAGGTGGCTGCGACCAAGCCATGCTGTTCCATGATGTTGTGCTGTCCCCATGGGGACACCGGGCCCTGGGGTGTGGAGGGTGGCAGCACAGGAGCACGAGGGGCATCTGGACCCAGCAGGTGGGGCCGCAAGCCTCGGACTCCCCGCTGGCCTGGGCCTGCTGCGTGGCCAGGGAGTGGGAGGCAGTTTCGTGCGGCTGCCAGGACAGGCGCAAGCTGGCAGGGAAGGCTCTGAATGGCACACACCAGCAAGTCAAACTTTGCAATTAAAACAAGCCTCATGGCAGTGAAGTGTGAGGATGTCCTGGGACGTCGGCTGGACTTGCAGCAGAGAACTCCCCTCTGGTTTATGGAAACCAGGGGCACCACGGGTAGACCACAGGCAGTTGGGGCTCTGGGCTGCAGGCTCCAGCCTCAGGAGACTCCTTCCCCCAGGGCAGAGTGCAGAGCTGGGGAGGGTGCTCTCCCCATCCCGGGACCCCAGCCTGATTGCTGACAGGTCCCCAGGGTGTCAGAGTCAGAGGGCCTTCCTGAACTTTCATGTGAAGCCAGGACCAGGACGTGTGGGGGATGTCCTAGGTGTTCTCTCCCGCCACACAACCTCACGTAGATGAGAAGTCACAGCAAGCAGCATTTGTGGGCGAGACTACAGCCAGAAGCTAAGGGGACTGAGGGGGTCCAGGGGATCCCATTAGACTGAGACCGAGGAGCAGGCATCTCTTTGCAACCAGCTGCTACACTTCCAGCACAGTTGCCTCTAATGCCCGGATGTGTGACTACCTAACTCCAGGTGCAGGGGTTGGGGGGCAGCCTGTGCTCAGCTGACAGGGGTCAGGGGGCTGCTCGCTAGTTTGGGAGGAGAACACCTCCCAGAAGGAGGCAAGGCCAGACCTGCCCCCTTCCCACCTGCCCTCTTCCAGAAAGTGAGGGGCCCGCCAGCTGGTCTCAGAGACATGCCCTCCACTTAGGGGTGGTGAGGAGGCGCGAAGGGAGGACAGGCACAGGCATGGGGAAGGCCTGGCCCCTGGGGCAGCTGCCTGGAAGAGGCAGCCCACAGTGGACCCTGGCACCCCCAGCCGCCCACGCCCTCTGCCTCCTGGTGAGCAGGGGGACTTTTAAGCACAAACACTCATGAAAACCAGCTCGTTCTGTGTACCTTGTGGTGCAAAGCTGTGCAGAAGTTCCCGTAATTAAACATTGTTCCTCATGCATGCAATGCTCCCTCCGTTCAGGCCGGCTCAGGAGCCCCTCACAGCCGTTGCCTCAAGCCCCGGTTTTCAGGGTCACCACCCGTCCTGGGCCTGTCCTGCTCCACTATGAAAGCCATGCTTCAAACTTAACTTTCAATCAGTCTGTGTCAGGATAAAACAGGATTAGACCAAGCTTCCAGCTTGGTGCGCTGACGATGGAGAATTTTATGGATCAGAGTTTTATCTCTATTTACCCACAGCCCAGAGGAGGACAGACATCAAATCCACAGATCAGCATGCTCGAGGAGACATTTCTGTATCATTTTCTCAGAAACAGCACCAGTGGGCCTCCGGCAGAGGCACACGGCCCCGGAGTGGGAGGGAAGCGGGGTAGTGGCCTGGGCCGGGAGGCCAGCCTGCACACTTCGCAGATGAAACAGAAAGAAAAAAACCCAGCCTCATACTTTATTTGGAGGAGGAGCATGTTTACAGAAACAGGTTCTGTTTTGGAAAATAAACATATGGCTGCATTCTGGGAGTGGGAGCTACATCGTAACAGGCGTTGGGAGGGGACTTGCAACTCTCGAGACACACGGTCAAGGGACACCTTGAGATGCCAAGCTGAATGCTGCCTTGTAATCCTGTCCACCAGGAGACACGTCCGAGCATATCCGACCGTCCACAAAGTCCCGAACACGAGACACCCAGAGCACGGTGGTGCACCAGCCCGTGACACAGAAAATGACCGTGTTTCACCAAAGGACGGCTCAGGGCTGCTCAACCACACTTGTGGATGAGGTTCCAGGAAGTAGAATCTGCCTGTGTCCTTCCATTCCTCTCTCACGCATCCAGTACTGTGTCGGATTAAGGAAAAGCCCCCACGTGCCCCAGAGCCTGTCACACAGCAGCCGTGTTGCGTGGAGCAGACCGCAGGGCGAATCGGCGGGGGACATGCTTGCAAAGGCGGCAGGCAGTGGCCGCAGCACAAGTCACGGGATGCGGGGTCCAGGGGACATGTGTGGAGCCGCCCCACTCTGCAGCAGGGATAGCCAGACCCCTTCACCAGGGGTGAAGACCCCCTGGTCGCTGCTCCCCGAGAGTGCCCACCGCAGCATTGAGCCCAAGATGGATGATGCGAGTCACGGTCTCCATGTAGGTGAGCTGGAAACCCCCCGACGGCGCCACAGTCCGTCCCCTGGGGCCTCACTCCAAGGGGCGTGGCTCCCATCCTCGCAGGGACAGGAGAATCTTTGCGGCGTTGCTGGTCACGGGTCATCTTCCATTAGCGGGATCTCTGGGAGAGGACAGACAGTTACTAACTCAGCCGCAAGCATCGGGGATTAAAAGCTTGACTACAATATCAATGATTCCTGGTGTCAGTGAAAAGAAAATGTTAAGTTCTACACTTATCAGTTAATAATCACAGAAACCACTCCTCTGGTGGAAAATCTTACACCTAGCTCATGAAAAATGAAATGTTGAAAGACTTGATCCTGCGTGCACCGTGTGCTGTATGCCTCCCCAGGGACACAGCTGGGTCTCTTCCCCATTAGCTGTGAACAGCCAAGCACACGTGCCTGTTAGCTCCCGCCTGCTGAGAGCGCCCCTCCTGTATAAGGCTTCTCCGGGGCCACCCTACTGTACATACCCAGCCCCTGCTCATGTGCATGGTGACCGTCTCTGAGCGCCCCCAGAGCCCTGTCCAAAGCAGGAACAGGGAAGGAGGCATCCTGGTTCTCGTGGAGACTATGAAACCAAGAACTGGCCCCCGCAGCCCTCCCACTCTGGATGGCCGGGACACACACAGAGAGAGCAACAAGCAGCGGCTCAGGCTGCAGAGAGGCCTGGCGCCGAGTGCGGGGCCAACACTCACCATCTGCAATGTCGATGCCCGGACTGCTGGACGCCGTCTCTCCTGTCGTGCCAGCCCCCGTGTCCACGCTGTCAGGGTGCGTGCCCCCCAAGCACACAGAAGGTGAATACAGACTCTGGAGCAGCTCAGAGGAGGCTGAGCCGCTGTCACAGGCTTCTGACCCCCCCGTGCCCATGTCCATGTCCCCTGAGCCAGGGTATGCTGGGGGGCTCTGGTCGTCCACTGGCAAGGGGCAGGCCTGGCCCACGGAGGCCAGGTACCCTGGGCCTGATGCCCTCATACCTCCATTCACAGCCTCGTCGTAGGATGGAAGCATGACAGGCACACCGTCCACCACCACAAAGTCCGGGTCACTGCTGGAGCTCCGCGGGGGCCCCCTGGGTGAAGGAAAGCAGTGTCCACAGATCAGACAGCACATCCCCTGGATGGAGGCCACCAGTGCCCTCTGTGCCGCCGATGAGAGCCTACATGGAGCTCCTGCGGAAGGACCAGCCTCCTTCCTGGGCCCTCTCTGGCCCACGGCAGCGCTCTGTCCCACGGCCACATTCCGCCTGCAGCGTCCTCCTCGGTCTTGGGCCCCCATGCCCCCTTGGGGTTCCTCCTTCCCATCTCTGGCCTCTGTCTACTGGGCCCCCAGAGGACCCCTTGTGGAGCCTGCTGGGCATAGAAGATGCCACAGACTGACAGGAAACCAGCACCCCGTGCCCCACCAGGGAAGGGACCCCCTGTGCTACTGAGGCCATTTTGCTCACAATTTTAGTCAAAGGGATAAGAGGAAAGCTCTGAGACTTCCCTCACTGTCTGACCGGTGGGTTATGTGGGCCCAGCTCCAACCCCCAACCCAGCAGCCTCCTGATCCAGAGCCACATGGGGCCACCAGCAGGGGCCGTGTTCTCTGTGGGGCCGGGAGGGTCCCCCATGTGGCTCCAGCTGCTGGCCTCGCCCCTGCACATTCTGTCATCCCACAGGCCCCGTCTGACCACCTCTCTACACCTCTCTGGTCCCCATGGGGCCCCAGTGGCTGCAGGCGGCCAGTGGACTGGCTCCTCTGTGGGGCCCCCACGCGAGTGCTGCCGCCAGGACTAGACCAACCAGGAACGAAGACAGGCATCCGGCGGGCAGACCCTCGTTGCAGAGTGCTGGCAGCAGGGGCTCCGAAGCCCAAGGAAATGCCGTGTCCGGATGCAGCACTGGAGGAGGGCAGTGCCAGGCCCAAGTCTGCAGAAACGTGGGGTGCACTTCCAGAGAGTGAGAAGCAAGGCCCATGATCCCGGAAAACAAGGCGGGGATGAAAGACGAGCTCGCCGCCAGCCCTCGAGAGCCGCGAGCTCGCCACCAGCCCTCGAGAGCCGCTGGCTCTTGTCTTCATGCCCAGGACGAGCCAGTCCCCTTCCTCCGGGGCGCGCCCTGTCCACAGCCCCCACAGCGCTCAGCCCCTCCATGCGCTGGTTGAGCAGCTCTCCAGGGCCCACATCCGTGCGCCCAGGGAGGAGTCTGTCCTGGGCTTGCTCCGAGGAATGTGGTCTTCTACCCGGACAGCGGAGCATGGTTTTTCCCAAACCAGGGAGTTCTCTAAGACAGAGATTCTCACGCAGAAGAGTCTGGGGTCACTTTATAGACCCCTTGTGGAGCGGGTACCCTGAAGCCCCTCCTGGGGATGAAAAGCAGGAGTGACTGTCCGGACTCCCTTGGAGGCAAGGGAGGGAGGTGATTCATCAGAGACTCCTTCTCCACTACCAGCGCCCCCTTTGATGGGTGGCACGCACAGCTCTGGGGGTGACAGTGTCCCGTGTGCGAAGACACATGTTTTCTGGAAGTGAGAATTCCCCGAGGGGAGGCCAGCAAGGGCACAGGAGCCCTAAGACGCTCAGGACTCCGTGGAGGGAGGTGGCTGGAGGCAGCTGGTGTCAGGGAGGGTGGCCAGGGCACTGCCATCCGCCTCCGGATGGCCACACACTCATTGCTGGCTCTCCTGGCAACGTCTTCTCCCAGGAACAAGGCCGGCAAGCAGCTATGGTGACGGCCCTGTTGTCGCGGAGGAGCTGGTGTACTTGCTTCCTGGTGAACTGCTCTTCTGTGATGGCCATGGGGACAACAGAGGCATGAGCCCCAAGCATCTCCGTGCATGGGTGAGGCAAGGACTAGCAGGTCCTGCCCCTCCCCCATGCCTCACCCAGAACCAGGTCGCCCTCCAGAGACTTCCAGACAGGCTGTTCTTGAATCTCTGCTGTGTCACGCATCTTCACAGCATCTCCTAATTAGGTCCATAACTTTATCCGTCCTGTGGTCCCCATGTACATTGCGGGGATGGGAATGGGGTTGCAGGGGGCCCTGCATGATGGCAGTCCTGACTCTGTGCACCCCTTCACCATACCCCACAGTCCCGGGGTTCACAGGGAGGCGAGTCCCATCCAGCCCACGTGGCCCCAGACACCTGCTCCCAGCTCTCCCCCATCTGCCTGGCCTGATCCGGGACCCTCTGCTCTCACCACCACCACCCCCGCCTCTCCCACCCCAAAGCGCCAGAGCCCAGCACTCACCTAGTGGGGAAGTGGGCCTTGAACTTGGTCTGGAACATCCTGGCCAGGATGACGAGCAGCAGCACCAGCAGCACGCTGGTCGCCGTGAATGCCACGATCTTCCACGTAGTCAGGAGGGTCTCATGGGCGCTGGGCCATGTTTGCTCTGCCAGGGAGAGAACAGAGTGGCGTGTGAGCCCTCGGGACTGGGGTGGCCATGTGTCCCCGTGCTCGATGATCTGGGAAACAACATGCTTATCACATGCGTCTGGGGGCTCCCCACATGCAGAATCCATGGCCCACGCTCCTTTGGCACTGTGGCCTCTGCTGGTGCCCACGGACCCTCAGGGGCATGTTCCCCATGGGGCTGAGAGTAGGCGCCCAGCCGGAAACACTCCTGCCTCTCTGGCGGGGGAGGGTGAGCCCGTCTCCCCGGGGAAGTGAGCTTGCAATGCACCCCAGAAAGGTTGAAGAAAGGGACAGAGGGATGCAGGGTGAGCACGCCATGGCCCTCGCCCTCCACCGCCTCTGGCCATCAGCACACCTGCAAAAGGGGCAGCTGACGACCTTCCAAGGCACTTCCCACCCCTGCAGCCCAGGCTGCCCTATCTGCCCCCTACCATCCTCCCTTGCTGCCGCCACCTCCGAACACATCATGCTCGGACTCCCACTGCCATCCAAGGGCCTCCAAGGGCCCCGTGTCATGAGGCACTGCCCCCACAGACAATGGCCATCACTACTGCTGTGGCAGGAAACGCTGGGGTGAGTGGGCAGGGGTGGGCGTGCGGGACACGGTGGGAGGCTGAGTGCCTGGTCTCTGTCTCCCACTCACTACCTTGGACTCCTGAGGCCAGGGATTCACTATGTGCCAAGAAGCACCAATGTTTGCAAGGGTCCTGGGCGTTCATCTGAGAGACCAGGTGTTCCCTGAGATGCCATCCTCTGGGTTGTGACACACGTCCTCACACAGGAGAGGACGGCTGGGTTTGGGTTATACAGGAGAGAACAGCTGAGGTCCCTGCCCCCGGGAGGGACAGGCTGGAGGCAGACAGAAGCTGCTGTCCCTCCTCCCCAGGGACGGGCACACACGGAGAGGAGTCTCTGCGCCGTGTCCCTGACCCTGGCACTGGAGGGAGCACATGGCCGGTGGCCACCGAGCGCGGCATGGGCCAGGTGGTCCGTGCTTACCTGACTGGATGCAGTAGACCTGGTAGGAGGGGAACCACTGCCCGTACTGGCAAGTGATGTACTTGTAGTCGCTGGTGAGGCTGTAGCCGGCGTCGCAAGAGAATTCCACCACAGTCCCGTGGCTGTAGCGCTCACAGGGCCGCGGGTGGCAGACGAAATCACCATGAGTCACTGTTGGAGGCAGCGGGCACACTGGGGTGACAGGGAGAAGAGCAGCGTCAGCACCATGGCCCGCCCACTGGCCGGTCAGGACGCACATCCAGCAGGAAGGGGCGTCTGGACGTGCACCACCAGACCTCTCCCCCGTGGGGTCACCGGGAACCTGCTAAACACACTGAGCACAGGCGGCCGGCGCCGGCAGCCCCTGGTAAAGCAGAGCGTCATCTCCCACAGCGGAGAGCATGCGTGTCTCGGGGACGCCATCGAGAGACTGTGTTAATGACACGTGTCACCCGCCCAAAAGCCAGGTTGGTGAGATTAGCGTATTTACAGAGGAAGCCCGTATGACAGGAACAGCGAGCCCCAGTCTCCTCCTATGCTGCAGCCACCATGGGGGCTGTCCACCTCCCTGGGTGTCCCCATCCCGGTCCCCACAGGCCCTGCAGGGCATGAGGCTCAACCCTGCCGGCTGCATGCAGACCCCGGGCTGGCCCCTGCGGGACAGCAGGTGGTGTGGAAGGAGCCTGGGTCCTGGGCTTGGCTCGGCCAACACACACTGTGTGACCTCACGGAGGTCACACAGCCTCTCCCGGCCTTGACGCTCTTCCCAGTACAGTGAAAGCTTATCCTATCCTCCGCGATTTACGGTTTCTCCAACTCTTCTATTTTCCATTTTAGGGTAAGAAATCGTCATTTCCAGTTTCTTCTCAGGACTCAGAGCCGCCAATCTGCTTAAACATCCCCAGGAGACACAGCACAGATTCTATGGAGGCCTTCGTCAAATCTACATCCGTGGAAGCTCACCACCCAGCGCATGGGAGCCCCCACATGCAGACCATGTGTGCAGGGAGCCCCAGGGCCCACCAGAAAGATGGGTCCCCAGGCACAGAGCCGCTCACAGGTGTGGGGGTGAGAGGCCCCTTCACACCCTCTTCCAGGCCTGCAAACAACAGGCAGTGAGATCTGCCAGGCTCTTGGCGGAGATGGGGAAGCAGAAGCCCACGGGACCTGCCTGGCTGCTGAGTGGCCTCTCACCACTGAGCCTTCGTGTCCTCACCTATAGGACAGGAGAGTCTGGAGGCTGTTCTGACATCACGTGAGTGGGCAGCCAGGGCCAGCCAGGAGCCAAGAAGCTAGAGAGAGGAACGCCTGCGGGGACTGCTTACGTGCTGACAGAGAGCGGCAGGCCCCCTCCCATAGGGCAGACACATGTGGTGGTCCTGCTGCTGGGTCCCCAGCAGAGGCTGGAACTGGCCTGCAAAAGCCAGGGCCCAGGGAAACTCAGACACCACCCGGGATGTCCCAGGGCACAGGGGTTGGGACCCCAGTGCCAACCTCCCCACTGGCCCAGCCTGTAGTCTCTGAGCGGGGGCCTGGGAGAGGCAGCCTGCAAGGCAGTATAGGTCGCGGTTGGGGCCTGAGGTTGCAGGAGCCAGCAGGCAGGGTCAGGAATACTGCCCCGACTTGTAGGCAGAGGAGTGAACGCCGCCTTGCCAGAGCTGCCCAGGGGAACATACACATCTGCGGTGAGACCAGCCTAACTGGGACCTCCACCTGCGTCCCACCCCCCCACAGCCCAGAACTGCAAAGCACTGTGCCTAGGGGAGGCCCTTTCCATGGTCAGGGACACATGGGTCCATGAGATTCTTTCCCAGCAGGCACTCCAAGCAAGTTCCAGAGCCACTAGGATCAGAAACTACCAGAATGTTCCCTAGGCCCAGCGAGCCATGGTCACGGCAGGACTTCCTGGCCATGGTCTCAAGGACAAAGGACTACCCCATCACTGCATCAAACTGGACGCATAGGGTCCCACAACGTGTTACAGAATGACAAAGTTGAACAGATGAACCATCCAGCAGGGAAACCAAGGCGGTGTGGCACAAAAAAGCATGGGCTGTGGACATTCCCAGAGTTGTGTGCAAATTACAGCTCAGAGCTCACAAGCTCTGGCATGCTGGGCAGCTCGTCTGGGTTTTTGGGGTTTTAGCTACATCACCCACGTAATGAGGAGAACAAGTGATTCCTCACCCCTCGAGTGCCCATGAGGACTGGCAGGAACACGGAAGCAGCAAGACACAAATGCCCAGAGTGGCCCAGCTGGGAACCACCAGGTCCTGATGTAGCTGGGACACCCTCCCCCCGCCCCACCGGCATGCACGTACTGACGTGTCATAGCCACATCTGCTCTGAGGTCACGTGTGAGCCACCCCCTGGCAGAAGCCTCAGTCCCGACACCAGCGGCAGGTGCAGACGCACGCGCCCTGAAAAGGAAGTGTTTGCCTTCACAGCTTGCACCATCTCTGACAATCGTGCCTGAGTAACCATGAGCTTTGGGGCAAGGAAGCCCCCTGCCTGTGCGCTGTCAGGAGCCAAGATGGACAACGGAAGCATTAATTATAATCCAGCCAGCTGCGGGCCCTTCCTCTCCATCCCTCCGAGAGGCAGATGCGTCCACATGGACAGGCAGCACCCACCACAGGGGCCTCATGCAAATGGCAAGCTTTGCAAACCACCCACAGGTTCCTGGAAACTGCTAGTCAAAGAGCAACCACAGGCCCAGAGCTCCTGCTGGTCCACCCACCGGGACTCAGAACCCATGGTGGTGGGAACAGAGACTCTTCTGGAAGGCAGCTTCCCTCCATGTCTCGTACAGCTCCAGAAATCATGAGTTACAGGCAAGGACTTTGTGAGCCTTGGGGTCGGGACATCAGGTGGTTACAGGCTCTGCTGAGACAGCCGACACAGCATCCCTGTGTCATGCGCGAGGGGGTGAATGGGGCCAGGCACGAGGAAGAGGAGCAGGAGAGACAGGCTGTGGGTGGACTGAGCCCGCCGGGAGGTCCATGTGTCCCAGTCCCTTGCATGATGTGGGGACCCTGGGCCGAGGATGCCCCGACAGCAGGTAAAGCATCACTTCTGGGTCTGTTAGGTGGGTCCGTGGGGGAGACTCGTATCTGAGTCACAGATTGAGGTGGCCCTCCTGGTGTGGGGGCATCATCATCGTGCAGAAGGCCCAAACAGAATGGAGCAGAACGGCAAAGGGGGAGGAAATTGCTTTTTCTGCACAGCCTCTCCTGCATCCTTGGACACTGGGGACGCTGGTGCTCCACCTCCAGACTTGGACTGAATCACAGCAAGGGCACACCAGGACCTCAGGCTCACAGATGGCACATTGGTGCCTCCTGGGATGTCCTGGCTGCTATGATCTCTTGCACGTGCATGCTCACGCACACACACACGGTAGATTATACGCACTTTGATCATAGATGTGTACACGGTACATGCATAAGCACATCTGTTCCAGGGTCATGGGCACAATACGAACATATACACAGGGGTTACATATATACCGTATACACACAAGCACGCGCACATACACACATGCGTGATAGGATTCAACATGTGTACACAAGGCACACATGCACAGACAGTATCCACATACCATGTGTGTATGTGTAGTGATTACGTGTATGTACACAGTAGGGACACACACTAGGATTCCACGCATCACATACACGAACACAATCACAGATATACACTGTAGTGCACATTTGCACGCACCCTGCTGGGCCTGCTTCTCTCCAGAGCCCTTGACACCATGGTTTGGCCACATGGTTTGGTCTCCAGCCAGACCCCAACTCCAAAGGTCAGATTCGCTCCAGCAAATGGAGATAGGAAACTGCTAGGGCCCCCCTGAAGACTCAGCTGTTGTCTCCCCATTGTGCCCCAGAGTTGCAGGCAGGTCTGGAGCTCCTTCCCCTGGGGCAGTCGAACAGCCAGGAGAAGCTGCCGTCAGCGAAGCCTGACCACCACCTTGGCTGCAACGTAGCCCAGGCGAGAGGGGCTCTTGGTGCAGGATGCCTGGGAGGGAGCAGGCTACAGGGGAGCAGCTAGTCTCCACCATGGCCCATGGGACCGCAGCCCAATGCAGGCACCCTGACCATGTGCTTCTAGTCCACAACACGAGGAACCAATGAGAAATGGCTGTAGCAATCTGACCTTCAAGTTGACCTTGTTGTAACATCCAAGAGTGTTTTCAATTTCTTTCTTTCTTTTCTTTTTTAAAAGATTTTATTTATTTATTTGACAGACAGAGATCACAAGTTGGCAGAGAGGCAGGCAGAGAGAGAGAGAGAGGAGGAAGCAGGCTCCCCGCTGAGCAGAGAGCCTAATGTGGGGCTCGATCCCAGGACCCTGGGATCATGACCTGAGCCGAAGGCAGAGGCTTTAACCCACTGAGCCACCCATGTTTTCCATTTCTATTAAAATACAATTTTAATACCATCATATCTAATCATCTAAAGGGGAACGTCCACCAGGTCTTTGTTTTTCTGTTTTCTCTATAACCCATGTTTATCAAGTATTGTACAGCGATCAGTCTATACTGTGTTAGAAAACAGAAACCAAGCCGCTGGTTCCCTCAGTGTGGGCAAATGAGCAGCTCGGGCACCTCCATCACTGCACAACGAACACACAATGCCCACAGAGCAGGGAGGAGCTGGTTACAGGTACTGCTGGGAGGAACGTCCTGACAGAGGGCCAGGCACAGGACAGGGCCAGCGGGGCCAGGAGGAGTGGCAGGAATGGTGGCCCCAGGTCCAGAGAGGGGGTGGAGGGGTGGCTGGGCAGGAAGCCCAGGGTCTGGCCTATGTGTGCTGTGCACTCGGGGAACAGGGACAGGCACCACCACGTGAGATGGCCCACCGGGAGCAGGGACGGGCACTGCTGCATGAGACAGCCCGTCGGGGGCAGGAATGGGTACCCCTGAGAGAGATGGCCCACTGGGAGCAGGGATAGCAGCATTGAGGTTGTCGTGTGGCTCAGGCCACACCCAGGTGAGGAAGGAGGGGGCCTGGCCCAGGACTGGGGCAGTGACCGTGAGGAACACAGGATGAGACAGACATCAGTCCGTTCACACAACAGGACTGCTGAGGGTTGGAGTCTGGTACCGAGGGTGCCTCCCAGACTTCTGACATTCCGTGCCTGATAGTGGAGCTACGTGCCAGGAAGGGCTGTCCTGGTGGGTTTGCTCATTGCTGGAAAGTGGGCACCAAGGTCTGGCTTTGCCTGGGCTTGTCTCCACTAAGGGGAGAGTGTCCATGTGGGATGGGGCAGCTGTGGAGAGCGTCCACAGCTCACCTGAAGCTCTGGACTCAGAGCACTGAAATAAAACCACAGCATGGGGCAAACTCCCCTGAGGAGGGAGGGTCCCGGTCCAAACGCTGGAATCAGTCAGGGGCACGAGTGGTTGAGTGAACGGCCGCATCACGGGAGTCAAGGAAGGAGAGCACTTTGGGGAGGAGGGTGGCTCCCAGCAAGTAAGAAAGCTGGCAGCAGAAAAGCAACACCTGACTTGGCCACACGGAGCCCCTAGAAATCTCAGCAGAGGGGATGCTATTTAGGACTAAGCTGAGGGGGTGACACGGGTGGGTGCGGACGGTGCTCAGAGATCCCGGATGCCAGTGCTCCTGGCACGGGGATGGGCCAGCAGAAGTGGGTGGAAGGAAGCTCCCGAGGGAACAGACTGGCCCCCATAGGTATCCAAGGGGGAGCAGAGCTTTGGGTGGTCTGGCAGTGGCGGGCGAGTCCCTACAGAGGACTGAGAGGGAGGCCTGCGGGGGAGGCCTGGCCTGACCCTCTGGTCGCCCGCCTTAGTCCCCAGCCACGGACCTATCTCTCTCTGGGTGACAGAGGAGGACAAGCCCGTGGAGTCTGCGCCTCACGAACACAGAGCGTGCCGTGAGGATGGAAGCACGCGGGGTCCTACAGCCCGAGGCCACTAACTATCCTGGGAGTCACCCTGGAGCCGGGACAGGTACATTGCCCCGTGCATTAGTGCTCGTCCTGCGGGAGCCAAGAGCTGCGCACCAGGGCCGTCCACCTGCAGTGTGGGTACCGGGGAGCTGCTTGCCCCACACTGCCAGGTTGTCGCCAGGGTCAAAGCCACCCAGTGGCTGGGTACCTGTCAGTGGAACATGAGCTGATGTGACAAATACTACGTCCAGGCTGAGCCACGAAATGGGCCAAGCCTCGGGCTGACCACAGCAGAGACGACCCCCAGGGGTCCCAAGAAATGGGCCCCTGCAGCCCGAGTGACCAGGCCACATGCACAAATGCCACCACGTGAAAATCCACTTCCCCTCTGCTGGGGCCACGGAACATCTCTGGGGACACACTCCCAATCCACGGCCCACCAGCACTCGCCCACCTGCCATGGTCCTTGTCTCCATGTCTCTGAGCAGCACGATAGCGGTTCCTCCATCCTGCCGACATGTGGTGTCACCAGGGAGTGTGGCTTGGTGAGTCCCAACTAGGTCCTGGGCTCAGCAAGGTCTTTGGGGCTCCAGGTGAGTCTCAGGGCGGGATCCAATGTGAGGGTGTGGCCTCAGATGCTGGAAGAAGGCCCCATGCCCCATGGCTGGCTGGCAGCAGCCAGAAGAGCCAGTGTGAGAATGAGGTGGCCGTGGTGGCTGCGGTGGGTCTTCGCCTTCCGCCAGACCCGTGCTTCCAGCTACAGTACCCAGACCACCAGCTGGGGGTTCAGCCAGGAGCCCGTGGGAACACACAGCTCAGCGCCACCTGGTGGGGGTCCCACGCAAGTCAGACCATCCTGACACCCGGGAAGTGCTGCCCCAGACCTGGAGGAAACTGTGGCAAGCTTGCTCTGCGCAGGGCTGGGGAGCCTGGGGACGCGGTGGGAAAGCCGGCAGCTCCGAGCGGCCAGTGCCAATCATCTCGAGGCACCAAGCATGCTGTCTGAGCGGCGGCCTCAGGAGCAGGGGCGCAGGCCATGCTCAGACACACACAACGTCACCGTCTTGGCCATCAGTGGCCGGCAGGCTTCCAATAAAGAAAACTCCCTGTTTCCTCTGCATTTGGGTCACGATTCCAGGAAGCTGGAGAGAAGACCTCCAGGCCTAAGTCCCAGCTGTTTCCAAGGGGAAGCCTGAAACTTTGTCTTTCGCTCAGGGAAAGTCAGTGAATGTCCTGGAGCATGGCGTATTTTCCACTTCTGTTTTGCTGTAGCAACAAGGAAGGCCAACACATGTGTCCACCGAGGAAGCAAATGGCGGGGACGAGGCTGGGGCTCTGCTTTTCCACAGGCTGCAGGGAGCCTGGCGTCTGCTGCTCCGGTCCGAGCTGACAGATGGGTGAGGATCAGGACTGCGCAGCTGCCCTGGGCTGGGAGGGGGCATCAGCTCCATGTCATCGTGGGGCCGCCACACTGAGGGAGGGGGACAAAGATACACAGCACCCAGGCAGAGCGAGGACAGGTGTGCGGCTTTGTGATGGCTGGAGTGTGAGGCGGGCAGGGGCTGAGACACAGGGCCGCCGCGGGGAGCACGGGGAGGGCGTAGGACACATACGGCTTCTCTGCCCTCCTTGGCCGCAGGGATGGCTGATGGCGACTCTGGGGCTCTGATGAGGCAGCTCTTCCATCTCTGCAGTGACTGAGCTCTGAGGGCCTTCACCACCGCAGGGGAGACACAAAGCACAAAGAGATCCATGTGTCAGCCTTCTCACGTCTGCAAACCTTCTCCGAATGAGGGTTCCCTCGGGCCGGAGACCCTGCTGGAACTGGGGCATCTTCTCTGAAAGGGGAAGCCGGCAGAGGTACAGGATGAAGAGGAGTGCATCCCGCCGGCGTGGGTCTGCTCTGCCCCTGCGGGCGGTCAGCCAACCCTCCCACCATCAGACCCCGCCCCAGGTCAATGCTGTCAGGGTGTCGGGCCGTGTTCAGATTCTCCTTCCACGACAAAACTAGCCTACTGAGTATTCTGACCCTCCAATTTCCATCCCATTGGTGCCTTCTCATTCTTGCTACTCAGAAATCCTCATGGATGAGAAGTAAGGGCTTGCATGGTGCGCTTGCGAGCGTGGGCACGGCTCTACGTTACATGCGGAAAATAAACCGCCACGTCTTCCGCTCACAAAGATGCTTCGAAGGTTTCCACGGTGTGTCCCAGCCACTGGGCCATTCTGCAAGAAGTGCCCTGTGCTCCTAGCACCAGAACCAATCTGGGAAGTGCTGGCCGCGATGCTGTGGGCAGGAGAGGACACAAAGGAGCAGCTGGCCAGCAGCCAGTCGGCAGAGCAGGGGTCAGGGTGGAGAGGGCGGGACTGCCGGGGATCCAGGACCCCCCACAGCCACTCCATGCCCAGGTTCAAATCCTGACCAGACACAAGCCACCCCACGGCGTCTGCCTCCCCTTGTCCTGAGCCAGCGTGCCCACCACCCATGACACAGAAACGGTACCATCCGTGCAGTAGGATCTGTACAAATGAGAAAGGAGACCTGGGCTTTTGATGGCTACTGTGACCGATCATCACGTGACGGGCAGTGAAGTCAAACATAAGCAGAAAGCACAACCACAACTCCACAGGTACCCACCCTGAGGGACGCTGACCTCATAGACCCTGAGAGCTGCATGCACACCGCCCCACCTAATCCCAATGACCCCCATGCATGGCGGGTTCCTTGTGGCCTCACTTGCACAGGTAAGGGAAGCAGGGCTCAGCAGGGTGAGGTCATTTACCCAAGGTCACTCAACAAATAAACTGCCAAGCTAGGATCTGACCTTAAATGAGGTTACTCTGGATCCTCACTCCCTCCTGAGTCCTGCATGGGGTCTCACATGTGCCTCAGGGAAAGGTGTGTAGGCCACCCAAGGGCAGATGTCTGAGCAGCAATTTCTTTATCTGCTGGGCTGTGCGGGGGCAGATCAGAGGTTGAAAGAGGCAGAGGAAGAGGAGGTGGGGGAGACCCCTTGCCTCCAGGGGCACAGCGGGTGCTGTGCGCTGGGCCCAAGGGGACACAAATCTGGGGCAGTGTTGAGGACAGGGTCCCAGGGAGGCTGGTCAATGGGCTGGGGACACCTTGAAGAAAATCTTTCCAAACTGGAAGCAGGTGGAGGGGAGACAGAGGGTGTCTGTTTCCCCCTAAGCCAAGGGAGAACATGAGCTGCAGGTTAAACTGTCCCTAAGAAAACCATGCTGGAGTCCTAAGTCCAGGCACCCGTGAGCAAGATCTCTGGAAACTCAACTTGCATGCTGCGATGAAATCAGATTACGGGGAGGTCCTCCTGCAGGAGGGGCAGCCCTCATTCCAGCGTGACTGGAGTCCCTGCGGGAAGGGCGCACTGCAGCTCTGGGAGGACGAGCGAGGGACGCCGAGGCCATGCTGGGAGCCTGACGAGGCAGGGAGCGGACCTACCCTGGGTCTCAGAGGGAACATGGCACTGTGAACTCTTCCCAGATTTCCAGAAAGGCGAGAACATCTGACCCTGCTGTGTAAGTCACTTGTGCACCATGCTTTGTGAACCTCAGGCGAGGAACACAAGCCGCGCTGGGCCTGCAACTGAGGTTGAGTCCCCAGGTCCCCAGGAAAGCAGCCCTCCAGACCAGGAGGGTTTCCTGGCTCACATCAGCATCCTTGCAAAACAACAAGACACTGAGATTTCCTCAAAGGGCACTAAACCAGCTGCATGCCCCACAGTGGCCAGGCACAGGGGATAGGAGCAGGGCAACTGGGGAGTGAATTCACAGGCCTCCAACCCTCCGTGGGCTGTGTCAGCAGAAACCAGGCTGGGAAGCACTGCCTCTAGGGACAAGACAGAGTCACCCAGAGTCAACACAAAGGGACCGTGTCCTGATAATGTCAGGCACAGCATAGCCAGGTCCCCCGACGCTCCTCAGCTGGGGCGGGCTATAGAATTCTGGGCTGCTGTGCTTCCTAGAAAATCACTTTTCTTCCTGAGCCAAAACAATATCCCCCGGGTTAAGGTATTTGTGGTAGGAAAACACGGATGGAGGTTCACTTGTGATTGCCTTTGTTCAAACTCCAGTGACTGCCCCCTTCTCGACGCCTCTCCCCGCGCGAGGAAGACAAGTGCTGGAAACCGCATTAGAATCTCATCCATCAGGATGCACTGGCCAGAACGTAAGCCAGGCCCCCAGGAGAAGAATGAGCTGTCCCTGCCACAGAAAACTGGGTGAATTTAGAGTCAGGCACCATCTTTTTGCAAGAACAAAACCAAGAACAATGAGAATTGCTTTTCCTGCACAAAAAGAGAAAGAGACTATGAATGCAGGCAAGACAGTGACAGGTTCTACAGAAACAATGAATGATTCGAAACCCTGAGATACATGCAGAAAGGTAGGACGGGTTGACCAGCCTGTCCTCCAAATGTCTAATTACTAGGGGAAAAGCAGGACCCTCTGGCAACCATCAGTGAAGAAAAGTAGGGAGGGAGTGGCTCCCAAACCACCCCCCAGGATACCCGGATGTTCCCAGGGCTGCCACTGCCACCTGCTGGGGGGTTTATGGCCTTCTGTGCTGACCTGACTGCCAGAGGTTTTCCTACTCTGCAAGTAGGTTTTCCCACTTGCATGAAATACAAGGCACGGAACTTCGCAGACAGCAGAGAAAGAAAGAAACGCTGCCTGGAGCAGCAGCGAATGGGGAGATATTCTGGAGTTTGGGGACAAACAGCGAGATTTTCCCATTTGTCCCAGGATGAAATTTCTGAGCATGACATGGTCACTCTGTCAACGTGACTGGTGGCTCAGACCCGGGGTGCAGCTTTGTGGCTGTGAGTCCCACACTCCTTTCAGTGACTGGACATATGAACAGCACAACGGAAAGACCTCAGCTCCCACGTCTGCAAGCTTCTCCAAATTCAGAGGCGGTTATAAGGCAGAGCAAGAACCATCTTGGTGACAGCCACAAGCCCGCCCTGGCCTGAGTTCCCTGGAAGGTGTGGGAATCAGACCCGTTGAGAAGCATGAGCCCGGGAGACACTGCTGCCAGGCTCCCGCCATGGATGCATGGCTTTGCAGCAGAATGCTGGCCACTGGTCCCTCATGGCACTCCACACTGGGGGCCTCATCAGACCCACAGCGCCAGCAAGGAGGGTGTCCAGTGTCTGATTTGCTCACTGGCCAGGGATGCACCCTCAGCCCCGAGCCCCGCATCCAAGACTTTCCCCACGAAGACGTGAACGAGGGGCCTGGCTTCAGAACCCACCCCCACGGGCCGGGCTACCTGCGGGTGGGAGCCAAGGGAGGGAGGGCTGCAGCTGGATGGGACCCCATCCCTGGAGTGGTTCGAGTCCTCCTTTGTGTCCTTTGGTTCCTATTAGGCGGAAAAGCCACTCCAGGGTTCGGCTGCCTTTGCTGGCCTTTCCTGGTACCTCTGACTTCCACGTAAATCTCTTTACTCGAATGAGGTGGGAAACCAGCTCTCAGAGTCCAGGAACGCTGCGGCACCCACGGCCACTCGTTCCTACCGAGGCTGGAGGGCAGGCAAGGTGCTGCGAGGGGCCTCCAGCAGCTCAGGCCGCGAGGTGGGCGGAAGCGCGGGGCTGCCAGGCCAGGGGCCATGCAGCTCCAGGGAAAGGAGCCCGAGGAGGAGACAAGGGAGCCCAGGGACCCCGTCCTCCTGGAGCAACCAGGACCAGGCCTTCTGGCTCTGAGTCCAGAAAGACCAGTGTTTCTGGATTCAGTGTAGAAGGGGAAACAGCTAATGAGGGTTCTTGATGCCACAGCACGGCTGGCTCCTGAGCAGGGAAGAGTGTGACCAGGAAGGCAAGGGGTTGCTGCAGCCAAAGTACTTGCTGCAAGAGAGAGGAAAACATGAGCACAGTGACCCCGGGAAACGCTGGAGCACCCCTGCGATCGCCCGGCGGGGACGTGAGAGCCAAGCGTGGACACGTACCACGATGACCGACAGCTGCTTGCGAACAGTGAGCAAGACTGCTTGTGTTCTGCATTTCCTCCTGAGAGGGAGGCTGTGCTGGGATCACGCCGTACCTGGCACAGGCACTTCTGATACCAGCAAACGGGATGGCACAAGGGGCTAAGGTAAGCGCCAGGGAGCCTCGCACATTCTCAGTGCCCACGCCGCTCCCGCGGGCTCCGCGAGCCGAGGTCATCTGCTCACGGGGCAGCGAGAGCCCCAGCCAGCCTCTTTTCCAGGCCAGGACGCACGTTTGTCTTCGCAGAACATGGATGAGTCTCCCATGTTTGAGAGTAAGACCTAAAAATGCTGTCAGACTTTAATCTAGGCCGGGTTCCTATCGAGGACTCTAAGTTAACCTGCTCACACTCTGGCAGGCTAGCAGCCGAGGACACGGGCTGAGACAGCCGGTGACTTCGCTCTCTGGCCTCAAGGTCCTTGGGACGCAGAACCAGAGGAGCGACACACGCTTTACTGCAGCAAAAGCTCTTCCTGCGAGCAAACCCAAAGTGGAAGCACAGCGTGTGAACAAGAAGCACAGAACGTTGGCGTGGGGGTGCAGGGACACAGCCCAGTCTGGCCACTGCTTTCTGGGGAGCCCCCAGACCTCGGGGTGTCTAGGCGAGAGGCCGGAGCCTGAGCCCGTGCTACCTGGCCCCGTGGAAACCTTTTACACGCAGGAGAGAACACGAGAGAAGGGTGCAGGTAGGCGAGCAGATAAAGCAGAAACCCTCTGTCTTCCCTTGAGCCAAAGCCCCATTGCTGCACTGGGGAGAAAAGAGAGAAGAAAACCACTCACTGCTCTTCTTCCTCTTCTGATTCCATTTCACACCGAATGCAGGGGCGGCTGGGTCAGGGGTGAGTCTAGAGGGAGCTGGAGAGCCCAGGGGAGGCTCACAGGCCCAGAGGACCACACGGTTGGCCAACGCGTATGTTCTGGGTGGTGGGAGGTCTTTGCAGGTCCCTGCTGGTGCCACGCCAGCTGAGGGGAGTGCAGGTTCCACGGGCTTCAGAGCACCCCAGCCGCTGCACCACAGCCCTCCCAGGAAGGAGGGAGGGAAGGCGGAAGAACACTCCAGCACCATCACCTCTCCTGCGGCTTGGGTTAAATCACAGCGTGTATCTTCCCTCCTCTGAAACCTCCTCCAGAATGGAGAACCAGGGTGCCAGGAACAGCAGTGCAGCAGAGAAGCCAGCACAGAGCCGTGGAGGGAGTACCCCTGCGGAGTGAGTCCTGGCTGTTCGCATGGGCTCCCAGACCTGTTTCTCTGGGCAGAGAGCGAGTAAGAATGCCTGGAGTGGTTCCGAGGCTGAATAAAGATGTGGAGTGACATGGCTGGTGCCAAGATGACCCTCAGCAGACACGGCTCCCTTCCCAGGGATGCAGACCCAAGGCTGACGGGGTGGGCGCAGGAAGTCTGGGGCAGTGCACTCTGGGTAAGAGCAGAGTCCCACAGTGTGGAGCCGGGAAGGGGCCTGGGGACCACCTCCCCGCCAAGTCAGGTCCCTCTGCATGGGAGGAAGGGACTCAGGGAGTGAGGCTTAGAACCCAGAGCCTGACCTCTAGCAGACACACTGGGTCCTAGCGTACCTGAGGGGCTGCGGTCTCAGAGCGTGCATGGGCAGGACCCCCTGTGAATCGGTAACCTTGGGCAAGCTTGGAGGCCGCTGGAGCCTGTTTGCACTCTGCCGGGCGGCTCCATGCCTCTCACTGTGCTTGTCAGGATGAGTGACCATGTATTAACAGCCCCTCTGCAGCCGGCGGAGGGAACCAAGGACGTTCGGTTGCCTGAGCTCCCGCTGGTGCCAGCGAGGAATGCAGGGTGCCCCCGGAGCCATGCTGCCCGAAGGAAAGGGAGTTCTGGAGGTTGCCCTTCCTGGTGCAAAGTGCAAGGGAGGAAGAACGGGACAGAGAGCCATGAGGGCCCCACGTGAGGGACTTGCACACCCGGCCGGGCCTGGGACACGGCCACTCAGTTCTGTCCATGCTGCTTTATTTCTGCAAAGGAGGCACTGGGGCATGTGGGGTCGGGGACAAAGTCTCTCCGGAGACGTCTGAGGCATCCCCAACTCCGAATTCCATGACTGATGGTCCAGACTCAGCACCAGTCAATCCCGCGGTGACTCGGTCCCACCAGTTCTGTTGAACTACTTAAAACCCAGGGCAGGAGAGTGTCCAGGTAATGAAGGGACACAGTTCTGCACTTTCTGAGGCTCGTGTGTAGGAGGGCAGAGAAAGCCTATACTCCCCAGCTTGCTGGTCTGGGCGGGGGGCGGCAGGAGGGGCACCAGCCCCACACGGAGACCGTCCCAACTGGTTGGCAGGTAACACAATGACACACGATCGCATCCCAGATGAACCCTTCATGTGCTCGGACTTTTCCTCGTGTAAGATCGGAAGGATACAGGCCCAGTGGGGCTGGAATGGCCTGAGTGTATCCTGGATCTCAAGGAGGCCTCAGGCTGCCCTGAGCAGGGCAGGTCCCATGTGACAAGGCCCCGACTTCCTGCTGCCTGTCTCCTGCCCCCTTCATGGGTTCACTTCACGGCTGCAAGGTGCTTCCTGCCAGGGAAAGTATATGGGGTCCTCTGGGACCTGAGGGGGTTGGACAATGCCTCCATGTCCACACTAGCTTTCAGTGTTGATCCTAAATCAGAACATTTCCAGGGATTTCACATTCGGCTGAACAGCGATTTTCGGACTCTTGTTTTTGTTCTTTCTCTGGAGAAGGCTGTGTGCCTACACAGGTCCTCTAGGCGCTGGCGGGTTCTCAGGACATCAAAATGCACATTCCCTGTAATCAGGTCTGAAACCGGCCGGTGAAGGGCAGAAACCAGCCGCTGGCATCCTCAGCTGTGGACTGGTCAGATGTAGAAACTCCGATGTCCAGCTTCTAATAAGGTCCAGCTTGCCTGTTCCTGGGAAAATGCCTGTGGAGGAGATCTGCATGGGGAGCCCCTGCCCCAGTCATGGCAAGTGGAGTGACTGCATCCCTATTTGGGAAAAACAAGCACAAGAACCCCCAGGCGCCCCACCTTCATGGACGGATGGCTGTGTGCCCGCCTCTTCCTTCCTTCTGTGGAGTCTATGACACAACATTACACCAATTGTGCAACACAGGGACTGGAAGTCTACACACACCCCACAATGGCCACCACAGTGAGCCTGGCAACCAGAGTTTCTTAGAGTCCACATTTAAGTGAAATCATGTGGTATTTGGGTCTTTGCCTGATACTTAGTACCCTCTGGTCCATCCAAACCGTTCCAAATGCCAAGATCTCATTCCTAATTTGACAGCTCACCAATGTTCCACTGCATACACACATACCACAACTTCTTCATCCACTCATCACTTGATGGACACTCAGGCTCATCTGTATCTTGGCTGTTCTGGATAACGCTGCTGCAAACATGGGGTGCATGTTTCCCTTCGCATAGATTTTCATTTGCTTTGTGTAAATACCCAGAAGTGTGATTCCTGGATCATAGGGTAGTTCTATTTCCAGTTTTTTTGAGGACCCTCCATCCTGTTTTCCAGAGCAGCTGCACCAGCTTGCACGCCCACCAACTGTGCACAAGGGCTCCCCTTTCTCTGCAAGCGTGCCGACACCTATTATCTCTGTGTTGTTCATTTTAGCCACTTAGGCAGGTGTGAGGTGGGATCTCACTGTCATTCTGGTTTTATTTCCCTGACGGTGAGTGATGCTGAGCATCTTCTCGTGTGTCTGTTGGCCCTTTGCCTCTGTTTACTAATATTCTGTTGAGTTTTTACGTCTATGTTCCTCAGGGATACTGGCCTCTAACTTTTTTTGCTTGTGGTGTCCTTGTCTGGTTTGGGGGTCAGAGTAATGCTAGCCTCACAAAATGAGTTTGGAAGCATTTCCTCCTCTTCAGCTTTTGGGAAGACTTTGAGAGGAACGGGTATTAAATCTTCTCTGAATGTTTGGTAGAATTCCCTGGGGAAGCTGTCTCATCCCGGACTTTGGTTTGCTGGGAGGTTTCGGATTTCTGGCTCTATCTCCTTCCTAGTCATCAGCCTATTTAGACTTTCCATTTCTTCATGATTCGGTTTGGGAAGATTTTAAGTTTCCATGGATTTATTCTTTTCTCCCGGGTTGTCTAACCGGCTTACGTATAATTGTTCATAATGTCTCTTACACGCCTTTGTATTTCTTGTAGTATCAGTTATAACTTTTCTTTCATATCTGAGTTTATTTAATTGAGCTCTTTCTCTTTTTCCTCTTGGGGAGTCGACCTAAGGGTCTGTCAGTTTTGTTTGTCACAGAACCTACTCTTGGTTTCATTGATCTTTCTGTTGTCCTTTCAGCCGTTTTTTCCTCTCTGATCTTTTATGATTTATTTGAGAGAGAGAGAAAGCACGAGCACATGTGCGCACAAGCAGGGGGAGCAGCAGGCAGGAGGAAAAGCAGCTTCCCTGCTGAGCCGGGAGCCCGATGCAGGGACTCGATCTAAGACAGACACTTAACCCACTGAGCCACCCAGGCATCCCCTCCTCTCTGATCTTTATTATTTCCTTCCTTCTACTAACACTGGATATTGGTTTCTTTTCTAGTTCTTTGTGCTGTGATGCTAAACTGTTGAGATGCTCCTGGAGGTAGGCCTGTATCATCATGAAATTCCCGCTTAGAACCCCTTTTTGCCATGTCCTATGGATTTTACCACAGCACATCTCCATTTTCTTTGGCCATACGTTTATGGGTGTGGAGAAGGCTTGCGGTGGGGACCACAGCCAACGCACTGGTGGGTCCCGGGGAGCCCCAAAATGGAAGGGAACCACTTCCCTG
The DNA here is from genome assembly GCF_030435805.1 of Mustela lutreola. Lineage (NCBI taxonomy): Eukaryota > Metazoa > Chordata > Mammalia > Carnivora > Mustelidae > Mustela > Mustela lutreola. The sequence goes on from NC_081303.1 coordinate 38,795,851, forward strand.
GCACAGCCAACCAGACCCAGGCGCTCAGGGGGCAGATCACCCCTACACTGAAAAGCCCCTGAAGGCTCCATGCTTCCCAGCACCATGCAGTGGATTTCCCTGGGACATCAAGAACAATCAGACTGTGTGCTAAGAAAGATGGGAGACTGAAGGGGGAACCAGGTGACAGAGGGCAAGGGGCAGAGTCCCTGGGGATGACAACGGGTGCCCCGTGACAGCATGACTCCTCCTTTCAAAGACCGCATATGATTCCAGTAAGGCTGAGGAAACAGCAACATCTGATGCATCTGGATAATCTTCCATGAATCCTTGCCTGGTACCCCGAACCATCGTTCAACCTGGCCCCGTTTCTATCAAGTCTCGAAACACAAAAATCCTTCAGTCGGCACTGTGCCTCTTGGTTCTGAATCCCAGTTTTGGCATCTTTGCCCAGTTAGCAGTTCAAGGTCCCACGAGTGCTTCCACCAGATACTTTACAGGGAGAGCAGACATGCGAAGATTATTCAACACACACACATGGCATACATACACGTGTACATGGGCACGTGTAAACACACACAGATGCACGCAGCCATACATGCATGTGCACACACACCGAAACCTCAGAGGAAAGGCCACTGTGGCCTTTGTGGCAGCGGTCACTCTGGCCATAGCCCTTGCTGGCGGAGGACAAGGCTACGCTCCAGTTCTGTGTTCCAACCTTAGCTACCAGCTACTAACACTAGGGTCTGTTTCATTTGCTCCCTTCAGATCCTCCAGACTCCACAAAAACAGCTCTCAAAGTATCAAAATGAAGCTTATCGGAAGGTAACCCATTGAAAAACATTTAAACCAAACTTGTCAAGATCCTGAAACAGGCATCTCGGCCTGATAGAATCATAACCATGACTCCATCCACCCAATCTAGTTCTGGCTTTCTGAGCAGCGAGACACCCCCAGGCCCACAGGAGCCCCTTTCCTTATGGCCCAGGCTCACCTCTACCTGCCTGCACTTCTGGACATGGGGGACACCCCATCCCTGCAGGTGAGGGTCCCCAGAGTTAACAGGTGAAAGTACTGGGTGCTCAGTTATATTTGAATTGAGAATTTAACAAATGAGTTAAGTACCATGCAATATTGAGAGCACGCTCAAATTAAGAAATGATTTGTCATTTATCTGAAATTCAGCTTTTACCAGGCATACCGTGTCTTACCTGCCACATGCACTGGAGGCCCAACCCCAGGGACCTGGGACGGGTGGGGGCCGGACTCACGAGGGCATGCCTGCTGCTGTCCCAGGGGCCCCCACTTGCCCTTCCCCCAGCACTGCTTCAGGACGCCCCCCGGCCTCTTTTGGCTGTCAGCACTCCACACAACCCATGGTCCAGCGGCGTCTTCCCTGCTGCATGCACACCCTTGAAAGAACGTCATGTTCTCGTGTCTTGTTTCCAGGAAAAGCTCCAGGGGCCTCCTAACTGGAGCCTGCTTTTGTTTTCCTCTTCCCCCTCGTAGACCCGTCCTGCACGCTGTGCTCAGAGGCCCACACGCAAATCAGTGTGTGTACTTCAGTCATAATTTCAAGACCCACACGAAACTGAGAGCTGAAGCAGTATGCCCACCTTCGCTAGCAGGAAACCCCTCAGACCCCGACCTGCTGCTGTCCCTGGATGCCCTGTCCCCTCACTACTGCGAACCACTGCTCAGGGTAATAACACACATTCGAGGAGAACAGGAAGAAAGGAGCCCTCAGCTCCAGGCTTCCCAGCGTGTGCTAGCCACGGCTCAAGCCAAGCCATAAAATGCACAGGAACAGGGAGAAGCATGGATACACAATAAAGCAAGGGAAAAATGAACGACGCCATAATACAGTCTGTTTTCATTTCGTGCAAAGAAAATTAAATTTTTAGGACATTTCACTTAACTTGGCAATATTTTACGGTTTAACCTCTGATGCCTGAAGCGCCTCTCTTTCATGCCCTTAAGCCTCAGACGGGGGAAGCCCGTTTTACGACTAGCTGTAGGTCCTGCCTCTTGGGGGATGACCAGCCTCACGGCCCAGCTCAGGGCCGTGTGCACTCAAGGAACGGGAGTTGCGCTGACCAGGGTTCCCAGCTCGTCACCTCCCGCAGGAGCACCCGCTGTAACTGTGAGTCGCCCTCCCGAAGAGTGGACACATTACCTTCCAGAGCAAGGCACCTGGGTGGGCTGGTCGACCAGATGAGGCTGTGTAGGCACTCGAGGTGCTCGGCCCCCTCCAACTTGTACCCAGGGAAGCAGTGGTAGGAGATGACCGTCCCCACGGGGAAGGAGGTCTGCAACTCGGAGATGTTCGCGTAGCCATTGGAAGAGGCAAGAGGTCTCAGGCAGCCTGTGGCGAGGAAAAGAGGAGGGACAGTCGCACTTGGTCCCCTCTGCACTAACGAGACCCGCAAAACCCTGGCCCCCTGCCCGCCTCCAAGGGCTCTTCAGCCAGACGCCCGTAACCACTTTCCTGTTCGATTCATATCGCAGAATTTGGCGTCATGCTTGCAAACCACACAGAGAGGCCCAGGGGAAGAGGGAGGAAGTCAGGGGGGTACAGCTGGGATCAGGGAGCCCCAGACACACCTCAGAATCATCCGGGAACCTTTAAGCAACACAATCCTGGCTGCAAGCCCTAGGTCTATGCACAGCCAGGGCACCCCGAATTTTTAAAATCTCCCCAGGTGATGCTAACATGCTCTTGGGGGTGAGAAGCACTGAGGTGCTGTGCAGCAAACATACACCCCAACTGTTTCAACAATGGGGACACCTGGGGGGGGTCTGAGGAGGTGGCAGCAAAAACCCCCTTCCCCTGCTTGGACTGTGAGGCAGGGGCCTGCGGACCCCGTGTGATGCCACGTGAAGATCAATTTACATTTTAGGTGCACTTGACATGGTTCTCAGCCTTGAGAACTACCCAGAAAAAGGGTGTCTCAGAGCACACCCCACTGGGCCCCCTCCCAAGGAGCTCCTGGTCAGGGTCTGCGCAGAGCCCAAGGACATGCACGGCAGGCATGGGGCTGGGTGTCGCAAGCCCCCACAGCACACCCAGAATTCTCCATGCTGTCTGTGTTCCCACACTTCTGCTTCTGCCAAACGGAAGCTGCTTTTCCGTGTTGAAACCTGTGCCTGGGGAACATTCGCAGTGGCACAGAATCCCGTTCTGTGTGGCCCCCACTGCGATCCTGGCATTTCCTGTCGGTGTCCGTGGTCTCACTAGAGGAAATAATGACTCTGCAGAGCTGGGGCTCTTCCCGCGGAGAACTAATTGTGTGTGAAGTAAATAACGTATAATGGAAAGCCCGACTCTCCCTTCCAGTCACCGAACACGGATCACAGCATGCCCATGGCAGCAGGTGTCTGAGCTCTGCTCCCGAGCTGGCTTGCTTTGACATTCTGAGCCTCGAACGGCTTCATGCTCCGCCGACTGCCCTGGTCAGTGAGCTGGTACGTGGGATCTATGTTTCGGCGTGAGACCAGAGAGGCCAGGGCAGCCCTGGCATGCAGAACTTAGGGAAATGCTCCCTTTGGGGCCGGCAGTGTCCCGTGCCACAGAGATCCACGGGCCTACTACCACGCAGGCCACATCTGAGACACGTGGCCACATCCTTTCTCCTCGGCCTGGAAGGATGTACCCGTTGAGCTGAACGTGAGCTGTGTTCACAGGAAAAGTGAAGAGTCGGGGAGGAGGGGGAGATTGGGACTCAGGAATAAACAGAATCCGTGACTGAGAAAAGTAAGACAAGCACGTCAACATGAACAACTGACCGTATCAGAGTCCCTAAGTGCTGTTCAAATGAGCTGGCACAAGGGACAGTGCCTGCGGCTCCTCCCAAGAAGGACTGTCATTCCTGGCCACTCCCACAGAGAAGCTGGAGTCCCCTGAATATAAAACGGACAGACCCACAGTGAACAGCAGGTGCGTCTGGACACTGCTCTCCAAAACACAAAGCTCCCAAGGAAAACATGGCCTTGGAACATGCCCGCCTGCTTGCCTGCCCCAAAAGAAGCCAGAAGGGGTTGTAACTGCAGTAGTAAACCAGGGAAAGAGAGACATGCTCCTTGGCTGGGGACAGCCCATCCCAAGCATGGCAGCAGACACCAGGCTTTGACACAATAGCTTGGTGCAACCTCTATTTACACTTCCAGGCAATGGCGAGCCGGCTTGTCAGGCTCTCTCCCCCGGATCTGGAAGTGCAAAGAAAAGCCACAGGACGAGACGTCATGCTAAGGGCCAGTCATGCTCCCCCTGGCGCTCCGAGGTGTCAGGCCATCTAATGCCGCCAGACCCCTCACACCCATGCCATGTTGGGCAGTCACTGCTTGGGCAGCCAGGCCCCTACCTGCCTCTGCATGGAGATGAGGTCAGGGCACAGACCAGGGGACATGCCCTGAGGGAGGGTGGTGTGGGTGACGGTGCTATCCGGGGAAGGGCACCTTCCAAGAGCAGCCAGCCGGCTCTGGGCGACGCTCTGAGATGCAAGCCCAGGGTGGTGGACAGAGTAGAGCAGGAGGCCACACCTGAGCCCCTGATGAGGATGCCACCCTCGGGCATTTCTTAAGAAATAATAGGGACCAAAAGAACTCGTAAATAGGTGCACGGAATTTGCAAGACCTAAGAGGGAGAAACCTCTAGAAAGGGCAGGAGAACAGGGGACAGTGGGGGGATGCAGGATTCATGAAGGCAGAGGGGGCTGGCATCCGAGGGAGCGTTCTTGGCACCGGGAAGAAAAGGGACCAGTGGTTGGTAATGTTCACGTGAATATTCAGCCCAACCTCAGATCATGCAACAACTCTCCACAGCCTCCCGAGAAGTGCCCCCAGAGCACATGTATCCCTGGAAATGTCATCTGTGCAGGCCACGTGGCACAGGGAGTTTGAGCAGAGAAGCTCACAAAGGGGTGGCCTGGCCGCCCTTGGTCCTCCCGATCCAGAGCCTTTGTTTCTGCAAAGGGCCATGTAGGACTCTTAAGCCCTCACAGAAGGAAATAATTCATTTCCGACCCCGGGGCACGCAGAGTAATATCAGAGCCTGCCAGCCATGACCTAGAGCCCAGCACTAGCATCGTCTCGACCGGAACACGCCAAGGCTCCGGCGCAAACAAGCCTCCTCCCCGAAGAATGAATTATGCACTGGCTTTCAAGTCACATGTCAAGAAAATAAAATCAGAATTAATGTGCACGCGAGGACTTATTTTCACAAACAGGGCCCTCCATGGTGGCCCAGGCAAATGTTAAAAAGGCAAGAGGATTCTTATTTACTGTGTAGTTTGGATAAAATCTGAATTTGATTATTTTTCTGCTCCTCATGCATTATAAAAATGGATAACGTTAAGAAAAAATAGCCTCTGTAAAGATGCGCCTTTAATCTACCCTCACCACCACTGAAATAAGTATAAACGTTCTGCTGTTTTCATTAAAAATGCCATAGTTCATCATCGTGCTCACAGCCTGGTTACAAAATGCCTATTTCTTAAAAGACTTTTGGTTCTCGGTGTGAAGGAGAAGTCAACATGCTCAAGAACAAGGGCTCTTCTGGTCTGGGCTCTCACGGTGGGCACGAGGGGCTGGTGGGGACCGCAGGGAGGGTGTGCGGATGCCAAGGCCAGAGCCGGTGGGCCCTGCTTCCCTCCACGTCCCAGTTGAGAAACGCGCACATGCTCCCAGCCCGCATCCCTACCTTGACAGAGCGGCAGGTTGTCCCACGTCCCGTCATCACGGCACAGAGAAACCATGTTGTACAGATCAGGGTAGCGGATCTTGAATCCCTCGTGACAGGTGATGATCAGCTTGTCTCCGTGTCTGTATGTCCTGTTATGAATCTCAGCATCGTCGATTTGAGGGATACGGCAATCTGCAAAGGTGTAAAATGGACACGTTATTTTTTTAAATTTCAGCCTGTTGTGCTTCCCAGCTTGGCACAAAGCTCTTCTTTTTGGACCTGGCCTCAGGCTTCCCTGTGATAAAAGGCCCTCGCACACGGACTGCTAGCCCCTGGTCTGGAGGGGACTGAGGACAAGATGTCCCAATCCAGCCATGAAAGGAGCTTCACCTTCAGCCTGGAACCCTTCACACCTTGCAGTGGAGCCTCAGGCGATTTTGGAAATAAGAGAGGAAGGACAGAGCTGGGGGCTCACAATGACCCACTACGTGGTCCCACCCAGCCCACCGCCTCTGCCTTGGGGCAGAAGAAAAGCCTTGGCAGAAGGAAAAAAAGGCCTTGCAGAACAGTGGGGGACAAGCTGGGGCCACACCTGCCGGCACCTCCCTTCTACCGGATCTGCTCCACACGGGTAATACATGGAAGAACATGGAACCACCAACACCACACAGGCCCCCACAGGTAGGTGACCTGCTTCCTGGAAGCAGGTGGGAGCAGAATACAGACTCGGAAGGGGTCTGTAGTCCAGCATCAGGGGCGCAGGAACAGGAAGTCCACACAGAAGGTGATTAAGAGATAAAATACAGTGGATAAATTATAACCCTCCACTTCGAACACGGTCTCCTCCCAATTCCGCGTGTGTCCCCGCATAAGCTTGTGCAGCCATACCCGGAGGCGTACAGAGGGGTTGCGCTCCAAGCTTCGCAAGTTTTAAAAATGAAGCAAAATCCAAGAACAGCATTTCGACAATCACAGAAACTTTCTCCAAGAGTATCTCAATGCTGTAAGACTGGGTTTCTCAGCCACTCCCGAAAGCCTTCTGAATCAACCATACATTTGGAATGGTGGGAGACTTGACCATGAACTGTTGGCTCTGAGGCCTGAGCCCACGAGTCCTGAGGCTGCAGAGGGAAGGGACCCAAGCAGCCCATGGCCAGGAATACAGGTGGGTTTAAAAAGCACATCCCAGGGGCGCCTGGGTGGCTCAGTGGGTTAAGCCGCTGCCTTCGGCTTGGGTCATGATCTCAGGGTCCTGGGATCGAGTCCCGCATCGGGCTCTCTGCTCAGCAGGGAGCCTGCTTCCTTCTCTCTCTCTCTGCCTGCCTCTCAGTGTACTTGTAATTTCTCTCTGTCAAATAAATAAATAAAATCTTTAAAAAAAAATAAAAAGCACATCCCAGGAGTTCTGATGTAGGGTTGATGTAGGGTTGGGGCTGGGTTTACAGGGACCAATGAAGAATCTGACAACAGACTCTAGAAAACAGAATGACCTCTTCCCGGGGTCATTCAAAGTCAAAGCTTGGGTGTGGCATCTGCCTTCATCTCCAGATTAGCTGGAGAACAGGGACTGCATCCCTGCATTCTCCCACATGCCCTTGGCACTCCGGGACTCCGCATGTGGCTGGCAAAGAAATGTCGAGGAAGTACGGCCATGGAGCCCCGGGACAACCCCATCAACCCTCTGTCTGCAAATTTCAGCAGGAAGCGTCCTTGATGGAAAACTGTTGTGGTTCTACTTCGACCTCTCATTTTTGAGCTTCAAACTGTGGAAAGGGGTTTCCAACCTCTCACGTTTAACCAATAATTTTTCTACCAGAATAGACAAATTCCCCCAAAGTCAATGCCAGAATGATCCTGACTGGAGTCACAAGGCAAGTGACAACTTGGCACCACTGCTGCCTTCTTAATGGAAACAGGAAATCACGTTTCTCAGTAGTGCTAACGCAGGCATTACTCAGAGCAAATAAAAACACCTTTATCCAGGCGCCCCTCTGTAAAACCCCAGCTGCCAACTGACCCCATGGTGCTGATTTACGCGACAAAGCCACCTTTCCCCTGACTGGCTTCCGACTTCTCCGGGAGCTGACCCAGGTCCTTAGCAGGCAGCCAGCGTCAGTGAGTAAAGCCAGTGGACAGAAGGGACACTGCGGCCCGTGAGTGTGTGGTCGCTGGCTGAGCAGAAGCAGCAGTCACTCACACAGAGTGCCCTGAACTCCTGACCAGATGCCTCTGTCCACAGCCAGGAGCTGGGGGCCACCACGGGGCACATGGCCCAAGGATCCCAGGGCACTACGGCCTCCCAAGTTCTGCTCATGATGGAGTCACCATGGGAACTGGCTGCTATGGAACAGAGACTTGCACTGACCAGGGAGCTGGGAGCAGGCACCGGAGCTATGGCCAGGAGGCCAGGAGGGCTGTGGCCCAGATAAAGGACAGAACAAAATAGACCAGCTGTAGCTTCACAGAAGTCGGCCCCCCAAAGCTGAGCTACGATCCTACCCTGGGCGTCTGGCGCCTGACCCCCCAACCAGAGGAGGGGAGATTGGAAGAGAGCCTGGCCCAGCCAGGCCATCCTTAGCCGGACGTGACTATGCACTTCATGTCTATGGAAACAGATAAGCCAGGATCTTTAGTGCCCCAAAACGAATACATATAATCTTCATCAGTTCTGAAGTTTCAAACAGAAATAAGAGAAATTTCCTACAGTATGAGTGCATCCCGTCAGCCGGAAGAATGTTTAAAAGCCGCTCCAAAAATGCCGTTACCAAGGATGACAGATAAAGCTCCATCGGTATCTGACTCTGGCAGGAGTGGGGATGTGATCAAACCCGACACAGACAGACACAAACGGGCACTTTGGGGATACAACTGAGAGGGTGCAAAGCTTCCACTTTGAGACATCCTTTCTCCCCAGACCACTGCATTGCTGCATCTGAGTCCTGCTCGTGTAATAGGGGATTTAATAGAAACAAGTCAAAGAGGGGATATTAAGGTGATATTACACAGTTATACCTAAGAACAAATTATTCAGTGACATTAGTTAGCACAGAGCAGAGTCCTAAGGAGCAGAAAAGGCAAAGTTCTAAGAATACAAAGCACGACCAATATTTTCTGGCCTTTTTAAATGCCAGTTATATGTGAACATGAACCTGATTCCTTCAAGTGCCAACTCTGACACCCATTCTCCCTAAAAAGTATTTCCAGGAACATAACTACGTAATCCACCCTGGAGACACAGCATTCATATCCACACAGGAAAGCCTCGCTGTAAAGGATGGTGTTGGGTTTTGTTTACCCCTGCATTTATAACACCCGGTATTCATCCATCCAACCATCTATCTGTCCACTGGTGACTCGCTGAGCACCCAGCCACAAGCGCTGGGCACGGAGAGTTAGGAATCCTACCCTCACTGCATGGAGAAGGCCGCTAACAAGTTAGTAAATCCTCGAGGTAGAGACTAACATGCAGTGATTGCCGCTCGCATGAGGAGGAACAGGTGCTGAGGTCACAGGGACCTACCAGGGGCCCCTGGAATCCGGGTGCATGGGACAGGCACCCTGAGGAGATAATGTTTATGATGCAGGGCTTCATGGCAAGGTGGCCTTATCGAGCAGGTCTGGGAGAAGGCAGCTTCAGGCAGAGGGAGAGCAGGTGCAAAAGCCTTAAAAACACACAGGAGGGTGACACCTGGCTGGCTCAGTCCCAGGGTCCTGGGATCAAGTGCCGCATCGGGCTCCCGGCTCAGTACAATGTCTGATTCTCCCTCTGCTCCTGCACGTGCTCTCTCTGACATATAAATAATAAATAAAATCTTTTAAACACACACACACACACACAGGAGGGTCCATGTGTCTGAGATACAGTGAGCAAGGGGAGATGAAGGCCTTCTAAGTTGGGGCATACTTCATTAGGTAGTTAGGACAGGACTGGCAAGAGGTTGTCTTTTAGATAAGCTCTCTGTTTCCCAGGATGATAAAACAATAGAAGGCCTTTGTCTCTAGGCAATATTCTCGGAGCCTGCGTGTTCTACTATTCCTGATATATTCCTGAGCCTGTCTGGGTTTTAAATGCTGAGTATCATGGGCCAAAGGATTTATCAGGGAAGTCGATCTACAAAATCAAATAAACTTTTCATTACTGAAACCTTATGGAAACCACAGCCTGCATGGGCTGCGCATAGCAGAAAATATTCATTTATTTCTAAAATCCTTTTTAAAATTTGTTTTGATTTTCAAGAGAAAGCTTGTGTAACCTGCAAGGCTGCAAAGTTAAAGAGGAAAAACCACACGCCTGTCTCAATAAATATAGAGAAGCGTCTGTATCACGTGACACAGACTCCTACCTGCAACACAGGAAGCCACCTTCCCTACACAGCATCCACCCAAGGCCCACAGCACCCGTTCTGAATGGTGACGCCGACCATTGTTAATTGAAGGATACTTGACCAACCATGTCCTCTTGCTTTTAGGCATAACCACGGTGATTCCGTATTTCAGAACGTCCGACAGTGCCGCTAGGGGTGTCCCCGTCTGTCCCCACACACCGTGGTCACAGTACCACAGACAGTACTCCCGGGCGCATGTTCCTTCCTGCGACCCACCTCACAGCTGGAGCTCTCTCAGCCCTGCTCAGCCACCACTCCCATGTTCGTTCCAACGCTTCTCTTACTTGTTCATTTGTTTTGTTGTTGAGATTCCACCTGTCACACACACACCTGTCCTTCTCTGTGTGATTTAGTTCACCTTAGTTCTTTGTTTTCATTTTGACTCTTTTAGAAGAAAACCTCGAAAATAAAAGCAGAGACCACGCATGCTCTCAGCTTGGGGAAGCCTTTGCCTATGCTGTGACAGTCGAGTTCAGTGCTTCGAAGACTTCCATAAACACGGTCTATGCTAAGTCCGAGAAACAGTGAGCTGTCAAGGTCAGGAAAGCTCCATCCACACCCACGGTCAGGGGTGGTGGGCAGAGAGACGGAGCCCTTGCCCGCACCGGCACTGCCTCCCCTGCGTCAGCCCAACCTGCCGCAGAGACAGTCAGCCCCCTGCTCGCCGCCAGGTAACCTCTGAGCAGTGTTCTAAACTCACACACACCCACGCAGCAGGAACCACACAGAGCAGACACCGCCACGCTTGCCAGAGGTAGGCAGATACCGCGCCATGACGAGAGACCATAGGGTAACTGCTGGAAACAAATGCCCACTGTGCCGCCCTGTCTCCCTATCAAACCCCGCCTGGAACAGACGCGACAGTGACTGAGTGGATCTCCCGAGTACCACACGTCCCTGCCTCCACGGGCACGTCTGAGCAGCACGTACTCTGCTTTCTCAGGCGCCGGGGCTGGGAGTGCGCGGCTGGCTAGGGACGCAGCAGTGAGCACCCCTGGTGTGACCTGAGCTGCTCTCCTGCCTCGACAGAAACCAGGACCTAGGTTGTCATTGCGGTAGAGGAGGGACACGGTGACTTGTGACACCGAGCCTCCTTTGCCCCCGGCCTGGCCACAATACTCTCCCGCCAGCATGTGGGGTGGGCCCCTGGGCTGGCGTGGCTGGTCCCCACAGTCCCACGAGCAGGCTCCACGGATGAGGGGGGCACTTTACCTTCTTGTGCACAGAAGGGCTTATCACTGGGGATCCAGCCGAGGGTTCCATTGAGATGTCTCACACACAGCCTCTTTGTAGGGCCCTTGAGCGTGAACCCGTCTTGGCAGTGAAACTGGGTGACAGACCTTTCAAGGAAAAGCCCTCCACCGGGTGTCCTAAAGCCGTTCTCAGGGACGCCTGGGTCAGCACACACCGGAAGGTCATCGAACCCTACATTGACAGAGAGAAGAAAAGGAGCCTCTAAATATGTGCTTCCGAGGCTGGGAGCCTTCCTGCATCCGTGACGGACACTGTCACACACCGCGAACACCTAGCTACTCCAGTCAGCCCAGAATGTCCGCATTCTGCCGTGTGCCACACTGGCTTCTTGCTTAGAACAGCGCCGACCACAGCCCTTCATGGAGGCTCGGGGAGGAGCAGGGGAGAAGGAAGCCACACAGGGAACGACGCCGTGCAAGACGCTGCAGGGGGGTGAGGCGGGAGGGTCAGGGAGGAGGCATGGACTCTGAGCCACCCAGCAGGCCAGACGACATTTCAGGGACAGAACCAAGGATGTAGGACTGGCTGGGCTGGCATTCTCACAGGACAGGCCTGAGCCACCAACACTCGTCTCCTTCCCTGCCCTCTCCCTGGCCCCACCCGCCAGGCCTCCTCCGGACTTCCCGAGGATCTGGGTACCTTCCGAACCTCGCAGCCACCCATTCTGTGCTCCAACGAGAGCTCAACCGCCACGGGTGCTGAGCTGGGAGCCCTCCAAGGACGAGTCACCTGTTCATCTTTGTGACCCTCAGAATCCGCCGCTGCCCCACGTCACCCCCACGCATGTCCCAGGGAGGAGCAAAGGCCCACAGACTCCCACAGACTCCACAGTCACCCCACATGGGAAGGGGTGACCCTCGACAGCTGGGCTATGTGGAAGCAACGTGGATCCACAGAGCAGGCTGGGCGTCCTGAGGTCCACAGATGACCCAAGGAGGGGTCGGGATCAGCACTGCTGGGGGTGGAGAGCAGGAACATGGCTGGCTTCATGTCTTCAGTTTGCAGCAGAGTGTAGGTGCCCCCTCCGTGGGGGCTGGTCAACGTCAGCCCCCAGAGTCTGACACCCTTAGGGTAGCCCCAGGGGGCTGGGATACATGCAGGGAGCAGGGGAGGGCTGAGGCCCCCAGGGAGCCAGCCAGAGGGAGGACGGTCCTGCGGGGACCAGTGGAGTGCGGACGGTGGAGCTCAATCCCAGGATAAGGGACGGCTCTGCCAGGCCGGGCAGAACCCTTCTAGCAGGAGCCCCAGGGACAACGAAGGGGAGCTGGAGACGGACCCTGACCGCCGCATGTGGGCCCAGGGCTGGGACTTGATGCAGGCAGCAGAGATGTGAAGGAGGGGAGACTATTGTGCTGTTTTGGTTGTTTTAGGTGCAGGGGACACAAGCTGTGACGTTAGTGTCAGGCACACAACACAGTGGTGCAACAAGTGTGTGCGTTACACTGCGGTCACATGAGCATGGCTGCCATCTTATCACCACTTCACTTCACTGTGACAACAGCACTGACTGTGTTCCCGTGCTGTGCCGTTCCCTCCTGGGACTTATTCATCCCATTCCTGGAAACCGGACTTCCCTCTCCCCATTGTCCATCCCTCTCTTCCCTCCCCTCCACAACCACCAGTCTGTTCTCTGTACTCAGGGCCCTGCTTCTCCTCTTGTTTTGCGCTTGAGATACCACAAAATCATAAAGTATTTCTTCTCGGATTGACTATGTCACTTAACATAATACCCCCTTAGCTCCATCCCTGTCCTTGCAAATGACAAGACTTCATTCCAGAATTGATGGCTGAGTAATATTCTGCTCTGTATATACCACACCTTCATTATCCATTCATCCATCAGTGGACACTTGCCTTGCTTCCATATCCTGGCTACTATAGATAATGCTGCCATGAACATCGGGGTGCAAGTTATCTTTTTGAATTAGTGTTGTCATTTGCTGTAGGTAAATACCTAGTAGCACAATTGCTGGATCATCAGCTCTATTTTTAACATCTTAAGGAACCTCCATACTGTTTTCCAGAATGCCTACACCAGCTTGCATTCCCACCAACAATGCAGGAGGGATCCCCTTTCTCTGCATCCTTGCCAACATCTGTCGTTTCCTGACTTGTTAATTTTAGGCATTCTGTCTGGTGGAAGGTACTCTCTCTCTCTGTGGTTTTGATTTGTACTTCCCTGATGCTGAGCGATGTTGAAAACTTTTTCATGTGTGTGTTGACCATTTGGACATCTTCTTTGGAGAAATGTCTGTTCATGTTTTCTGCCCATATCTTGACTGTATTATTTATTCTTTGGGTGTTGTGTGAGTTCTTCGTATACTTTGGATATTAACCCCAGAGACTGAGACTTGAACAAAGGCATGACTGAGAGCAGATCGGTATCTCAGCCCCTTCACACCCAGGCAGTGGACGCACTTGCACTGAGCCCTAAGGAGGCAGAAAGACCATCAGAAATGCCTCCCGGACTCCAGCTGCACCAGGATCTGCAAGATGGTTTGTGAAAGGCAGACCCACAGACTAGGCACTCTCTGGGTGGGTGGAGGAAGGGCTGTCCTCCTGGAAAGCTCTCCAAACAGCTCTGAGCAGCCAGTCTGGCTCCTGAGAGGGCCAGTAGTTGAGGTATGTGGAGTCTCAAGGCTGCAGGAGATACTGCATGAATTCAGATGCATGAATTCAGATACCAAAGGGACTGCGGCTGAGGGGAGGGGAAGGGGTTAAGAGAGGCGTCTAGGACAGCTGCCAGGTTTGGGCGCTGAGCCTGCACACAGAGAGAGGGGACGTGGTGAAGACGGGCCTGGGGACCAGTCCCAGTGTAGCAGGTAGATACGATGAGTCTAAGACCTCAGGACACCGAGGCCAGGTGGGGGAGACCAGCTGGAGAGCCAAGTTGAAGCCATGATGTCCTGAGCTGCATGAGTGCACAAAGGTGGCAGCTGAAGGCACAGCTGGACAGCCTCCTGGGAACAAACACAGAGAGAGAATGACACATGCCTCAGACAGAAGCGGGCACTAGGGGCATGAGAACACAAGATGGCCTGAGCAAGGCTGCAGAGGCAAGGGGAGGCGTCTCAGCCACCAGGGCAGGCAGCTGGGCAAAGGCGCAATATGCAGCCACTGGCTGCAGAGGAAGGATCCGGGACAGCTACAGGGCTGGACTGGCCTGGGGGAGCCTGCCTCCCCATGTGTCAGGGGGAGGCTGCAGCAAATGTGCACTGCCCATTCATAGTGCTGCATGGGGACAGAAGATCACAGGGCACAAGCCATCCCTGCATTAGGGCCAAGGGAGGGACTTTCCTGTTACCATATTAAAAATTGAGAGTGAAAGAGATCTGAACCCATGTCCACACAGCAGGGAGAAAGAAAGACTGCAAATGAGTAGCAGATGGGGAAGCAGGTGTGTGGCGGAGAGAGGACCCAGCCCTATATGAGGGCCTTGACTTCCACTAAGACAAGAAAGGGTTTTTCAGAACCCCCACTGCGGAAAGGGTGGTCCCCATGGTGTATACACCCTCTGGGACTAGCTCATGGGTACCTCCCCGGGAGCCATCCCTCCCTCTGCAAAGTATGACCAGGAGCCTCTCTTCCCATCAAGGCACCTGTGCCCAGCTCTCCTAGAGCACCCTTCACACTGGCAGTGTTGTGCTCTGCCTCACAGCCTCTGCCACCGGGCTGTGAACTCCTGGGGTTGGAGAACCATGTCTTATCCTTCACTTCCAGCATGCCACAGGCGCTGCTAATGCAGGACAGAGAGAGGGAGGGTGAGAGGGAAGGAGGGAAGGATGGAGGGAGGGAGGGAGGATGAATGGGAGGATGGATGGTTGGAGCATGGATGGAGGATGGATGGGCGGGTGGGCGGTGGGAGGAGGGTGGATGCACGGATAGATGGATGGGTGGATGAATGGATGGAGGATGTTGGATGAGGGGACGGTGGAGGATGGATGGATGGGTAGGTCGATAGATGGGTGGGGGGGATGAGGGGATGGATGGATGGATGGAGGATGGTAGATGGATGAGTAGGGTGGGTGAGAAGACAGATAGATGGTGGATGGCGGGAGGATGGACGGGTGGGGTGGTGGGTGGGTGAATGGATGGACAGATCAGTGACGGACGGGTGGATGAGGGATGATGGAGGGTGAATGGATGGGTAGGTGGGTAGATGGATGGCTGGGGGATAGATGGATGGTAGGTGGATGGATGGATGGATGGATGGATGGATGGTGGACGGATGGATTTCACAGATGAGGGAGGCACTTAGTGCTCTCCCCTAGCACAGACAGGCTTTCTCCTACACCTTCTTACCCCCTCCCTTCTTCCACCCTGAGTGGACTGAATTCCTTAATTTTTTTTACAACCTTCTTCCCATCCATACCTGCACTGAACGCCCCCTCCTCCGCCCTCTGCAACATAGGGCCAGAGGTGGGTCTGGGTTGGGACTGGACTGAGTGCTGTGTTTCTCTCTCAAACACACACTCGTTGGGCAGTCACACCCGCTAACAAATGAGCCACAGTGATCATCAATCACAGGCACATACCCTCAGCTTGTCACACCCCCTGCCCCAGGAAGAGAGCTATTCTCCAAGAGAGGAGAGATAACCCTCTCAGGTGAGTGCTGAGCCTCTGTGGGTGCCAGCCCTGGATCCATCAGAATGACTCCTGTTCTCACAATAAATAGGACAACTATGCTGTGAGGACAGAGGAATTTCCTCAGGGACCCAGCTCTGTGCTCTCCTTACTTATTCCTTCCCTGCCCCCCTCCCCTGCCTACGAGGGACCAGTTAGCTTGTGTATCTCTGCATCCAGACAGTCCAAGACTCAAGATGCCACTGGCCAGGCCCAAACAGACAGGAGTGAAGAGACAGCTGTCAGAAAGTAGGGTGGTGCGGCACCTGGGTGGCTCAGTGGATTAAAGCCTCTGCCTTCAGCTCGGGTCATGATCCCAGAGTCCTGGGACTGAGCCCTGCATCGGGCTCTCTGCTCTGCAGAGAGCCTGCCTCCCCATCTCTCTCTGCCTGCCTCTCTGCCTACTTGTGATCTCTGTCTTGTCAAATATATTTTAAAAAAGAGAAAGAAAGAAAGAAAGAAAGAAAGAAAGAAAGAAAGAAAGAAAAAAAAAAAGAAAGAAAGAGGGATGGTGTAAGAAGAGCCCTCGGTTCACTCTGGACACCTCATACCATCAAGCAAGACCACCATCTTCCATGTCTTGCCAGAGCTCCATATGCCACTCTTCAAAGTACCCTGGAGGGTCAGTGACAGTCCCCAGCCTCAGCCACGTCTCCACAGGCTGCTCTGGCATTTCCTGTAACATGGGGATCCATCCACCAGACGCACACCCATGCGGGGGTAGTTGGCCTGCTCAGAGGGTCTGGCTCTGGGAACCTGCCCACCTGGGCTCCATAATTCTGCTTTACAATCCAGCAGCCACATCTTAGGAAGGAAACAGAGTCCACAGGATGATTTCTAATGTTTCTTTTGGGGGACGTGGACGGAAAAGGGAAGATCCCATTTTAGTAAGTCCCGGAGAGAGTATCCCCTAACAGTTCCTCCTAAATTCAATCCAGAACACAACACGTATGTACAAGAGACATTTCATATATGTCAACTTTACTGGGCCTGGGGTACCCAGACATTTGGTCCCACAGTATTCTCGGTGTGTCTGCGGGGTGCTTCCGGATGAGATCACCACTGGAGTCAGTAGACTGAGTAAAGCAGACTGCCCTCCCTGATGCGGGTGGGCCTCATCCAATCTTGTGACCTGAATAGAAGTAAAGATTGAGTAAGAAAGACTTCTTTCTCTCTGTCTGCATACTCGGGCTGACACATCAGTCCTCCTGCCTTCAGACTCAGACACAGGCTGGAGCGCACATCAGCAGCCCTCCTGGGCCTCCAGCTCACCAAGCGGAACTTGGACTTCCCATCCTGCATCCCTGTGTCAGCCGGTCCATGGGTGTGTGCGTGTGCGTGTGTGCATGTGTGCATGTGTGCGAGAGAAGCAGCTAGTGCTCCTCCTTGGCCCTGTGTTCTCTGGCAAGCCCAGACACATGCAGTCTTCCTAAGGATACACAGGCACTTTAAAGAGGCAAAGACATGAATGCCAGCCGTCCCCACACCCCAGGAGACACTATTTCTCTCTGGACCCAAGTCCCGGGAAGCAGCTTGCAGGGTGGGGCAGCGCTGGGGGCCTGGGTCTGCAAGCCCATCCCAGAATCCCAGCCTGGGACACCCTCCTCGACCCTGGCATCTGTGACCGCCCGAGAGGTCAGAGCTAGGACTGTAACTTGGGTTTGGCTTCCGGGCAGAAGGTGAGATCTCCTCTTTCCCTTTCCTTCCGACTAAAAGCAGGGGCAGTGACAGGAATGTGGGTTCTTCACCCCAGAGAATGGCGTCCCAACCTGAGGCTCATTATGAGGGTTTGAGCCCTCAGGTCTGGGGACTTCAGAGTCTGTTGAAACCCACCAGACCGTTTTCCTGTGAGCAACATAAGAGTCGCTGGAAAGAACCATAAAAATAAAAGCGGTGTGAAAAGCAATCTTTGGGCTTATTATAACTGAAAAGTCCTATTCGAGGAAGGAAGACTGTATCAAATGCAGCCAAATCAATTTAGAAGTCGGGGTGGTTTCCATTTCTCTGTAAACTGCTGGGTGAGTCTTTGGAGGAAGGAACAGAGTAG
Source organism: Mustela lutreola (assembly GCF_030435805.1). Lineage (NCBI taxonomy): Eukaryota > Metazoa > Chordata > Mammalia > Carnivora > Mustelidae > Mustela > Mustela lutreola. The sequence goes on from NC_081303.1 coordinate 38,813,822, forward strand.
AGACAGAGAAATTGACTGTGTATGCACTGACTCGGGGAGAGGGTCCTGGGGCGGGTAAGAAAAGGGCATTGCTGCCAAGGTGAAGCTCACATGTCTGCACATCTGAGCCAGATTCCGGAGCCCCCCACACTCACAGTCTGCCCCACGGGTGGGCACAGGACCACCGACAGGCCGGGGTCTAAGCCCTGCCGCACCCTGGAGAGCACGCTGGGGGTGGGGGTCCAGTCCGGTCACTGGGGCCATCTGGCCTGGGGCTCACAGCCACTCCCACTGCTGCCCCCGCAGGCCTTTCATGCAGCGGGGGCTCACATCATCACGGCTTTGCAAGCGCTTCAAGGGAAAGGACAATTTGTCACACTTTGGTGTCTCCATACCTGTTCAGAAAGGACTGAGCAAACAGCTGTGGGGAAGGGTTCATCACCACACAGAAAAGAATCCTCGTGGTTCCCCCACCCTGACACCTCCTGGTGCACCGTCTCAGGGAGATGGGGCTGGGGAACCTTTTGCGTGACCTGACACATGCCAACTTGGGGAAGCCGGCCATGGAGCCCCCACTGACAACAGTACAGTATGGACGACCTGGGCGGTGAGTGCCTCAGGAGAGGTCGTAGCTTGGGGCCCAGGGAGAAGCTCCTGAACCAGAAGCAGCCAGGCAAGGCGCCGGACTCTGCCCTCAGTGGCCCGGAGTAAAGGCAGGGCAGCCCAGTGACCATGCGTAAACCAGAGAGTCCCTCCAAGCAACACGACGGCTTCTGTCTGGCGGATCCGAACACACCTGGCTCCTCCTGCACAGTTTCTGCTTCTTCTCCTCACCAGTGAGGGGGACAAAGTCTCTGAGATGCTAATGAGTGCGACGTGGCTGTGTCTCAGCCAGGGAGGAGCCCTTCCTCCCGTCATGTCAGGGGAAGACCCTCGGAACGCCTTTCCTAAGTTTAAAGACCCTGGAAACTTAGGCACCTGGCTTGTGGAGCTATAAGCACCAACATGAAGCCACTAGGCAGGTCCTCAGGGCCTGCGGGCAAGGGATGCCTCCAACCACCTCCGTACCACCACAGACGCCCCCTTGGGCTTCCCTCTGCGGCAGAAATCCCATCTCCACGTGGCCTTTACTGATTATTCCAATGCAGGTGGGTATGGAGAGCCTGCCTTATTCCAGAAGCCACCAGAGCTGGGGGTGTGTCTAAAACAAGGCATTACCAATGACAAGAGCCACAGAGACAATGCTGAGGCAATGACGTCAGGCAAAACCTAACCAGCAAATCCATCAACCCTCAACACCAAATTTCTCAAGTGCAATGCCCTACACAGATGGTGGTCAGGAAACCCGGAACCACGCACTTGCCAGAAGTTTCCAGCCACCTACTTGTGCGCACAAGCTGTACAGAGCCAACCAAACACCATCTACACATTTGGGAGGCCCATCCTCGGCAGGGTCAGCCTCGGACACTTGGAGGGACCCTCCCCCCCACCCCCGCCGCTGATGACAGACATCTTCCACGGAGTGTTGGAAGGACCGAGCAAGGTGGCCCCGGGCTACTGTGGGAGCTGAGCCCACCCTGGGCCTACCACCTTGCCAGAAGTCAGGTGGGCCACAGAAGACCCTCACAGGAGTTGGAAAGCAGGAAAAACAGCAAATTAATAATTTAACACTGTTAAAATTGTTAAAATCAATATGAAAATGGAATTTGCTTTATAAAAATTCACTTATAACCCATATTTCCGCAACAAAATCATTATTAAGTGGTTCTTGACCTTCTGTCTTCCAGTCCAGATGATACCCATGTTTGGCCAAAATTTCAGCTCTTTGTTTTTAAAAGGAAAAGGGAAGGAGGAGAGGAGGGGTTATTATAACCTATATACACACTCATTGGGTCAACATCCAGCGCCAGGCACTGGGGGAAAGCTGCCGACAGGCATTCACTCAACAAACCATGTGAGCCTGCCCCCACCCCCGACCATGGAAAGTGAGCTAACATCGAGGACTGACTAGAGTTTCTGATCTGCAGGTCATAGACTCACAGCAAGTCACAAAATAGATTTTAAGGGTCACAACAGGCACTTTTGGGAAACAAAGTAAAGAGAAAAAAATCAGAGTACATTCCATACAGTAAGGGGGAGAACTCTTTCGTTTTATTAGTGTTAATCTGCAGTGGAAACTAGATTTGTTTCCACAGTTCACAGGCAAAAAAGGTTTGAAAGACCCTGCTTTAAACATACCCTACCCTGTCATTCTATATGCACACATAAATTTCCTTAAATAACATAGACACTCCAGGTTGTGGAGGGAGGCTGTGCGCTCTGTAGCCTGGCCCAGCCATTCTTCTAGCTGTGTGCTCTCGGGTAAGTTACTTCCCCTCTCTGCGTCACAGCTCTGCTTCTAGAGCTACTGACAGATATAAGTAGCGAGACAACCAGCACATGGTAAGTTCACAACAAGCATAGATAACGTCACTAATATGTTAATGTCATTAATATTCAACCAGTTCCCTCAAGAACAAAAACATCTCACTTCACAAAGGGCAATCGCCAGATTTCCTAGAACCACCTTCATTTCCAAAAATATTCGGGCTCTTTTCTGAACTTGCCCTAGAGATGTCTGCAAATTTTGGCTGTCGAGCGTCAGAAGGACAACAAATACTCCCAGAATGCCGTCCTCAGGAAAGTCAAGAGAGTCACACAAAGCCCTGGAGTTGGCCTTTTGTATCTCATGAGCCAGACTTGGAGCAGAGGGCGGTGGGCAGCACGAGATGGCAGTCAGGCTCCCCGGCCTGGGCACAACGATGGGCATGCTCCTGGGGACCAGCGAGTCAGATGGAAACCAAACAGAACACATGCAGAAAGCACTTGAGTCAAGAATGGGTTTGGGACAGATTTTCTGATACCAGATAAAAAATGCAACAAAGGCAATCAAAGCCGTCTAAGTTAATTTTGTCTGTGAATATGGCATGTCATCGTGCCACAGTTCAACACGGCCTCCCTTTACATATTTAACAAACATCTGGAATAAAGGAACACTGATCACTGCTACTATTTATTAAGCTAAAGAGACTTCACTGAAAAAGCAGGATCCCCTGGGAAGCAGAGCCACAAGGCCAAAAAGCAAGACCAGGTGCATGACCATGGAGCTGCTTCTGTGTCCCAGCATGGTGCGCTGCTGATCACAGAAGAGTCACACCCGCCACATGGTGTGCACACCCACCGGCCCGAAGCCCCTGTGGCCTGGGGACATGGCGCCTGCCAGGCCCCAGCCCACACCCGGCACTCCACAGGGAAGCAACTCTTCCCCTGGAAACCGTGAGAATGCTTCCCCGTTTCGAGAAGTATCCAGAGATGAATACAAAGTCAGCTGTGTCACAGCATCTAAGTAAATGCAGCAAAAGTAAATCTTAAGAGCATAATTTAGACTTGATTAAAATGCATAAAGACCACAGATGTGGAAGTCGTCGCTCTCTCCATCTGATGCCAAAACTGATATTTCCCCCTCTTGATTTAATTCGCTTGGATTACCCAATTATTCCAAAACCCTCTCACTCGGTTTCAGCTCCTATAAAACCGATAACAGTGCTAATGCCTAACACGCTTTCCACTCCAGTTTCAATACTGCTCCATAAATGTGCGACCAACACGACAGAATTACTCCAGACTGCATCCCAACATGGAGAAACAGAACAAGCCTTCCTATAGAAAACCACCCATCAGAATAACCCGAGGGCGTCGTCTATCAACCGGAGATGGGGCACTCACACCTCATCACTGACATAAACCTCGGGGTTATTAGTTGACGGCATCCCACAAACACGTGGATAAATTACAAAGCTGATTAGTAAGTTGAAAATGGCAGGGGGTGGGGGGGGGCACCTGGGTGGCTGTTGGTTAAATGTCTGCCTTGGGCTCAGGTCATGATCCTGGGGTCCTGGGATTGAGTCCCACGTCAGGATCCCTGCTCCACGGGGAGCCTGGCTCTCCCTCTGCCTGCCCCTCCCTGTGCTCGTGCGTGTGCGTGCTCTCTCTCTGATAAATAAAATCTTTAAAAAATATTTTGAAAACTACAAAATAACATGTATGTATGTATCATCTGAAGCTTTTTAACTACACACAATTTACAGAACGTTCTTGCTGGAAGGAATCTTAAAATTCACCCAAAATAATTTCCCTCATTTTATAGCTGAGAAATCTGAGACCAAAAAGTTTAACGGAGTGTGCAGACTCACGCAGCTATGAATGAGGGGGCCCAGGTCTGCATCTGATCGGGGAGGCCACGGTGCGGCACCCCCAACAATGGGCACCCTGACCAATGAATCTGTACCTCCGGCCACTGCCAAAACTGACCTCCAACAACACACATAGGGGTCAAGGCGTTGAATAGAAGGCTGTCCTCTGGGTTAGGATGACAACATGAATTCGTTCCAACAAGCTCGCATAGTCTGCCACTCTGTCATTCTTTTCTGACTGTAAGATGTAGGCACATGACCCTTCTGATGCTCTGTCCCTCCATCAGCCACCTCCAAGCATGAAGGGCAAGGCCGGCCTTAAACAGCTTCCTGCCACAGGTAAACAGGGCTGCAGGGTAAAACGAAAACAAGGAGGTGGCAGGGTACACACGCCCTCACCGTCGCACAGGTCCCCACACCCGCATGTGGACCACTCCTTCCTTTTGCACCTTGCCCTATGCTGTCTACCCTTCATCAGCTGCCTCTGTCCCAGGGACAGCCGGGGGAACAGGGGCATGTAGGGGCCAGGGAAGCAGGCCTGGCATCATGATCAGCTTTGGGGGATGCAGCCTGAGCCCTCCAGGAGGAGCCAGGCCTACGACACGGGCCTGGGCAACCCCAGAAGGCAACGTGGCAGCCGCCAAGATGGACAACGCAGGGTTCTCCCTGCCAGCACCACGGGAACCCCAGGTGGCTTCCTGGCCCAAGGACCATGGAAGGACTGTGGAAGGAGCACCCCAGCCAGGCAGTGACTGGCTCAGAGAATGTCACATTTAATCTAGAAAAATGCAGGAATCTGCTACATCTGGGCCCTCTGTCTCCCCGCAGAGCCTCATCCCCAGTACAGACATCTGGCGCAAGAGAGAAGGAGTCGACCCCCATGGCAGCTACTCCAAGTTACACCAGACTCAGGTGAAAGGCATCCCCAAGCACAAGAGGTACCCAACCAATAACTGGTGTTTGCGTCTGAGCCCAACAGATCTTTGACTGGCAGGCTTTTCTGATCTTATTTGTCCTTCATGAAACACAGGAAATCGGGGTTCCCCATGTGATCTTTCTCATCACACACCCAACGTCTGACCGCCAAGTTCTAAACCCATCCACACAAGAGCTCCAGCACCAGGAGTGCCTGAAAGGGAGGGGAGGGCCTCCCTCGGGGCCCGGTGGTGGAGAGATGGAGGGGAACGTTCTCGGGTGCAGGCAGGAAAAGGCTGTGTCCCACTTCAGGGAGTCCTGGGGTCCTGCAAGGCTCCCCCATCTCCGGGGGCGGGCAGGCCCTGGGTTGGTGCCGTTCTGCAAATACGGAGGGCAGCAATTCAGATCCGACCTCAGCGGCACCCCGCAACTGTTCCTTCAGCACGGCTGGCCAGCTGTGATGCTCCAGCCTCGCTACAGCAAGCCAGTGTGCTCCCTATCACCCTCCTCCCGGGAACCCTCACATGCCTGTTGGCCCCACAGCACTTCCCCAGGAGCCCCCACACAGCAGGCCCCCAAACCTCCATCGTCGCTAGTGATCCATTCACACCACGCAAGGCTCTCAAGATCTTCTGATCATTAAATGTGGGTGATTATGAGACAATTCCCTGCATAGTTAATTTAAAAAACCACAAAAGAGCATACACATCATGATCCTTGTTTTTAACATACAAAAAGCACACGTGTGTGTAGAAGAGAAAGACAGATGCCCCAATAGGACCTGTGTTATTTGGGATTCAGGACTGATGAGCAACTTTTATAGTCTTCTTTATGCATTTCTGTGTTTTCCAAATTCTCTATGATGAACGCTTATAACCAAGAAGCCCACGTTATGTTTTAACGAACCCTGGTGGGAAGGGAGTATCGGACTGGGGCGGGTAAGAGCCGGCCCAAGGGGATCTTGGCAAAGTCACTGTCTCAGAGATGGACAGAGTGAAATGGGCTCTCCCGAGGCAGCACATACGAGGACAGGCTCTGTATTGGCGGGTAGTAAATCTACCCAGGTGCCTGCAGACCACATACCTCCCTCTAGTGGTATCCCTAAATCATCTCCCCACTGGGGGAGTGGTGCTGACTCAGCTCCCCGGGCCCCCGCAGGTTTATAGGGAGCGTCCCCTGGCCACGGGCACTGAGATGCCATGGGCGTGGTTGACAGGTCTCATTCCGGGATGGGGTCCTGCACGCTGAAAACCGATGGCCGCAGGCGGGGCAGGCACTGGGAGACCACGAGAGCAAAACAGATGGATGCCGGGGATAAAAGTGCTGTCTGGCCGACATCGAGAATGAACCGTTACATCCTATCCGAATTACTAAATTTCTGAAACTGTGTTATAAATATGCTGCCAGTGGGCTTAGCTGGGGAAGAAAGGAGACGGAGAAGAAACCGGGCTAATGGAACACCACCCCTTCCCAAAACAAACATCAATCTCTCTGATCTCAGCAACACACTACCTTGGAGGATGAAGGGAAATGCTACACATGATACAGGCTGTTCTGCTCAGCCTGGGGTTGCTAATGAGCAGCTTTGCTTTAAAAAAAATCACACTCACTAAAGGGCACCGAAAGACACCCCGTTCATCACAGATTTCCACCCTCACCCACAGCGTGAAATGCTGCCTTACTGTATTACCGCAGGGATGGTGGGGGTTTGTGAACAGTCTGGGTGGGAACACAGTAATTTCAGATGAACGCAAAGGGGGAAAAAATGCAAGCAGGTGTTTGTTGACTCAGAAAGAGCTCAGGGTTTGTTATTATTTTTCTTGCAAAATTTTATAAGCTCCCCAAACCTCTAGGATACAGAAGCAAACTAGGCTTTCCTTCCTAGTGCCAAGATGCAGTCCATACTGTTGTCATAGGCCAGACCCCAGAACAAAGTGGGAGGAACTGCACTGAGGATGGGGGTGAACCTAAGGCTTGCACTGTTCCTCTGTGACCGCTGCTAAAACAGCAGCATCTGGGGTCTGGGATTCCGCATCTGGCTAATCTTCCCCCGGCTCACATCACCTGCTCCTTCCACCTCCTTGCTAGTATTCCAAAGACAAGCTGCAGGTGCTTCCCCTACCTGAACGGCATTATTAATTAGAGCTACCAGGCTGAGCAGGCATCCCGTGCTTCATGAACATGGTGACTGGTTCGGGTTGGGAATGCCAGTGCTCAGAATATTTCACTCTGGCCAACCCGAAAACACAGCAGGACTATGCTTACATTTCAGGGTTCCTGGGCGCTACAGGCCCCAAAAGCCCTAGCTGGAGCTGCCTGCAAACGAGGTCATCATGATTTCAAAGTTGGAGAGGAAGAAAATGAAGCAGCTGCTGTTTAATTTTTTTATGGAGCCTATAATTGGTCTCATTAGCTGGCAAATAGGACGGGCTGGGCACGAAAGAAGCTCTGGCCTCAAGTCTGCATGAGGAAAACCAATCCACATGCAATCACTCATGGGGCTTAGGGTTGGTGTACCCAGTGGCAGCTATCTGTTCTAGCACCTCAGGGACACGTCTCCTTCAGCAAATTGCATCAGCTTCCAGAACCTTGTTACTATCTGTAAAAAAGAGAGATCTGGAATTACCTTGCCTGTCTTGAACCTCTGGGGGGGGGGGGCAAGGGGAGCAAAGACCCCTAACTTCTCTGAAAACTCTGAAAGGTCATCTGAATGTAATTTGAGAAGGACCTGGACTGGTAAACTGAGGTCCCAGAGCAGTACGGCTAGAAGCCTGGGCCCCTAATCACCCTGGTCTGCTCCCCATGTCCCCGGTCCCCGTGTCCCTAGGCGGCTGGAGAGAGGCGGGATGACAGTGTTTCCAGGATCACTGCAACTCAGAAGCACGGTATGGTACCCAGAGGCAGGCGGTTGTAGTCTGCTGACAGGTCGAGGACCGCGGGGCCGGCCGGCGGGGGACGGGAGGATCTAGCTGAGATGGGGGCAGGCTGAGGTCTGGAAGGAGGAAAGCCCAGGCGACAGCGGCAGTGGGTGGGGGCAAGTAAGAATCTGCCTGTCCCGCCCCCCGCCCCCCCCCCACCGCTATTCCTCCGGATCCCCTGAGTAGCACGTCTCTTTCTCACCCATGGTGGCCCTCAAACAGCGCCCACAAGCCGGATGACCCAGGTTGGAGATGGGCCACGGCAGAAACACCAGTCACGTGACCAGGGGTCGGGCTTCAGTGAACCAAGCCGGCCCTCGGTGGAGGAGGGGGTGTTACAGCTGCAGCTCACCCAGGTGGTCCGTGACGCAATCAGCCGTGCGGAGGAGAAGCCCCCAGCGACCTCAGAGGCCCATGCGCACACTCGAGGGCGCTTCCCTGCCGGGATGCACACGGACACCCGGAGGCTGAGGCTCCCGAGGACATGCGCTCCGCATTTGGGACTCTCCCTGCCATCACCCGGCCTGTGTGGTTTCTAAATGGCCTGTACTTACCATCAGCTGTAATCCCAGTACCTCACTGCCCTGGGCCCCGGGAGCCGCGTTCGTTACGGAACCCGAGGAGTGGGGGACTCCCAAACCCACAGCCAGCCCGTCAGGGCACGGACCCGGCGGCCCCCCATCGCGGGTGGCCCAGGTTTGGGGTAGGAGGACGGATAGGCGAACTGGACGGCAAACCCTGGGGCCGAGCTGTTGCTCCATCGCTCCACCCTGTGACAATGAGGTCACTAACCTTCCCCTGCCCAAAGCTCAGTCTCCACATGGAGGACCACACGGAGCCACAAGGGAGGAGCGGAGTGTCCCCCTGGAACCTGGGTGGGTATTCAGCAGACAGCCGCTCCACGCTGGGTAGAAACTGCCGGGCAGACATCTACACATGGGGAGGTGCTACAGAACCTTACAGCAAGTCTTTCCCCAGGGGCTTATCAAAATCCCCCTCAGACGGACAGCAAGGCCCAGGCAGGGGGCTATGGGACCACCACTCATCTCATGTCTTCTGTGTTGGGGGTGACAGGTAAGACTCATTTGGAAAAAGTGTCTGATGCTGTATGTAGGTGTGTCTTAGAAAACAGATGTGTGTGCCAGCTCCCCAGCTCCTATGGACCCAAGAGTTCGGGTGGGAGGTCCAAGCTTGGAGAGGGATAGGCTGCTCACCAGAGGTCAGTTCTGGGTCTGAATGCAGGGCTGTGCAGCCTGGGGCCCCTCCCCACACAACCCCCCCAGGCCTTGAACCCTGGCACAGGGCTGGGCTCAGAGTGCAATTCAGCCACTTTGTCAGGACAGGTGGTTCCCTCTTCACCCTGAAGCTGTTCATCTTTCTGGAGGAGGAGGAGGGCCTCCATTGTCTCCCTGGGAGGAGGGATGAAGACAGTGGCCTGGAGGGGGCTGTTTTTGCAGAGGTGGGAAAGCTGTGGGAGGGGTGTTGGTCTGGATTTATGCTTTCCCCAAAACCCCAACTTTGGGCCTGCTTCCTCTTTCCTGTTCTCTGCAGCACCTGGTACCCTCGAATTTAGGTTGGGCTGAAGAGTGAAGAAGGTGTGAGCAAAGCACATGCCACAGGGGATGGCTCACCCCAAGGCCCAGGCCTGTAGCACCTTGGTCTGATTGCTCCTGCAGGTGTTCCTGCCCCTCGCCTGCCGCAGCTTCTGCAAGCCCTCACGCTGCTCTTCGTGGCTCTGCTAACTCCTCAGTCCACCCTCTGCTTTTTAAAAAATTAGAGACGGTTTCTGCATTGTCACTTCTCTTGTTTTCAAGTGTTGTTGGGGGCTTGTGTGTTTTCTTATTCCTTAATTCTCATTTTAGTAGAGTTTTGGGAAAGGAAAAAAAAAAAAAAACTCTCCACGTGTTAAATCTGTCGGGTTTAGCAAAAAGCCCTAATTTCATTTTATCTTCTTGCAGAGTCATTTTTTTCTTGCATGGATGATAGTACAAGACATGTTCTGAGTGGTTTATGTGTGCAATCCCGCTGAATCCTCACACTCACCCTGGCAGGAGGTGCTGGTACTGTGGCCAACAGTTCTGCAGACACAAACTGCCACAGCTGGTGACGAGCGGCAGGTCTGGGTCCTCCCACAGCGACTTCCCGTCACGGAGGATTGCAGAATAATTCGCACCAGTGCCCAGGAAGCGAATGCTGAAGTCTCGGATCCAAACTACAGCCTTAAAAACAACTCCGGACCTCTGGCTGATGGACAGATGCTAAGAAACCATGTGGGTTCAATGGGCCGGGAAGGCTGATGTTCAAGAACGCAGATGCCTGTAAGTTGTTATAGGGGCCAGCAGCAGGTGACATGTGATTTTTGCAAGACCTCACCAAGGTCATTTAATCCCGGTGGCGCTTGCTGGAATCCAGGTAGTATGTGTGAATATAGATGTGTCGTTTACATACATACTGTACCATTTCCTGCAGGAACATGTGTCTGTCATCAGGAATACAACAGGCTGTGCTGAGGGAGCCCAGGATTTCACGAGCCACATCCGATGTATTTTATGGCTGCTTGTAGCGTCCCCAACAAGCCCCCGCCCCCCACAGCTGCCTCCCATCGTAACCGGCACCTGACCAGGAGGAGCCATGCTCAGAGACAGGGGAACCTGTCCCTCCATCACCAAGACTCATTCCTCTGCAGCGACCAGGCTGGGATTTCATGAAGCAAGGTGCAAGCGGGCAACAGCCGGTGGGGTACAGGAGGTGGACAGCCCGTTGGGGGCTCATGAAGAAGCTCTGACTGCCTCATCCGAGACTTTACCACTGTCTTCAGGACACCCTGGACGGGTGTCCTTCAGTGTGTGTGGGCGGTGATCTCTCTGGGAAGATGAGGAGGGCACACGCGCTCCCAGCTGGGACAGGGCATCTCAGGATCCTTGCCGGAGCCTGTTGCGGAAGCAGATGGCATCTTCCCAGCACTGCTGGTGGAGGCGCACACAGTCCTGTGAGTGGTGGCCCCGTGAAGCTTGAGCCAGCCAGGCAAGCTGTGTTAGCTCAGCCCGGAGAACCTCATCTCTGCCTCGCGCCAACCAACAGGGCCTCGGAAATCAGCAAGGGCTTCGGGGCAGCCAGTGTGGATGACTGCCATCCCCAGGCCATGTTGCTCTTGCTCGGCCCCAGCCATGGAGTACGCAGGTTCACCTGTGGTTTTACAGCAAATGACAGAGTGTGGCTGGTACACAAGGTTGCCTTGGAATGCAAAGAATAAAGAAAAAACTGAAAACTTGTGTTTGGGGCCCAGGGGACGATTACACAGGCAGGAGCAGGTCTCCTCGTGGCACTGGGAAGCCCCCTGTAGGGTCCAGAGCTAGAGCTGAGTGCTTGCTACTGTTTCCCGTCAGGGGTGGGTAGTACAGGCTCCTCTGAGTGGCTGGGATCCAAGACAAGCATGACCACGGTGTTGGTATTGGAACAGGTGGCCTGAGGGAGGGGCTGTCTCAGGGGACCTGCTGCATGGGATGCATGCGCCTTTGTTTCTCATGGTGCCTAGTCTGGGAGGGAGTGAAAGGCAGATACTCCAACACATGGCGTCATCCGTGATGCTCCCTTTGCTGTCAGAGAACCTACCGTATTTTCTCCCTGGTTGTGCTTTTTGAATGTCTTTGTTTAAAATTAAAATTTGATGAGAACTGGCAGCACCTATGGAAAGAATGAAGACACTTGGGAGCACTTGGAAGGCACGTTAAGCAGCTGTGAGAGGGCAGGCCTGCAGAGTTTCCAGTCGGAAAACTTTCAGCTCCTAAACATGAAGGGAGAACACTGATCTGTGGCTGGTGCTTCAGGCAGAGATCTAGCCAGTCAAGTTTTGGAATGCCCATGGCTTTCCCACTGCGGGTACACTTTTACTCTGGTGGTCATAGAGAAACTACACAACCTCCCGGCTGGGAGTGTGCTTGAGTCGAGCAGGCACAATAACAAGGCAGGTGTGGGTAGCTTTTCCAAAGAAAGACGGAAAGAGAGTTGTAGTGGCTGCAGAGAGGAGGAGTCCCTCTTCTCTGCCTTTTGTCCATCTGTCTATCCATCTATGCCCATCTTTCCATTTTTCCATCGACAACCCATCCATAGTCCACCCCTGACCATCCATCCGTCTGTCCATTTGTCTATGCCCATCTTTCCATCTGTGCCCTTCTTTCCATCATTCCATCGACCATCGATCTATCCACCCGTCCATCTGCCTACCGACCATCCTTCAACCATCCGTTCATCATCTCTTCACTGACCATCCCTCTGTCTATGCCATCCATCTTTCTGCCCGTCCATCAATCATCCGTCCACCGATCATCCATGCATCTGTCCATCCACCATCCATCCATAATCCATCCACTGACCATCATCCATCTATGCCCGACCATCCATCCACCATCCATTCACCCACTGACCATCCGTCCATAATCCATGCACTGACCATCCATCTGTCCCATCAGCTGTGCATCCATCCATCCATCCAGACCAGTCTGTCCATCCATCTGTCCATCCATGACATCCATCCATCCATCCATCACTAAGTCTGCTTCTGCTGGGCCCTTTCTGGCATAAAAGGCCTGAGGAGTGAACCCAGGGGAGCCTGAGGGGCGTGGGGCAGAGGCATGCATGGAACATAAGGCTGCAGGGCACAGAAAGCAAAAAGGGGAGAGATGCTGCCCCAGGAAAAGGTGAATTCTCGCAAAGGTGTTTCTGGTTTCTTGGAATGATACTATAAATCACCAAGTCAGAACAGATAACCCATGGTTTTTCCTATGAGACTAGGAGAGCTGGGGGTGGAGTTTGCTGATAACCCCAAATTCTGTTTCCATGTGTTCCAGCCTGCCCCCGATCAAAACAGAAAGCTGGGCCTAACCCCCTTCTGCCCCCATACCCATGGATAAGGCTCCAAATGGAAGTGAAATTCACCCCAGACAGGATGGTGGGCTGAACGTACATAGCAGGCATCCACAGAGGGAGACCCGAGAGCCAGGGCACGAGCCAGAGGTCACAGCTGAACTCAGCACCCAGCTCCTGCTTTCTTGGCACAACCCAGGTACAGGGATTTGGAGACCACGAGCTTGGAGGGTGTACTCATGCTCATGAGACCAAAGCCAAAATCCACGGAGGACTGGAACAGCAGACCCCTCTATGGCCAGGACATGCCGCGTTCTGACCGAATGGCAGAATGGTGGTGCAGTCGCAGGAGCCAGCGGGTCGACCAGCCAGGGCAATGGGGCGGGCACCAGAGGGTTAGCTGCTGGCGCAAGCTCAATGGCACAGACTAAGTCGGGCTCGCACCAGGATCCAGGGCACGAGGAAAGGGTGGGGACTTGGCCCACGGGTGCCGAGTGGTGGGCAGCAGCAGCGCCGAGCCCTTCTCTGACTCGCGCCCTGCCTCTGACGGCGGTGGGTAGCCAAAGCGAAAACACACAGTTCCACGCCAGGCAGAGGAGTCTCTGGCGTGTCCCCCCGAGGCTCACGGACTATTTAGGAACAGAGTGGGTGAATTCTCTCAGAAGGACTCCCAGCTGCGCCCTGAGCACTGAGAGGCTAGCTCAGGAGGGCTGGTGGTGGTTGTGGTCCTGACTCTGCCACGTCCCTGTGACCACACACAAGTCATGGGACATCAAGATCGCCGTGCCTCATACCTACAGCACAGCACATGCGGGCACGAAGGAAGGACCAAGTGCAATGCTGGACCCAAGAGCCCTCATAAATCTAAAGTCCAACAACCGGGGCGCGGCGGAGGGGAGGTCTTGTAAGAGTCATTGGGCTGCCGTTGTCACATCCAGGAGCAGAAGAAAATGGCAAAGCTCCTTAAAATTTTTAGAAGAACTCTCACTACTGATGACAGATGACACCACACCTGCTGTGTCCCGACCCCATTGTGACCCCATCCCATCCTGACCCCGTCCCAACCCCGTCCTGACCCCATCCCGAACCTTTCCTGACCCCATCCTGACCCATTTTTGACCCCATCCCGACCCTTCCCAACCCTGTCCCCATCCCAATCCCACCCCGACTCCAATCCATCTTGGGGGGAAAGGTTGCGTCTGTGGCCAAAGAGAAGGGTGGCAGCGGCTGGGAACCAGCCTCTGTCTGGTGCTTCCTCAGAGCCAGACCACAACTCTCCCCTCATGAAGACACAGTTCCGGCAAACAGGAGCTTCCAAATGAGTAGCAGGCGAGTTAACATAGGATCTCACGGAGTCTTTATGTGTATAGCCAGCTCCCTGGGACAGTCACACAGGGGTCCCAGCCTGGGTACCAGGCCAGGAGAAGGCACACTCCTCGTGTCCTGATGCTGGCCTGGAACCCCCATCTGCCTCTTCCTGCATGCGTGGGGGCTGCCCCCTGCCATCAAGGACCCTGTGCCCCCCACAGAGTGGCCAGAGTGCGGCCGGGTCCCACAGTCAGGAAGGACGCTTGCTCTTCTTTCCTTGGTGAAATCGGGACAAGCTCAACCTGTAGTTCACAGGAAAATGCACACGTCGACAAAGCTTCATGTACATTTTGAGTTGTTTCCTCTAGAAATCTGTAGAACCTTTGTAACCTGCAAAATTCATCTCATCGTCACTGTGAACATGTTTCTATTAGAGTCATGTCTGCTCTGAATGTTCTTTCCTGGCTCCATTTGATCCATTGATAGTATTATTTAGGAATCCTCTTATTTTGGGAATTTGTTTATTGATTTTTTTTTTAATAAAATCCGGCATGCGGGAGGGCGGGGAAGATAGGAGAGAGGGAACTGAGAACAGCAGCTTTCAGCCCCGGCCTGGTCGGGGACGACCAACGGAAGCAGGCACTCAGGCTCCTTGCCCGCGATAGAATGAAGGCAGAGGACTTCACAGGCCCATCTCAACTGGGTAGAGGGAGGACTGATGCCGGGGACTGTGCTGACCTGGGGGCAGGTGCGCCGTGATGAGAACGGCGTGTGCAGTCCCACTGTGCCACAGGGCTCTGCTGCGGCCCATCGCTGCCTCTTCACTTCGTCACGTGGAGGTGGCGTTCCAACCCTGCACTCCAAGTGCTGGTGAGTCGTCTGGGGAGGGAAACCCAGATGTCCTCAGGGTGGCAGGCACAGTAAGCTGGGTTGGAGCTCCTCTTCCCAGAGGCTCTGCCCCGTGGCCACCAGGCGTCCTGCTGGCATCCAGGACGTGAGTCTGTCACTGGTGAACGCTTGGGAGTGTGTGTGAGGTCCCCCGTCAAAGCTGCCTGCTACTGCCCTACCTGGAGTCTCAGCCTTGTGCTCCTGCCCATCCCCAGCCTGTCTCCTCTCCCTGCACACCCTGGACTCCCTGGCCCGCCGCCCTCAGCTGCCTTACGTGGCCACGTTGGCTCCCTTTACGCCGCATGGCAGCCGAGAGCCCTACCATCACTGCAGCATTTCCCTTCCGTGGCCGACGTGAGCTGGCAATGCCAAGGGACCAGGGTCTCCTACAGATGCAAGGTGGTAGTGCCCTCAGCCGTGTCTCCTCAGGGCCCTTCCCCAGCAAGGAGACCTGTCCACTCCCCTGGCTGTCGTGACAGGTGGTGCCTTCAATTCGAGACCTCCTTCCCTCTCTTGGCCTTCCTGGGGCTGCGTTCCTTGGCCCTGGGGACAGGCCAGACTGCAGGGTGCATGATTATTAGGGAATGAAAATACATCCTCTTAATATTTTCAAAATATCAGTCCCATTGCACAAACATAAATGAAACATGGTCTGTGTCCATGGAAATCCTACTCCAGTCAAGGAGAGATTCACAGCCAGAGAGTCACAACATGTGAGACACACACAGCTCCATCATAGCCCTGCATTCCTCCCACACGTGTGCACATACACACGCACATGTACATCCAGGCCTCACACTCCTGACCACACACGTGCACACACAAACCAGGCCCCACACTCCTGACTGCACACGTGCACAGACACACCCAAGCCCCACACTCCCGACCATGTGCGCACACACGCACATACATACTCAGGGCCTGCACTCTTGACTGCACATACACAAACACACACAGACGCCCTGGACTCATGACCACACATGTGCACACACACACACCCAAGCCCCACACTCCTGACCATGCATGCACACAACATGCACACACACACACCCAGGCCCTGTACTCCTGACTGCACACACACATGCACACACACACCCAGGCCATGCACTCTTGACTGCACACACACATGCACACACACACCCAGGCCATGCACTCTTGACTGCACACACACATGCACACACACCAAGGCTCCATACTCATAACCGCACACACGGAGGCACGCACACACACACACGCACACACACACAACAGGTCCCACACTCCTGACCACAAACACATGCACATGCACGCATAGGCCCTACACTCCGGACAGCACACAGACACACACACACACACCTAGACCCTGCACTCCAGAACACACACACACACACATGTCCAGGCCCCATGCTCCTGACCGCGCGCGCGCACACACAGACACACACACACTCAGGCCTCGCGCTCCTGACCTCACGCACACACATGCACACACACCCAGGTCCTGCACTCCAGACCGCACATGCACACGCACCCAGTACTGGCACTCCTGACCACATGCACCCACACATACACGCACGCATCCCTGGCCATCTACCTTCCTAACTGCCTGCCTTACAGCATCTCCCAGCTTCTATCTTGCATCAGTTATTTGCCTACAGATTTTAGCTTCTAATAAGGAAGGAGCCTCACCTGTTTTGTGGTATGTCCTAGGTTTACTAATTTAAAAGAAACATGCTAAGTCCTTCCTGTGTCCCAAGCTCTGTACCTGAGACCGAAGTTATAAAGATAAATGGAACAGTGAATTCTTAGAAGCTCCCAGTCCAGATAATGTTCTCTGCAGAATCCAAGAGGTCTTAGATTAGAAAGAAGTATCTTTTATTTCCGCTCGTCTCCTGGTGAAGAGCAGCTTCCCTCTCCTCGGGAAGGCAGAAGTGATGCTAGAAGTCCCTGCAACTTTGTCGGCAGCAGAAGTCATGGGTGTTTTCATACCATTTGTTGTTCTCAAAATATCGTCTATGCGCATCTTTCCTTTGAAATTAGGGCACTCATTAGACCCAGTGGTAAATCTCATTTCTTGATGTGTTAATAAAGACGCACACACGCCACATCACAGATCTGTTCTTAAAAATATTTTAATAACCCTTTGTCTCTGCGTTTTATGTTATACGTAAGAATGTTCTGGGGGCACCTGGCTAGCTCATTGGGTGACTGCCTTCAGCTCGGGTCATGATCCTGTAGTCCCAGAATTGAGTCCTGCGTCAGGCTCCCTGTTCAGCAGGGAGTCTGCTTCTCCCTTGGACCCTCCCCCTTCTCATGCTCTCTCTCTCTCTCTCTCTCAAATAAATAAAAGAAATCTTAAAAAAAAAAATTTCTATCAATGGGTCCACCACCTTCAGCAGAACGCCACAGGGAAGGACCCACAGCACAGAAGGATTTAGAATGCCTGGTCTGGTTGGATCGACAGACACACACTAAATAATTACAGCAGCTCAGCAGGCGAGGCAGGGGACGTGAACGTGGCGTTCGGAGGCACCGAGTGCAAGTCTCCGCCCTGCACAGGGAAGTCGGAGGTCTTCCCAGAAGAGACAAGGGAGCTGTGACCGGACGAAGTCAGTGTGTAGAGCCATATACCCAGGCAGGGTTCTGAGTACCTCATGTATCATATCTCTGAACCCTCCTATCAGCCCTGGAAAGCAAGCACCTTATCATTCCTCTGACAGAGTAGGACACTGCAGCCCTGAGGGGCTCACTGACTGGCCCCAACTCACACAGCAAAAATGGGCTGATCTCGGGGTTGAAGGCAGGTTGTACGCTCTGGTGTTTGGCTTCTCTCGGCCGTGCGTGCTCTGCCCCCAAGATGCAGGAGGCAGTCTCAGGCTGGGGCCTGAGTGGGTGGCCGTGGCTGGTAGGCAGCTGGAGGGTCCCTGCTCTTTGGTGGGGAGGGCAGCTGCTGACTCGAGTCTGGGGAGAGGTGAGGCAGAGTGAGGGTGCTCATTGGTCTGGAGGCCACACCCTGTCCCCCTCCCGCCTCTAAGGAAGGGACCAGTGGCCCCACTCTCCTCTGTGCCACGGGACCCCCACAAGGCGGGGGCAGAGAAAGGAGCTGGACTTGACTCCTGTGGAATTCCACATACAGGTTTTAAGGACAAAATCAAACTCCTAGAAAAAGTGTTAAAGAGAAAACACTCTTGTCCACACGAAGGGCAGAAGGAAGCGTGTCAGGGGCTGGTGGTGCTTGGGTGCCGTGCTCGTGCCTGCACGAT
Organism: Mustela lutreola; assembly: GCF_030435805.1. Lineage (NCBI taxonomy): Eukaryota > Metazoa > Chordata > Mammalia > Carnivora > Mustelidae > Mustela > Mustela lutreola. The sequence continues at coordinate 38,832,164 of NC_081303.1, forward strand.
GGTTCCTGAGACCTGCCGTGGCCCAGACCACTGCACCTGCGTACACAGAGCCCTTGTGGGTCTCAGCGATAATCACAGATGGTCAGGCAGTCTCCAAGCTGAGAAGCAGCATGTGAAGAACTAGGACACACCACAGGAAGAGAACTATAACCAGTCATAGCCCCAGAGAGAGGAGGAGATAGCAAATCCACACAACAAGAGAACATATCCATGCAACAAGAGCAGAACACTATTCTAGAAAAAAAATGATTACATAAAAAAGAAGCGTTCCTAGTAATTAAATTACGGCAGACAGAAAAAAACTCGACAAAAAAAAAATAGAAAAAAGTTATGGCAATCTCACAGAAAAGGGAACAAAAAGTCCAAGAGATGGAATGTTGGGGAGAAAAGATAAGAACATCACAGGGTCAGTCTGGGAGTTTCAGTGCCCTGCTGACGTGAAATTCGGGAAGAAGAGGGGACGAAGAGGGGAGTTGTCACAACCGCAACACAGAAAGGGAGGGGCAGAAGTGAGGGGCACAGCCCCCACGCCTGCTGAGCAAGACACAGGTAACCAAACAGACCCCAGACCACGCACGGTACTGGGAAATCTCAGGAAACCAGATATAAAGGGAAAACATGAGGCTTCTGGTGGCAGGAGGGCAGGTACACAGGAAGACTGAGAACCAGAATGACCCCAGATTCCTCAGCAACAGTTCCAGAAGGCAGAACCTCCGGGGCGATTCCTCCAAAACTCTATCAGTCACATTTGAGGTGAGGAGGGAAGACATTCAACAGTCAAATCCCAAAACAGTTACCCCTCAAACCCCCTGATTCAGGGAGCTCCTAAAACATCTGTCCCCACCAAACTCAGGGTTCATCTGAGAAATGGGAAGACAGACTCAGAAAATGGGGAGCCCAACACAGCGGGGCAGAGAGATCACAGCAAACCTGGAGAACAGCCCCTCCAGGCCTGGGCAATGGTTGGTGGGCTCCAGGGGTAACGTCCCCAGGGAAACTGGGAGTGATCGCTCACCCAACTGACTACATTCAGCCACAGAGAGTGGGGCATCAAGACAGAATGAGGGCTCTTCTAGAGACTCAGGGAAGAATTATTATAGAAACACAGAAAATATTGCCAAAGAGAAAATTAAAAACAAAAAACAACAAGGTGATGGTTAACTCCTGGGAAAAACACAAATTGTTGGAAAGGAAAGGAAAGGAAATGTCACCCACATACATGGACTCGGTAGTGAACCACACTTACAAAGTCTGCAAAGTGACTACGGTTTGAACAAAACACAAGAGGCAGCTTCCCGAGAGAAGGAAGAACAAGAACCAGGGAAACCATCATGCCATCCGTATAAAAAAAAGGAACACCAAAAACCCCATAGGTAAGGTCTATGCATCAGGAAATGTGGGAGCCAGCAGACAACTCAGAAACACTGAACATTTGGAATGAGCAGTCCATTGGCGGTGGGGAGGGTGGGTGGGAAGGGCATGCTGGATGCAGGGTACCCAGGCCCCAGACCTGGAGAGCTGGGCAGACGTCAATGCCACCGACGGACATGGGGAGCTGGGGGACAGAAGCACTTTGAGAGAAGAATATACTTCAGTTCAGGCAGGTTGGGGAGGCGGCGGCACAGACCATGAGCAGGTGCAGGGAGAACTCCATGGGGAAGGAGGACCCCCCAGGTCTGGGTGGAAGCTGACACCTGGCTGCACTGGCTGGTGCCGGCAGACAGACGGACCAGAAGGAGGAACAACTGGTGAGTGATGCCTGGTGCCCACAGGAGGGGAGTCTCTAGAAAGAGCCATCAAGGGCCACAAAGAGCTCAAGGGCACTGAGAACAGATGACTCCACAGTGTCCGTGGGTTGGCACTCCCACATCCTCCCACGGCAACACCTCCCAGGAGAATTTCGGAGCCGTGGGGGCTGGAAGCACACTGCGGCAGGTCAAAGAGGGAGCTGGAAGTGAGGAAAGAGACTCGGTTCTGTCCCGGGCTGGCCGAGGAGGACCGCTGTGGAGGAACCTGTCCTCACACCCCGTGACTCTTGCCGTTCTGGGACGCCAGGAGCTTAATAAGCCTGAGAGCGGCACATCCGTGGGCCAAGAAATGTGTGGGCCAAACCTCACAGCCCCTAAGGCCCACCGCCATGACCCTCACCCAGGGCACACCTGCCCCCAGCGATGGCCCACAAGCCTCCTGCACTAATCATGTTCCCTAAGGAGGACTCCATGGTCTCAACCGAGGCTGTGACATGCTTGCCTGCACCACAATATCATGCATCCCACAAGGAAGAAGGTACAAGAAGCTAGGCAGCCTGTGCTGTCCATCGCTCCCCTTCCCATGACAGCCCAGCTCTAGGAACTCCACCCTGCCTCTGCAATGGACAGCTCAGGCTCTAGAAACTTCTGGGAGCCTCCAAGGGGCCACTTCAGCCGACGGGGGAAAGCTCCATGATCTGCATCACCCTTGCATTGGGGAAGAGGCAAGAAGGCACACGGGTGCAGAGAAGACCTTCTGGAGGTGAGCGAGGGACTGGGAAGCTTACTCCTTCAAACCCTCACTCACCCGCAGGCCTAACGATGGCCCTGCTCTCCCAGGAGGTGAGCCCTCCAGGGGCTCTAGCAGGAAGACCTCCCCACAGGAGGTACACAAGGCCGGCTGTGACCTGCAGGTGCTCGGGGAGGGAGAGCACAAGTGAGGCAGGCCTACCTTGGGAGAGACTCCCCTGCAGGAGACTTGCTTAAATTTCCTGTCTCAGAAATGCAGAAGGACCCCAGACAAAGACGCACAACCTCCTCCATCTGACTCTCGTGCGCAAGGCAGCCTTCTGATGGCTGCGCGTCGGTGCCTTCTGCTCTAGGAGAAGGAATGAAAGCAGCACTGATGGCAAAGATACCCGGGTTTGATGCACACAGTCCTCATCTCACAGCCAGCCACAATCCGGTAACTCGCAGAGATGCTGCTGTCAGTCTATACACCCAGGGGTACCTACAAGAACCACAGCCGCACTGGGCCTGCCTGGCCCCCGTCACAGGGTCGTGTCGCCCTCCCCATCCCCGGCTACCTCCGGAACCTGCCACGCAGAGCCAGATGCCTGTCGGGTACTTGGCAGGCCATGGGCTCCGCCGCAATTAGCAAGCTGGATCGTGATTCAGCATCAGCGCTCCAGCCTCCACCGGAGCGGAGCAGACGCATAAAAATAGCAGAGCTGCAGCTGCATCCACCAGCGGGGGGCTGCCAGCCCCCAGCCAAGCCCACCCTCCCCAGCCCCCCAGAGCAGTGAGCGGGGTTCCCATCAATCCCCCCAGAAATCCAGGGAACCCTGGGCAGGGAGCGGGGTTCCCGTCAAGCCCCCCAAGAATGCCAGGGTCCCCTGAGCAATGAGTTCACAGGTCATGAGCTGTGCAGCTGGGATTCGGAGATGGGCTCCAGGCTCTCCCTGAGTCCCACCTCGGCCCAGGGAGCCATTGGTGAATTCCCGGTCTTTAGTCTTCTCTCTGGGCCACAAACACTGATCACAATTACTGCTTCCCAGAAGAGGACTAGAAATCTGCCTTCACAGCACCAACGTGTCCCTCCACCTGTCCCTCCGCCCTCATTCTCATACACCTGCTGGGCTGTTCTACCTGTCAGAACCCAGATGTCTTGGGACCAAATTCACCATCTTCCTAAAACGAACTCTTCTCCCCGACTTTCCATTCCACATACGGACGCTCGTCACGAGAACTCCGACTGCCGCTCCTCCCTTGCTTCATGGCATCTTTTTGGCTTCCTGTCCCCTCCGCCCCAGCCACCGGTGTCCAACACAGCCAGACCATTTTCCAGAGCAGCACTTCCCAGCCTCGGGCCCAGGGCTGAGCTGGGCTGCGCGCCTCCGCGTGGTTCCGCCCGGTGCATGGGCCAGGGTCAGCGGCACCCCTAGTGTCTGCCCTCTGGACGCCAATCCCAGTCACGACAACCGCTGTGTCTCAGACAGCGTCCAACACCTGAGGACAGATATGCTGTAAAACATGGCTCAAACATGCTGCTCCTTTCAGGGCCCCGCAAGGGCTCGCCGAGGGCTTCCCAAGGAGTTCTTGGGAAGGAAACAGTGTTCAGGGTATTATGCTTCTGGTTCGTCATTTCCTTCCTCTGGGGTTTTGGGCTTAACCGCCCTCAGGCTGGAAAGTCCCTCAAAGGCTCTGGGGCTGAGTGCCCCAGCAGGGAGGCCATGGGGTCACGGGCCAGGATGGGACCCCAGCCCCACCACCCTAGCCCACCTGTCTCCCAGTACTGCAGTTTGAGGGTCTGAAAATGGAGATGAACACAGTACCTGAGTCACAGGGTTAAACGAATTAATATGTGGAAAGCACGTAAACCATGCATAAAGCAGCCAACCACTAAACGCTGGCCTATAGCCACCATGTCACCATCGTCATGCTCACCATCCTGGCAATGCTTCGTGTCTCTTACCTACATGTCTCCAAAACACACTCGCAGTTCAGGCCAGAGTGAGGCCCCCCCAAGCAGCACCAAGCCTCACACTTTGCCCATGGACAGCGCTGCCTTTGTCCCGTGCCCTCCACCTGTGTTTCTACTCTTGGACCCCATGGTGCTGCCTGCACTCAACACAGACTTTCCCCATCACTGTGGCAGGAGACAGAATTACCTCCCGTCAAACTGCGTCCCAACCCCCGTGGGATGGAATCCCAGCTCGAGGTCCCAGGCAGAGCCGGTGATGGTGCCTGGTGCACAGTGAGTCTTTGGTGATTCTGATGGGAATGCTCTTCCCAATACTGTGATAACTCTTCATAGACGGGTATCCCAAGGCAGAGCTGGACACTTGCGCTAATGTATTCTCCTAAAAGTACAGGGTGAGGACAGGTTTCAAACTCTCGGTTCTTATGTGCAAGGTCAGAAGCATGGCAAGACCACGGCTCTGCTGGTGTAGTGTGTGCAGAGTTCATTCATTTTCTCCCAGAAATCAGGAATCGCTTCATCACAGTTCAGCCTTGGTATTGGCTTTGATGACTTATCCATGGTCAGGAGAGTGAAACCCCACGGACTGTGCTCGGGACCGTGACTTTCCCAACATGACGGGTTCCCCACGACACCTGCTCCCTGGTCTCAGCGTGAACAGGTCTGGCTCGGGAACCGTGTTCACTGGGAGCTGTCATTTCTTCACTCAGGCCTCGGGACCCATCACCCCGTGTGTTGGGAAACCCTGGTAGCACCACCAACCACATTCCCCACACCCTCAGAAAGGGACCTGCCACGCCAGCTGTGGGCAGCTGACTGCCAGTGCCCCACAACCCAGCCTCCGGGGGCTGGACCCTCAGGCCCCAGGGGACAGACCTGGCACAGGGACAGATGAGGACACATGGGGCAGACGGATCCTCCACGGGGTCAAGAACAGCTGCATAGTAAAGTCTGCAAGAAAGTACCAGCTTTTCCGAGTACCCCCCAACCATGAATGTGTCCAAGGGAAATTTAAGGGAGGGCAGAGTTGCTCATGAATGCACAACGTCTAAAACCCAAGATGTGAGGGAAAGCACCTGCCCAAGGCAGGCTGAAGAGGATTTGTGGAGAATGAGATGCACAGGAGGTACGGATGGCTCGCAGCCGCGGAGCTCGCATGCTGGCCCAGACACTGCTGTAAGTGCTTTTCCACATGTGACCTCGTCTAAGCCAGAGAACCCCTGGGAGGTGGCCTCCATTACAGCCCCCACCTATCTGCAGGAAGGCAAGTGACATCACAGGGAAGCCCTCAGGGAGAGGAAATCAGGGTCCCCATCCTGGCTCCACCTCCAGCCTGCTAGGAGACCCCCAGTCCACCTGCTCAGCGGTGATTAATCCCCCCTCCAAGGTCCCTGCAGCATGGGTGCGTGTCCAAGGCCCACGCTGGGTAGGCCACGGGTCTGAATGACCAAGACATTTACTATGTTTCTAATAGCCATCATGAAAAACAAAAACAAAAACACGGTTTCTCCTATGCCATGAAGCTATCCGTTTATAACAATAGCAGATAATCACACTTAGAAAGCCCATAATACTTCAATGTGTCGTAACGACGTGCTGAATTACAGAGATAACCAAGACAGAAGCATCATTTTTGCCATTTATTGGAATATTTCTCACTCTACCCCCATTTTCACGGGGGGAGAAATAAAGATGACTATTTCCCACATGTGACTTTCCAGACAACGCAGGCCTTGGGCCCTGCCTGTTGTTCATCTCTGACTCCCACCCTGGCTGGCCCAGAGCCTCGCACATCAGAACGACTCAGAATATTTTTGCTCAGCAAATGATCGCTGCCTCTTCGAGGCTTACTTGTTTTACTATTTAGAGTGAAACGGCTGGACAGCAGTCTTTCTAAATTGCGGCGCGTGCCACAGCCAGGGGAGCGAGGGGTTTAACTGCGGGGCGACTCCAAAGGCACCTGCCCATCCCGGTGAGCCCGGCCTCTCCACCCAAAGGTCCCCAGCACATTCTGGTCCCCAGCCCAGGCATTTAAGTCCAAAACTTCAAAAACAAGGAAACCCTAAGTATGAGAAACAATTTCCCAAGCCCCTGCCACCGTGTCCTCCCTTGCCTGAGCAAGGGCCCTGAGCAGTTGGCCCTGAGCCTGGGATGTTCTGGACTCTTTTCGGGTAACGAATGCATGTGAGGCTCCTCACGCCAGTCTGCACACACCCGTGCGCCGGAGTGGGGTCACCCACGTCTGGAAGCTAGAATGCGGGTGGAGACAGAGGGCTCCCAGGAGGCAGTGAGTAGACGGGGTGATTGTGGGGAGCCGACCTCAGCTGGCCTGGCCACCGCCCACCCCATCGGCCTGGAGGAGGCCCCTGAAGAGCTCAGGCACCGCCACCACACCCGGACCCACAGGTCAGTCAGAAGCCCTGTGTGCATCAACTGGGAATGTTGGAAGGAGGAGGGGGAGGGACAAAGGAAAGGTCCGACTGGGAGAGGAGAAACCGCCCCGGGAGAGATAGATGCAAAGCGACTGAAAATGAAATCAGAGCTAACCTCCTATTACTGTAGGTATTAACCCATCACTTCTCCGCAGGCCCACTCCAGCAGTAATTCAATGTTTACCTGACCTAAGCCAGACGTGGCCCACTTGGTGGCCTGGGGACCCACTTGCAATTGATTTTTTTAGGGGCCAGCAGCTGTAATCAAATACTGGGAGTGTCTAGCAGTTGGCTGATGAGGTTAGAGCAAACATTACGGCCTGTAATTTGGGAAACTGCACATGTGAGCTTCCGGATCATCCCCGGGCCCCACATCAGTGTCTCCAGGTTCTGTCTAGAGCAAACCGCGGGGAACGTTCAGGGAATGACTTAAGAAAACACACGAATTGGAAAACAGCAGATTGTTAACACCCCCCTTCTCTCTCTCGCTCTCTCTCTCTCTCTCTCTCACACACACACACACACACACATGCACATTTGCACACATGCCACTCTTCCTTCAGAGCTCACCTCTGGCATCACCTCCTCCTGGAAGCCTTCTCTGCTCTCCCCTGAGCTCTGAGGCCTCACAGTACCCCTTCATCAAAATTCATACTGGTCTGCCTCAGGTACCTGCCAAGGGGGTACCTGTCCCCCCTTACCCCCAGACTCATATGTTGAAGCCCAAATCCCCCTGAGCGACTGGAGGAGGTGACTGAGCTTAACAGAGGTCATGAGGGTGGAGCCCTGAGCCACTATGGCTGGTGTCCTCGTGAGAAGGGACTCCGGGGAGCTCCCTCTCCCCACTCCCTCTACCCACCACACACGGCAGGAATGGCCACGTGGGGCCCCAGCAAGAAGGCAGCCATCTGCATGGACCTCGCTGGCCCCTGACCTCTGATGTCCAGCCTCCAGAACTGCAAGAACATGAAGTGCTGTCGTTTAAGCCACAGGTCTGTGGACTGCCCACACCTGATGCCAGGTCCTCACCCCCATGTCTCGTCTGAGCTCCTAAAGCAGGACTTACATACAGTAAGCACTTACTAAGTTCCTTTGGTTAGGAGTAACCATGCAACGGGAGGCAGGCAGAGGCTGGCAAGACCACCTCAGTTCCTCGCCCACAGCAGCTCAAAGCCCTGCTTGAATCTGGCGGGCTACAGTGAGGAAAATCTCGGGCCCTTCAGGGCTGCATTGGCCGAGGGCAGGACAGGGTTGAAGACCAAACCAGTGTCCTTCTTGCCAGTGACACAGGCATCCAAAGCCAAAGAGAAGGAAGAGTCAGAAGTAAAAAATTCTCGATTCAACAGTATCTCTTAATCCCATGGTCTCAGATCTTGGCTGCCAAACCACTAAGGAGCCTACTGACCCGCCGACCAGCCATGAGGCCAGAACACACTCCGTCCCTCTGTGCTTCCAGAGCTCAGGAGAGCCAGCCCGGAGCCCACCCTGGAAAAGGAACCTAACATTCCCTGCAGAGGCCCGATGCCAGGGCTGCCCTTGGTCCCAGTGCACAACACTGCTCAGGAGAAACCGTTACAAAGTTTCTAGATCACACAGAGTGCAGTCAGGTAAAGAGTCAGTGGAATCCTGGCATTGTAAGTGAAGATGCGAGGCGCAGCAACCACAGACTGGCACTGGACATGGACAAAGCCCTTGGTGACTCCTGGATCCAAACACAACCCCCTGCCCCCCGTGTCCCACTGGCCCAGTACCTCCAGCAGCTGAGGTGGTGCCTGGGATAAAGGGAGACAGAGGGGGCATGTGGAGGAACCCCTCCCCTGCTGCAGACTCTGAGCACTATGGTAAATCACTGCCCCCACATGTGTGCAAATTCCCCTCCCCGAGGCTTGTGCGAGCATGAAAATGGCCCTGAGCCCAGGGACGACTGCAGGTGCGTCCCTCCTGTGGGCTCGAGGACCTTCTCCATCCGCAGACAGGACTCCTCCCCCAGTCCACCCATGGCAGGGCCCAAGCAGGAGCACCCCCCACCCCGCCTGAGCTCTCCCAGGGTCAGGCCCCACACGCGAAGGGTGCTTCCATGCCGTGCCCTGACACACCCCAGGCCCCGAGGAGAGAGCTCAGCTTCTGGGCCGACAGTCATCCCGCTGTGTCTTGTGTTTATAAAGCTTCTGTCCCCTGACCTACCTCCTCCATGTGCCCCCTCTGCCCCCAAGAAGTGCAGAGGAACAGCCCACCACCCCAATTGCCCATGAAGAAACCAAAGCCTGGAGAGGTCAAGTGACTTGCTGATTCAGAGGTGACAGCACTGGTCACGGGGTGTGGGTGACAGAGGGGTCGCTCAATGAAGACTTACTGAAAGCCCATGAGGACTGAGTCTTTGAAGGACTGAAAGCCGGGGCTGCCAAAGGGTGGAGCGCACAGCACCCAGCACCTGGGAGCTGAGAGGAGGCCCCGCCCCCACCACTGCACTCACACATATGCGCCCCTGCACCCAGCACCCAGCGCCCCGGCAACCACGCTGACGCACACACACATGCCTGTACGGAGCACACCGCGCCCACCCCCGGCCCCACCACCACACTCATGCACATGCCCCCCTGCACTAAGCACATACATAGTGCCCCCGCCCCGACCACCATGCTCACGCACCCCTACACTGAGCAAACAGCACCACCGCCCCCACCACTGCACTCCCGTACACACACACCCCTGCACCAAGCACAAAGCGCCCCCGCCCCGACCACCACGCTCATGTGCATCCCTGCACCATGTCCCCAGGAGGGAGGGCCTGCCGACCTCCAGCTCTGCCCTCCCAACCAAGGCTCTGCTGCAGTGGAGACCCCGCACCTGTGCACAGGTGGGCTGCCTGTCCTGCCCATCCTGCCCTCCCTTCCGGCCCATTGGCACACATACCCAGAATCCAAGGTGCTCAAACATCACCCAGAAAATGACATAAGAATCAATCTCTGGGCCCCAAGACGTTAGGAGTCACCAATAGCCGGGGTGAGCTCCGTGGTGGTGGTTGTACCATTACCGCCTACACAGGCTATGAGCAAATGCCACTGCCTCTTCCTCTTCCCTCCTCCCCCACCTCCTCCCCCACTCCTCCCCCACTCCTCCTCCACCTCTTCCTCTTCCTCTGTGCTGGAGAGTGTGGGAGCTGCCCGGGCTCCACCCTCCAATCCTCTTCTCCGCTCAGCCAGCTGCCCTGGCAGCCCCTCCACGCAGTTCGGGTCTCTGTCCCCCGCACATGCTGGGCAGATGGCTACTGAAAGGTTGTTCTACAGGCAGCGGCAGCCTCCTCCTGATCAACAGGGCCTCACCTGCGTCACTGCACATGACCCAGCCTGACCACCAGCAGCTCGTCTCTCTCCATCTCCACCCATGGCCAGCCTTCCTTGATATGCACCTATTGGGGCGCATAGGTTAAAGCCTCTGCCTTCAGCTCAGGTCATGATCCCAGGGTCCTGGGATCGAGCCCTGCATCAGGCTCCCTGCTCAGCAGGGAGCCTGCTTCCCCCTCTCCCTGCCTGCCTCTCTGCCTACTTGTGATCTCTGTCAAATAAATTTTTTTTAAAAAAGTCTTGACACGCACCTGTTCCCCTCTGCTCAGAGCCCTCCCAGAATCGTTCCTGGGCCCATGGAAAGCTTCCTGACTGGCCGCACTAGAGTACATCCGGAGGGCAGGGCTCTGTCCTTTCCCCATTGTGTCCTCCCCCCGAGTCACCCCTACCCCGGAACACAATAAAGACAATGAGTGCAGATCTCTCCACCTCCCCTCCATCCCTCACCTCGATAAAAATATCCCTTCCTAAAGCAAAGATCCAATCACATCCCACCCCAAATACAGGCATTGTGGGCTCGCAGTGCCTCTGCAGGAGTGCCGCCTGCAGGTCCCACCTGTCTGTCCCGCTTCCTTCCTGTGTCTCTTCCCCATCTACCTGCCCTGGGCAGGTTTCATTGCAGTACATTTTCAGCACAGACGACTCCTCTTCCAGGGCTCAGGGCTCAACACCTTCCCTCCCTGGAAAACATCCTTACTGCTCAACACTCAGCTGGAGGGTTTCTGTGGGAGCCTTCTCCGCTCCTCCCCCGGCCCCCAGGGTCTCTGCCATGAAGCTTCACTGCGAACCCACCCTCCACGGTGGGAGGCTCTGTAAGCCCGCGCAGCCAGCAGAGCAAGCTTCTGTGACTGTCTGTGGGCCATGGCTTGGATCCCGCCAACACTGACACTTCTGTGAACACAGTGGATCCCCAGAGCATCCCTGGGAGGCAGAAGCACCACTGTTCCTGTTTCACAGGTCGTAATAGGGGGCCCTCCCCTAGCCAGCTGGTGGCCATGGCAGGAACACGGGCTTCCTGTGATTTCTCCAGCTCTCAGCCTCAAGACATTAACACGTACCCTCGTGACAAGCAAACGAGCCCCTCTCCTCCACAGAGCAGTGGTGTCATGCAAGGGCGACAGGAACAATCCAAGTCCCCCATCACCATACAAAGGGGAAAGTCTGGGCAAGGCTTTGATGTCCACACAGCAATTCAGAAGCTCTAAGCAAACCGCCAGGGTGACCTAAACACAGAGCCATCGCGCACGTGCTGTCATAGCAGCACTGAATGTACACATGCGTCTCCTGAACGAAAATGCTAAAATGCATCGTGACCTCAGGTCTGACACTGGGACTCTGCATCAGGTGACAGCTGGGGGCTCATCGAAGGACTGGGAGCCCCTCTCAGGGTTAACCCCCTGTCAATCACATTCCTGCAAGACAAGTTTGTTTCTCACCAGGACAGGACCAGCGTCTTCTAAGTTGGAGGGATCAGGGAAGTCCGCGGGATACTCCACACATGAGGCTCTAAATTGGGAAACCAGCCAGATCTGTCCCAATGTCGGACATGCACAGATGTGAAAGGACCCACCGTGAGAATGGATTTTCTTTCTTTCTGAAGAGAACTTCCCCGTTCCTGACTCACTGGTGTCATCACACACATCTCTCAGAAATGCAGTCAGACCAAAGAAAAGAAGATCTGTGTTTTGTTACTCTGAGGAATAGGAATATGGTACCTGAGTGACCCTCCCCATTCAGCTCTGCTCCCACGCTGGTCATTCCAGGAGATAAAAGTCACCAATTTCAAACAGAAACATCAGACAACCACGTCAAACCTTCAAACCTTCATTTCCAAAGATCTTACTCATCCTCCCTCTTGCGAAGCTCAATTTATTGGGATAATGATGAATGATCATTGATCAAGTTTACAGGCTACGTAGCTTCCCTCCCTTCTGAGAACAAAAGTCCGTTCCCAGAGCCCAGGAGTGCGCGTGGCCGGTGCACACGTGGTCTCCCTGGGGCCCGCGGGGCCCTCCCTCCAGAGTGCAGTCACAGAGGCTCCACAGCTAATGTGCTCCCAAGTGCGCTGTCATTTCCAAATAACGTCAGGAATTATTTTGTTTTATCTCTCTGATGTTCCCAGTTTACCTTGCTGCAGATTAATAAAGCAATTACAATACTCTCAATTAAGAAGCCATTTTAAAACACACTCTTAATTCCACTTTGTGAGCAACTTGATTATTTGCTTGCTTTCCTTCTTAAATGGCTAATTCCTTCTGTCTTACAGAAGGAAGCAATCTTTTCCACAATGCAGAAGAAATGTTGGGACCAAATCCTTCCCTAAAACTGAGTGTCTTGGGCTCGGACCATCAAATGAGTCTTCCTGCACAGCAAACAGCAGTCTCCATTTTCATCAGCTACCAAACCCTGTTGTCACCTCAGAGTTAACCCTCCGCGGGGACGTCTCCTCACTTATGTGACCCTAGGGCACAGTTACCCTTCTACGCTTCCATTTATACTAACTCCATTATCATCTGCATCACACAATGGGGTACACAGGTGGCCCAGCTGGGCCCACAGGACTCAGAGGAAAGTCTTGACCCACAGGCCTGGCTCCTATCCTGCATTGTCTATTCTGTACACCTTAGAAGATCCACATTGCTGAAGATGTTTCCTCAAATTGAAGAAAAAAAAAAAAAAAGAGGAGGGGGGAATCAAAATCTCATTTTAACCCGGTTGTCAAGAAAATCAGAGGCGGGGTAAGGTTCGTGTGAAAACACGCGCACACAACACAGTAATCACCCATTACCAGAAGCTCTTACTGGTGCTTGGCCTTGTCACAGGGAGAAGGGCCTCACCGAGGAGGACCAGGAGCGACAATAAGCAGAAGGTGGGATGAGGAACAGCCGCCTGCAGAGTCCCAGACTCCCTGGGCCCACCCTGTGCCCCTCGGCAAGGCTGAGCCAGACCAGTGCTGTGCCCCTTGCCCGCCTCCTCGATCTTTGGCTGCAGAGCTGCCCGGGGCGGGGGGAAGGGGGCGGGGTTGGGTGTTCATGGCTTCTGGCTGCTTCCCTTCCTCCCTTCAGAGCTCCAGGCTCAGGCACTCCAGCCTTCACTTTGTCTTGATTGTGGGGTCCCGTGTGGTAGATCTGCTTGGATGTTTTGCCCTCTCCAGTTACAAGAACTCCTTTAATATCAGGGCGGGAAGGACCAAAGTCCCGAAATGTTCGGTAACTCTGGCTTACAAAGGGATGCTCACCTTGAAATACAATTTTTTTAAAAAAATGCGTCGAGCGATAGGGATTTCCACGCCTACAGGAAAAGCTTGCAGTAAAACCAATAATTTGGGTCACTGTGCCTCACTCACCAGCTGGGCAACACCGAGTGACTGTTGATCTTCCATGCCTCAGTTTCCTTGTCTGTAAAATAAAGGTCAGCGGCTGCCAGCCTCAGTCAGGGGCCATGGGGATCCAGTAGGCTACGACACGCGATCACTGAACACAGCCCGTGTTCAGGAGGTCCAAGGAGGAGTCTGAGATCGAAACGACCCTCAGGGTCCCAGCGTGTCGCACACTGACTGATGATTCACTCACCTACCCAACCCTCAGGTAGTGGCCAGCCCCAAACTCTGCCCCGTCTGTTTCCAGTCGTCCCTGCGTGGCAACAGGTGAATAGCTCATCCTTGTGAGAATGCAACAGGAAATTGATGAAACGGCATACCTGAGACAGGAGTTTATGTATTTGGTGTATCTGCCCTAAATGCTGTGGTCGGTTTTGGTGAAATGCGAATGGAAACAAATTAGAAAGGCGCTTTTTCTTCCTCTTCTTTCCCTGAAGGCAGAGACAAGGATCCCAATGGTCCATTTAGATGTACCGTTGCTACGTGTAGTTATTCCAGTTGTCAAACTCCAAATGGACTTGCAAGATAAGACAAGGACAGAGAAAAGTAGCCTGAGAAAAATCGCCTTTCTCATCACTAACAATAAATAAAACTAAGTTTTATAGTGAATTTAAAATATATGTGGGGAAAAAATCATTTGACACAAGCATTTTGCATCTGAGCTTTTGAGAAGAAACCAGTCCTCACTTGCCAGGTTCCCCGGGGAGCAGAACTGCGGCCCCTCGCTGTGCATCCCCAGGGCATACAGCAGGCACTCACGAAAGACCAGGGCATAGAGGTGAGACAGAGAACCAGCTTTACGGCAAGGTCAAAACCCATCACATTCCTGCAATCACAGACTCAAACAGAGTCAGCAACGTGGCAAGGACTGAGCCAGGGAGAAGGTGCGCACCTGCCCAAAGCCACGTGGCTATAGCGGCAGAGGCTGGACTTGACGGCGACTCTGTGAAGACCACGGCCCCTCGTGCCGCAGCAGATCTTCCCGGCCAAAGGGCAAGTCTCCCGGCCTTTTGGAAGCTTTTGAAATTTGCCTCCAACGCCAGGGGCAGAGACCGTGGGTGCTTTTCTTTGCATATCCAATCAATATTTACAGGAGAGAGATCTTCACCTGTGCTCTTCACTACCCCACAGGAATTAGAGAATCGCGGACTCCCTCTCCACCTCACCACTCAGGCCTCTGAGCGGAGAGATTTGCCGCCTGCTGCAGGAAATCCTTCTCATGTCTCCAAAAGCTCTCAGATTCCACCTTGTGGATAAATCGAAAGAGTCTCCATGCTGTTCCCATGTATTAAGGTGGCCTTTGGCTGAAGACACATACTTTGTAGCTTGAGAAGTTGGGACTCAGGCTTACAGATCCAGCACACTTTGAAACCATGACTTTTAGACACCACGTTGCATGAAAAGCTCCCACTCTGCCAGGTGAGAAAACCTTCTCAATGAGACTCCAAGGAGAGAGTGGCATCTCGGAATCAGTAGCCGAGAAAACGTGCGTCCCCCACTGCAAGCACGCAGCCCAATGCCACAGCCACAGCAAGAACTCAAGAAGCCCCATTCCCCGCACTGGGGCCATAACTCTGACACATGGAGAGGGCAGCTGGGGGTGGGGGGAGAGCCCCAGGTCAGGGATTTGCAAGCAGAAACAGGAAACTAAGCACAGCTCAACAGTATCACACACCTGCCCTAAACCCCTCAGCAAGTGCTCACAGCCTGCAGCGAGATGTTCAGAATCCTCACCGGTCTCCGAAGATCCTTACAACAGGGTTCCAACCCACTTGCCCTCCTTACCATCCTGGCTTCCCACAGGTGTGCTATTCTAGATCAGTCCTGCTCTCCTGGCTCCCCACAGGTGTGCCTTTCTAGATCACCCCTGTTCTCCTGGCTCCCCACAGATCTGCTGTTCTGGGTCAGCCCAAACTTCCTGACTCCCCGCAGGTCTGCTGTTCTAGATCAACCTGACCCTCCTGGCTCCCCACAGGTATACTGTTCTAGATCAGCCCTGCTCTCCTGGCTCCCTGCAGGTCTGCCATTCTAAATCAGCCTCACCCTCCTGAATCCCCATGGGTGTGTTGTTCTAGATCAGCCCTGCTCTCCTGGCTCCCTGCAGGTCTGCTGTTCTAGATCAGCCCTGCTCTCCTGGCTTCCCGTGGATCTGCTGTTCTAGGTCAATCTTACTCTCCCTGAACAGGCAAGCAAGTGACTGCCCCCCACACTTTTGCACAAGGTGTCTCTCCCTTTGCAGCACTCCAACATCTCTCCCCCAGACCTCAGCCCAAGGCCCACCTCTGCTCTAGAACCTTTCTTGATTTCACCTCCAACCTTTTAGGCCACCTCCAAGTAGAAGTGGCCTTGATAGTCATGAATCTGGCACTTTAGTGATCACTGGGAGTCATTATTTTCTAAACAATGTGGCAATAATGTGGGGCTCCTTTCTGCTGTCAGCCAGCATCAGCTGAGCCTGTCCTGGGTGTCATGTGCTGTGTTGAGTGCCTGAGACACAGACATGACTAAAGTCCGGGTTCCTGCCTTCAGTGGGCATCCAGTCCAGTGGATGAGACTGCTTGATGAGAGAGGGTTACACTTGGCACAGTGAGAGCCCAGGTGAGGGGGCAGCCCAGTGACCACGGAAATATGAACGAGACTATGGCACTTAAAGTTGTTTTGAACAAGTGAAACTTGTTCATTGGACAAAAGAATATAGAGTAGGAGATGGTTGCTCTAGGTAAAAGAACATTGTACACATCTGTGCTTGGCACAGGGTATGGATAGGAACTTGGGATTTTTTGAATGAATAAAACAAGGGCCTGGAAGATTCTGGCATATCCACTTTCACTTACTACGTGCTACATGGTTTCCAGCCACACACCAAACCCAGAAGCAAGGCAGCACCATGCCTGGTTTACAGATGAGGATGCTGGGCTTCCAAGGTCTAGGCCCCAAAGCTATGGAGTCGCAGGGCTCTGCCTGCATTCCTGACAGCACAGGGATGGACTAATGAACCTGCCTTCAGGAACAGACTTACAGAGCAAACTCTGAGCCCTCTTACCTGCAGGTAAACACCCAGCAGGTCTCTGCAGGGACAGAAGCAGCTGAAACCACACTCCGCGCAGACTCTGGGGACAGCAGGTCCTGTGTCTCCCTGCAAACTAGCTGTTAGTCCTCTAAGCATATTTGGTCTTCGTGGCCCCAATTGCAGGTCCTTTTCCCTAACTTACAAAAGACAACCAGGAAAGAGCCACCCAAAAGTCACCTCTAGCCAACACAGGCTCATGGATTCTCTCCTAGGACTCAGAGAACTGAAGTGAGTCTCCCTCTCCAGAACAAAGCGGCTTTTTTGTGACAGAGTTCTTTCCCCCCTTCCTCTGATTATCTCCTCAATTTCTCTCTGTCTAGTTTGGGCTTTTTCTGTATTATGTGCACTGGACACATATTTCTTCCTCCCAGCTCAGACTATCATACCTTACTATTGTGCTGTGTTTTTTTTTCCCAGTGAAAGTCATCAAAAATGAAAGTCCACATTTTAGAACACTATCTATTAAACATGCACCTTTTTGATTAACAAACAAACAAACAAAGGAAAGCACTCTGGGAGGGCTGGTTTCCTGCTCTGGACACCACGGGAAGATTAGGAGTAGTCTGCTCCCCGCTAGGCCCTTGCATTTGGTAACTGGGAGTGATTCCGGGGTAAGAAACAACACGTTCAAAGACGCCTCAGTCTAAAGCACCGCTCCTCAGCGGGATCTTTGAACTATTAGCCACGCATCACCTGAGAGCTTGCTGGAAATGTGGAATCTCCCCCACCCCAGAACAACTGAACGAGAGCCTGCCTTTCAGTAGGATTCCAGGTGACGGAACACACATCAAAGCCTTGGAGGCACAGGTCTAGAATTAAGGGATTTGTTTTCATTACCATCCTGGAGCCTCTAACTGAGTTTCTGCCCTGGAAAAGAAGGCTCTGAATGCTGTACTCCACAGAACACCCCCCACCCTGTCCACCTGAGCTGTTTATCCATAGAGGAATTGTGAAACGATAAATACTCCCCCAGAAATCATTCTCGCAGCCTCAAGGAGTGCCACGTGGAACAGGGGTGGTGGCTATCCTTTCTGCAGCGTGTGAGTGCTGAGAAGGAACAGCTAACCCTTCCTCCCTGCTTCTTCAAGGCCTGGAGGATGGTGCTTGAGGTCTTCTCCCTCCCAAGAGGGGATAAAGGACTAATGTGAGCCCAGGGGGCTGGGCCGTGCCCTGAGCTCTGAGATCCTTCAGGAGAATCTCTGCGGACACGAACAGCAGAACCAGGAGCACAGCCCAGTCGGAGAAGCTCACACATCCAGTAACAGTGGGCAAGAGAACCCCAACGATCCGTCACCTATGCGGAAGAAATGGATGGAGGAGATGGAAGGATGGCATGGACCTGGTTGGAGGGGTCGAAGCTAGAACCAGGAGGAAGCGATGAAGGAAGGAGGAGGCCCAGCCCCATTTGTGCCCTCCTGCCCATGCTCCCACACACCCCAGAAGCAGAGCTGACTCTGGAGCAGCACAGAGGGGCCAACCAGAGCCCCTCAGACGGCACAGTGGCTGGCCTGACCTCCCATTTGACCATGTCCTCTGTGAAAAGGACACCTACCTCAGACACATTTCTATAGTACTAAGAGCACCCAAAAGTCACCCCCTGTTAGAAAACCAAAGAAAGCCAAAATGGGTCCCTAGGATGAAGCAAGTATCCGCTCACTAATCCTGAGACGTGCACGCCCCAAAAGCTCCCCCATGCTCCAGACGTCCAGATCTTTCCGCACAATGCCTGAGACCTGGATTCCTCTGCTGTCCCTCCCCACCCCCCTTTACTAGTTTTCCACTCATGTCTCTCCTTGTTCACCTTCACTCTCTGAAACAGCAATATTTTAAATGGGAAATGGTTTATTCATAGCAATCAATACCTGCTTTTCCACCAATTATCACTTATTTATATATGAACAGTAGTTCAGCTGGGAAACATAGGAGTCTGCCCTTTCACATGGGCACATGAGCAAGCTCTCTCAGAAATCTGGAAGGGACAGCAATCAGCTCCCAAATGCAACCAGGACTCCCTCCCTCCCTCTCCTCCACCAAGGCAGACAGAGCTCCCTCCCCCAGATCCCAAAACACAGAGGGTCAGCCACGGATGGGGACCAAGGCTCTCCATTTTCTTTCAGCCAGCTCCCTCTTCCCACGGATGCACTCGACTGCATTCCCCTGTAAATCAGACATGGAGATACAAAGCCATCCCCCAGAAGCACCCCTGACGGGACCCTCTGTGCCCCACCCCGGCCCCATACACCCACACAGCAGTGCAGGAACTCAGCACCTCCAGAGCTAAGAGAAAGTGAACTTCCCGACAGACCCGTCCATCTGCCAGACTAGCCTGTTCCTCAGACCTTTCACACTCACAAGGAGGATGGGGGGGGGGGGTGGTGGCAACTTGCCTCGGCTTCTATCTGACAGCTGACACCTGGTCCCTGTCCGCTGAGGGTTCTGACACCAGGCACAGGCCCACAAACGCGCGCTCAGCACAGAAGTGCCCTCTCCCCTTCTCTGGCTCGCCCGCGGCCCAAGTGAGGGTAATGGGCCCGCTCATTTTGCCCCATTCGGAGGAGCCTGGCTGCGGGCCGCTGGGCAGCTCCAGGCACCATGCGGCTGTGCATGCGCCCTAGGCATGCCGCGCGCAGGCATCGGAGAAACTCCGGGGGTCCCGGCGGAGGGTGGTCTCCTGCTGGCGCCCACCCCCACGCCGCGGACCCTGCGGTCACTCACCGCCCGTAAGCTGTGCGGGGCCGAAGCACAGAGCAAGCTGGATCCACAGGACCGCGGCCAGCAGCCTGCGAGGGGGCGGCGGCTGCTGCTGCTGCTGCTCCAGAAATCCGTCTCCCGGGCTCGGGTTCATTCCATGATGCATCTTTCGTCCACGCACCGCATCCGGCTCACAGGCGCCTGCAATCAGGAGCGGACGCGGCGGTGCCTGGGCCGCGGGGCCGCGGGGCCGCGGGGCCTCCCCTCCTCCGTCCCCCTCCCTGCGGGAACCCCCCTCCCGGCCCCCACTGGCATCACCTCCCACCCCCCTACCCGGCGCGCGCAACCTGCGGCAGCGCCGCCGGGCGCCGCGCGGGTGGACGGCGGGGGAGGGGCGGCCGGGCCGGGATTGCGCGGGGACCGCGGCCGCTAAGTCCGCAGCATCCCCGCGTCTCCTGCTGGACACGCACTTTTGCCCGGGCCTATGCATTGTCACTCTCGGGCACCTCGCGGAGCGGCAGCGGGTCCCCGCGCGACCTACCCCACCCCCCGGCTCTCGGTCCTGCCCCGAGGTCGCGGGGGGTCCCGGCGCGTCGGCCCCTCCCTGGCCCGCGGGCTCCCGCGCTTACCTGCGGGGCTCCTCTGGCAGCTTCCTTCCCGCCTCCGCCGCCTCCCCGCGCCGCTCCGACCCGCATCTGTGCGCGACCTCTGCCGCCGCCGCCGCGCGAACCAGACGGAAGCCTCGGCGGCGCCCGCCCCCCGCCCGCGCCCCCCCTCCGGCTCCCGGGGCGCTTCGGCGCGGGGGGTGGGGACGCCGGCCCGGCCGCGCGCCCGCCACCTGAGCTCGAGGACGCGGCTGCGCGGACGGCGGCGGGGGCGCGCGGCAGGCGGGGGCGCGTACGGGCACGCGGCCTGCCGCCGAAGCCTGGGCGCGAGGGGCGGGGCCGCCGCGGCACCGCGACCAATCAGAATCCCGCGCGCCTGCACCTGCCTGCCCCGCGGCCCGGCGGCCTCCAACCCACGCGGCGGGCCCGCGACACAGTCAGCCCTCGGTCCCCGCGAAGGTTCCGCGCGTCCCTTTGGGGCCCGAGTGGCGACCGAAGCGGCTGAGACTCTCCCCATCCCAGGGCATCCCAGCGTTTGCCCTTCAGGATCCGCGGGTACTCCGATCTGAGGCCTGTGCCTTGGAACTGCCCTGGCCTCTCCCAGCGTCTGCGCCGCTTCCGCGGGTGTCCCGCGGGGGGCCTGTGCGGGGTGGGGGTGCGATCCTTGCAGCTGGAGAAGCCTGGGTACCCGGGAAAGGGAGGCCTCTGGAGGGGTGGGGCCTCAACCCGAGAGGTTCGGGTGTTGGCTCCCAGTCCTCAGGGGGTAGCCTGAGCCTCCACGTGGTTCTTGGAGCACAACCCGGCACCCGCATAGGGGTGGCCCACTCCCCCGACCCCTTTCTCCTCCGCCCACCGCCCCGCCCGAGGCTGGTCTCCCTCTAGTTGAAGGGTGAACTAAGGAGGTGGTGCAGGCAGGCGGCAATTCACTTCCGCGGCTCCCCGTTTTGCCGCTGCAGTTTGCGCCCTGAAAACCATTTTCCTGATACCAACAGCAAATCATCCCAATTCTATCGGGTTTGTATTTATTTATTTGTTTAGGCTTTATCAAATTGAGATGGCCGCTTTGCACACCGTAGGTTTGACACTTTGGCACAAGTTAATTCCTGCTAATACGGTCTCACTTTGGGGGCTCTGGAATCTGAGTTGGGCACTATTCCACATTTCGGAGGTCCTATAACTGACCTCTGCCGTTTGAATATTTACTCCATTTTTTTCCCCTCAGTAGCCATCAAATCAGCAAAGCTGAGAAATATTTGACCATGCACGTTTTTACCGTAGTAAGAGGTCTACATGTATGTATATACTACTGAACTCTGTTCTTCAACCAATGCGCAACCCATTTGTACAGACACCATCAGGATCAAAAGGAACACACACGTTTTTCTGTCCAAACACGGGATCTATGCTGGAGTCCCCTGACATTTCTAATAAGCGGTCATTCTGCCTCATGGAAGACTTCCTGAGGGAGCCTGGTACATTCGCCAACACCTCTCTTAGAAAAGCCTCTCCAGCAAATATAGTTTCTGACCCACACATGATGCAACTGAGAAGTTATTCTGAATAATTTGCTTCTGTTCATGCAACATAAGAAAAACAAACATTAGGGTGGCCACCGCAACACCCCAGCTGTGAGTTTTCTATAGGACCTTTTGTGTTGGTCTGCTAAAACAGCCCTAACCACGTAGCCCTTGCGGGGTCATGACCAAGACAGGTCTATCTTCTCAGTTTTGGAGGCCAGCCACTCAAGATCAAGGTGTCAGCACGTTTGGTTTCTCCTGAGGCCTGTCTCCCCAGCATGAGGGGAGTGGCTTTGTGCCCATGTCACTGACTGACCACAGTGCAGTGGCCCGACTTCAACTCTGTGGTCCCTGTGCTATTTTCCCTCACTTTTCCCTTCCATCCCCCAGCCTCTCCCTGCCCACTATGAGACATTTTTCAAAATGTAGTGAATCTCTTTTGGGGGGAAAAATTATGATTTCACTTTCAGTGGCCAACAGTATTTCCTTCAGGATGTGTTAGTTGAGCACCAGCTGTGAACAGGATGAGAAAGTGATCACAGAACACAAAACTTCTGTGCCCTTTGAGAACTTACGTTCCGGTGAAGGAAGACACACTAAGCCAACAAAGGAAAGCACTGGGTCTGTCTGGAGCTGTTAAGTGCTGGGCAGAATAATAAATATGTAATATGATAGATATATAATAAATATAAATCATAAATTGGGGAATGGGTGGAGGAGGGATGGAGGTGAAGTCCAGGCTAAGTCAGTGTAATGAAGCGATCCAGTACACAGTCACTTGGACTGGTTACTCTTCTCTCTCGGCAACTCTGCTCCACAGTCACTCAGGTGCCCCGATACCTTCTGCATCGTTGCTCTGCCCTCCCCCTAAGATAACGTGCATATAGCTGTAGCCGGATCCCTGGCATGTCCAGGTTCCAGCCTGAGGAAAGTGGTCAAGAAGGGAAGCCTAAGGCCAACATTTCCTTCCAGGGGAGTGAGTTACACCAGTCACTCACGGGAACCTGCTCACGAGGCTGTACCTGCTTGCAAGGGAAGTGGAGAAGGTCGTCTTCATCAGGCAACCAGGTGACCAGAAAGAAGAGAGGGGCCTGGTGTGGTCAGGGGGAGCTTCCAGTCCAGCCCATGTTCTTTGTGAGGAAAGAGGTGGGATTTTTTTTAAATAAACAGGGGAGCTGGGGGTACTTTCAAGGGAAGACCTGGAAGAAGTAAAGGAGGGAGCCATACAGTTTTCTGACAGGAAAGAGACACATGCAGGAAACGAGGGACATGGGGGGGGGGTGGCAGGGAGACCAGAGACGAAGGTCAGAGAAGTCACCTGACCAAGGAGACCTCTAAGGCTTTGGCTGTGGTCCATCTTTCACTCAGAGTGGCAAGAGAAGCCACGGGAGATCTGCGAGCAGGAGTCTTGAACAAGAAGGGGCCATAAGACCTAATGTCCAGCATCAGGCTTACCGACGCACCCCACCACTCCACGCCCTGTGGTCCCTTCTGCCTTCCCTCCTGCATCATCTCAGAGCCACAAGGCTCAACCCTCACCACAAGACACCACCTCCAAGAGATGGACCACCAGTTTTCCAACACCCACCTTCCAACCCTTCATGACTGCACGTGGCACAGACTGTGACAGGGGCTTGCCTGCCCATGCCTCTGACTAGATCATGAGTTCTCAGTGCAAGAACTGTGCTCACCTTCTCACAAAACTAACTGAGGGTTGCTGGGGGGGGAGGGTTTGGGAGAAGGGGGTTGGGATTATGGACATTGGGGAGGGTATGTGCTTCGGTGAGTGCTGTAAAGTGTGTAAACCTGGCGATTCACAGACCTGTACCCCTGGGGATAAAAATATATTGTATGTTTATAAAAATTATAAAAAATTAAAAATTAAAAAAATTAAATAAAGAGACTGTCTTTTTCCATTGGAAAAAAAAAAAAAAAAAGAACTGTGCTCACCTGTTTGGTTCACCTGTGGCTGAGTACATAGCTGGGACCCCAGTAGAGAAATCAGAACTTGTCTTCCCGAATTATTTAATTACTATTAGAAGGAAAAAGGACTGTGCCCACCAAGCTCTCCCTGACATTGAAAACCAGAGCCTGGAGCCCATTGACCTGCCTTCTCTCTGAGTTTCCTGAATCCTGCACCTCCAGGGAAACGTACATCCAACCACAACCCATGAAAAAGCTCAGAACATGCCAGAACATTAACCTAGCTCTGCATGGAAGCCATGCTTGAATGGAGATCTAGAATTTTCAAAGAACCTGATGCACCCTCTGAGAGGAGCTACAGCCTGGGGTGGGGAACAGGAAGAGTGCACTCACTTGGCTGCCATGCCAAGTGTCCTGTTGGGTACTGATGCATTCCACCAGTGCGCTAGGAATGGAGGCTACAGGTGGGAAGAAGATACAGTCTTTGTCTTCAAAAGTCTATAGTCCATGGAGATGCTGACAAATAAATATGCAGTTAGTGTCATGGGACAGATGTAAGACTGGAGGGCACATAGGACCTGTGTGAATAACTTGGAGGGGAGTCAGGAAGGGACTGTTCCCCACTGGCCCGCAGGTACATGGAAAGCACCCAGCATCATGAATCTATCACAGTACGCCAACGATGACAACAGAGATGGCTTCACCCATATCATCACACAGGCTTCAAATATAAGTGTGACGACACTGGGTGTTTGGGGACAACACAGCAAAAAGGGAATTCCCATGTTCTGCTGTAGCAGCGTACGTTGCTGTGTATTAACCACGTCTTTGTTTTCCGTGTTCCGGCATGTTGACACGGGGCCTTGCTGACCATGGAGAGACAGCCCCTCCCCAAGATTAGTAAACCAGAGCCCACACACCCCACCACCTCCTCTACATGCTCTCACACTCTGGCCACTCCTGGCCTCCCCGCCTCCCAGCCACCTGGGGCTGCCCTGTGTGTCTCTTGAGACTTCCATGACTCCTGTTTCTAGAAAACCATGAGTGGGACAAGCTTCTTCTGCCTGATAGTCATTTCCTCCATCTGTGCATCCAACCACAGTGCACAGCCACAAAGCCTGGGCTCCCTGAAAGCATGCATGACCCTTGGAGGGCGGCAGGCCAAGCCTCAGCTCCCAGAAGGAGCTCTGGTAGCTAAACAATGAGGCTCACACCTAGGAAGAAGCTGGGATGGGTCTCATTCTTATTAACTGGTCACATTCATGGCATGTATTCTATGATGGTAGGAAATTTGGAGCAGCCTGGTGCAGGGGAAGGCACTCGGGGGAGCCCTGCAGCCCCCATCTAAGCATGTCTCCCTAATGGACGAGCTGAGACACGACGGGGCCAAGGCCACAGGAGTGGTTTACTCTCTTCCTGCCAGCCTGGGGCAGTGATGCGCAGCAAGGAGGTAAGGTCCACCTCCTTGGAGGTAAGGAGGTAAGGTCCACCTCGGAGGTAAGGTCCACCTCCTCCATGGCGGTCATTCAGGGACATAGGCACAAAGAAACTTAGCTGTCTGAAGTTCGTGGCTTTCAGGAGCCTCTGGTAGTGCTTTCAGAAAGACCTTCAGGGGTTAATTACATTAAAAGTGTTATCTTCCTGACTTTTCTTTTTCATCTCATCACCTTGCCTTTTCTCCTGTTTTAAGATTCTTCCCTTTAAAGCCACCCTCAGCGCAGCACAAACCAGTTACTCAACGTTCACCCAACATTCATTCAGCTTCCTTACAAACCTAACCCTGCAGCACTGCAGCCTCTGCTTATTCGTTCAGCAAATACGTTTTCCGTCCCAGTGCGGAAGATGCTCTCCGGGCCATGGAGATCTAGGATGGAACAAACCAATGATGCTGGTCTTCCTGGAGCGCACATTCCACAGAGGGACACTGCCGTGACTCATCCCCACTCCCCATGCTTCCAGCCCGGAAAGGATGTCCTTCACCTGGGACGTTCCTGATGTTTCAGGACTTTTCTTCTGGAAATGGTTGCCATCTACCGGGTATCTCTAAATTGACAGAGAGCAGGAACAAGGTCTTAATCTTCACATCCATCATGACGCCAAGGGCAACGATTATCTGCTGAATGAAGGAAGGGCGTGTCTTTCCACAGAAACACAACCAGTGTGGCCAAAGCAGGCACTGGACGTGCTTCAGTGAGTGATGGGGACATTTTCTCAGGGGACTTCCTGGCAGAGGACTTTGTAAATATTCACAAAGCCCCCATGTGTAACCCTGCAGTGGACCTGGGACCACCAAGGACAGGGGTGGGTGCGGTCATGGGGCTGTCCTCAGTGGGAATGAGAGTTCTCAGTGGGGATGTCCATCGGGTCAGGGAGGTAAGAGAAGACTTCAAGAAGAAGTCTTGGGACCAAGACTTCAAGAAGAAGCCCCGTTCCGTTGGGGGGGGGGGGACAGTTACTGATGTTGCCCAGAACAGTGGCCATGTAGAGACCCAGATGGGTAGACCAAGGTGCCTCTAGCCACCTCCTACTGATAGTAGCCTGGCTGAGACCCTGCCCCAGCTCTCCATGTGGGTGCCCGGGCTGGAACTGGGGGGTAGGGGAGGGCCGAGGGTGCACACCCAGCTGCTAACTCCAGCAAAGGGCTCACGTACACAGGCATTATGCTACACGCAGACCCAGTGGACCACCCCGGCCAGACCCCCATGGCACAGCGGTCCCCCTTGTTCAGAGCTTCCTGAAAAACACTTTTCCTTTGAAGTTAAAAACCCCAGGCTCAAGTGTAACCAACCAGGGGAGGGAAAGACAGACTTTAAATACTCCATGCTTTTTTTCAAAGTTTTAATAAACTTAAACTTCAGAAAAACTTCAACAAAATGCCTGTTCTCTTGAGGATGAAAAAGTGACCCCTTACCGGGTACATGATGACATGCAACTCTTCCCCCCACGTTTCTACCAGAAAAACCTCTCCGGATGTTTAGCATTGCAAACTCTTTCCAATAAGATTCCAAAAGTAAGTAACTGTGCCGTTTTGTGTGTCTGGGTCACCATTAGCTCGGAAAGTGCTATTTTGACTCTTTCTTTTCTTCACAAGAATTGGCTAATTACCATCTGCTTTTAATTGCACAAAGGTGACAAATGGGAAAACCATCAAAATCCTGAAGTGCCGCTCCACTGCCAATGCCTAAAATCCTCTCCTGTCCCCCTTGACCACACTGGATTCCACAGCTCTGGTTTGGGTCCTCACTCCGCCACCACGGGGCGCCCCATCTGTGCCCCCTGTGTAGTACATCCCGTGTGTGCCCGCCGGAGGCCAGCCCCACCTGCGCGGCAGCCGCATGGGGTTGGCAGGGACCACGCTCACGGGGATGCTTCCGCATCCACTCCACCTGCTTACGTGCGGAAGCTCCCACGTGGAAGGTTTGAACCCTGTGTAAATGCTGGTCTCTATGGAAACCCGACTTTCATGGTGCCAGGCTCCTATCCCACTATTTTCTTTTTTTAAAGAAGTTTACAGACTACAGCTTTCATTCTTCGTAGGGCATGAGCCTAAGGTTTCCGCTGACCGCCCTGGGTGTTCACATGAGATTGTTTTTCCTTCACTGTTTGGTGGCTCTTGGATTGTTAATGCGTCCGTGTCTTGCGTGCGCGCTTGGAGAGTGGCTCTGTGCCGTATTTGTAGATACTGTTACTCTGGGGCATCTGTGTTCTTGGGCGAGGTGAAGAAAACATGGGGCGGGCATGAAATACTGAATTTCTGTGAAACTATTCCAAAGCTGCATTTGGAAAATTCATAATTTACCCTCATATCCAGCCAGTGAGAAAAACGCCTTGGACCCAGAAATCATCTTCTTAAAAAAGGTGATCTCAAAGGAATGCAATAGAAATATACCATGATATATATTATATATGGGGCAATTTTAAATTTACTAGTAGCCACATTAAAACAAGCAATATGTGAAATCAACTTTGACAATGTATTTTCTTTAATTTAAGAGAGAGAGAAAGAGAGAACAGGCAGGGGAAGTAGCAGGCAGGGAAAGAACCAGATTCCCCACTGAGCAGGGAGACGGATCTGGGGCTCAATACCAGGACCCTGGGATCATGACTTGAGCCGAAGGCAGAGGCTTAACCATCTGAGCCACCCAGGCACCCCAATAATGTATCTTCTTTAGTTCCTTTTTGTGTTTGAAATAGCATCTCGGGGCGCTTGAGGGGGTCCATTTGTGAAGCATCTGCCTTCAGCTCAGGTTGATCCCAGGATCCTGGGTGGGAGCCTGGCATTGGGCTCCCGGGTCAGTGGGGAGTCTGCTTCCCCCTCTCCCTCTGCCTGCTCATGCTCTCTCTCACTCTTTCTCTCAAATAAATAAATAAAATATTTTAAAAAAAAATAGGATCTCGGGGTGCCTGCGTGACTAAGTGGGTTAAAGCCTCTGCCTTCGGCTCAGGTATGATCCCAGGGTCCTAGAATCGAGCCCCGAGTAGGGCTCTCTGCTCAGTGGGGAGCCTGCTTTCTCTCTCTCTCTCTCTCTCTCTCTCTCTCTCTGCCTGCCTCTCTGCCTACTCATGATCTCTATCAAATAGATAAATAAAATCTTAAAAAAAAAAAAAAAAAGCATCTCAAGTAACCAGTATACAAAAGTGTTGACATATTTGGTCTACTCTCTCACAGTCAGTTTTTGAACTCCAGCGTGCATTCTAGAACACTTGACAGTTGGAACCAGCCACAAAGTAGCTCCAAGAGCCAGGAGCGGTGCTGAGAGAGAACTTGAAGTGGCCAGAGCCAGCTTCCCAGGAAGAACGTAGAGCATACTCCCATTTCTGAGAGTAATCTGAATTGTGTGGTCTGAGCACGTTTGCCATATTTTCCAAAACTCCAACAAATGAAAAACAGGGGTCCCAGATCTTTATTTGGCAGAAGGCCCAAATTCTGGGGCATCCAGGGAAATGCATTAGGGATTTTCCTGCCAAATAAAAAGAAAGTTGATTGTTTGCAGTATGGAGGAATGCTTGGCAGCTCAGCATTAGGAAAATATCTCTTTCATCTGCCCTGAGGGGCAGGGTGGGCATCAACTCCCCAGGGCTCCATCCAATGCCTGCCCCCTTCTGCTATGCTCCAAGCTCTCTAGCCTCCTTGGCAGCCCTCAGAGGAAATGTGTCTCCTCCCCCACCTCAGTCCAGTCCCTTCCAGGTATTTTATCTGTTGTTCCTAATCTCCAAGTATCTCATCTTCAAGACTGCTGCTCCATGGAGCTGGTCACTACCATTCACTCCTGCCCAGGCTTCTCCAGGAGGAATCCACCCTCAGGTCCTGATCCCTCGACCTCTGACCTGGCCCCTCCCGGCCCCCAGCCTCTGTCCAGGTTCACCTTCCTTTTTGCTCACCTGGATCACCAAACCGATCTCCTTGCTGGTCCCTCTCCAATCCTCACTTCTCCCCAGTTTGCCCACCACACTGCTGCCAGGCTGAGTTGCAAAACATAGACCCACTCAGGTCACTTCTTTCAGTTTCCAGACACTTCTGGACCCCTCCCTGTTGTCTACACAGTAGACAACAGTTCTATAAGTAGAACTCTCTATAAGTAGAACTCCAGTTCTCCTCAATGAGGTGTTACCAAGAACCCCAGGCTGTAGAGCAGGTAAAGCGTGAGTTGCTCCGGGGGGCAGAGAGGCAGAGGAGGGGCTGGGACAGAGGCCTCTGGGCTGCAAAGCTGCCCACCCACCGGGCCTGGGGCTCACGGCAGCTGCCGCAATCCTGGAGTGGGAAGCTCTGCTCCCAGCCAGACATGGAGGTCCTCATGGAAGCCAGGTGTGGCCACAGTCCTGGTGTCTTCATGTGGGGTCCCGGCTGCCCCTAACTTTCGTGCCAACAGCGCCTTGCGTGGAACCCTCCTGACTGACAATCCAGATGAACTCATCTTCTGAACTGGGTCTCTCTCTTCTAGGGATTCTGTTAAAGTCACTAACCACTTGTCACGTCTGTGCCCCAGATGTGGGCAAGGGCTCCAGATGACCTTCCAACCCTGTGCCACAATCAAGTTAAGACTGTGCCCTTCATTCAGTCAGCAACAGAGGGGGTTGGGAGGAGCCATCTCCAGCTCCACGAGGAATTCTGAGAACCCCCTGGGGGAAGCAAGAGGCCAAGAGCCCACAAATGGGAATTTGACTCCTTGGGCTCTTGGCCTGGCTTTGCACCAAACTTGGGTTTTTCCATTCATCCCTACACTGCTAC
Source organism: Mustela lutreola (assembly GCF_030435805.1). Taxonomy (NCBI): domain Eukaryota; kingdom Metazoa; phylum Chordata; class Mammalia; order Carnivora; family Mustelidae; genus Mustela; species Mustela lutreola. The sequence continues at coordinate 38,861,803 of NC_081303.1, forward strand.
AGTCCTACTCCTCTTGGCATAATCATAAAGATAATTCTAATATTTATCAGGCAGCAACCACATGCCAGACACTGCTGTAAGCATTTTTCATGGATTAACTCATTTTTGCTTTACAGAACGAAGCAGTGTTTACTGGACAGAACTCCCCTTTTCCAGTAACATTTGGAGCTGAAATCCACGGACGATCTCAGCAGGGATGAAGAAGCCAGAACTTGAGCAATGAAGCATCCAGTCAAGGGGACTCTACGGGTTGCTGGCAGGGCTCCTGGCCCTTGGATGCCTGTGTTCCGTCCCCCATAACCCTGTTCTGCAGTGACAGGAAGTGGCTGGTACTGGCTGCAGCCCGATTTCCAGGCAGAAAAGTTTCCTTGGTGTTTTCCAAAGCTTTAACTAGAGCTAGGACACTCGAGTGTCAGCATGACTCAGTTCATACCCAAATAGCTCTTAATTTAAATTATTGCATTTCAGATGGAATTTGATTTTTTTTTAAGTCACCTCTTAGTAAAAATTCACATCACAGAGGCATTTTTCTGGCGATGATATAAGTAGCACCAACAGAAATCTCGGGCTTCTGTTCCCATCCAAATGTGCTGATGAGTCCCTCTGAGGCTGCACTGTGGGTAACATGGCCAGGTCTCAGATTTGTCTTAAGGACATGTTATCAATTCCTACCGGGCCTGCCTGGGAGGATTGGTGCAAAGTTGGTAACTCACAGGGTCCTGCTTGGTCCTCTCCTGTAAGGAGTGACCATATTTGGAGAATATTGCCCAGAACTTTTCCCCACCGTACCCCAGACAAAGGAGCATAGCCAAGACCCACAGCATAGGATGAATAAGGAATTACCCTAGTTCTAGTCTTTTCTTAAACTGGGAAATCTGCAGAAACTTCTGTAAACCCATATATTCATTTAAGTCTCACAATTCTTAACTGAGGACATCAACATAACATTTACTAATGCACTGAAGTGCAAAGCACTTAGGGATAACTTTCTCTCACCCTCAGGACAGCTCCTCTCCTCCATTCACCTTTTCCAGAACGCCAGAGACCACATAGGTGGAGAGTGGCTGAAGACACTCAGACTCACCTTTCCAGGATCAGATCCAGTGCTTTTCCCTGGACCTTAGGGAACCTCACCAAGGAAAAATAGGCTCTCTCTCTTCCCAGATGACATGTTACTTTATATGGAAAACCCAAAAGACTCCACCCCCAAAGTACTAGAACTCATACAGCAATTCAGTAATGTGGCAGGATAAAAATCAATGCACAGAAATCATTTGCTTTCTTATACACCAACAATGAAAATACAGAAAGGGAAATTAGAGAATCCATTCCATTTACTTTAGCACCAAGAACCATAAGATACCTGGGAATAAACCTAACAAACGAGGTAAAGGATCTATACACGAGGAACTACAGAACATTCATGAAAGAAACTGAAGAAGACACAAAAAGATGGATCGAAGAATGAACATTGTTAAAATGTCTATACTGCCCAGAGCAATCTAAACTTTAAATGCACCCCAATCAAAATTCCACTGGCATTTTTCGAAGTGCTGGAACAAACAATCCTAAAATTTGTATGGAACCAGAAAAGACCCAAATCACTAAGGAAATGTTGAAAAAGAAAAACAAAAGTGGGGGCATCACGTTGCATGATTTCAAGCTATATTACAAAGCTGTGATACCCGAGACAGTATGGTACTGGCACAAAAACAGACGCACAGACCAGTGGAACAGAGTAGAGTCCAGATATAGACCCACAACTCGACAGAGCAGGAAAAAATATACAGTCGGAAAAAGACAGTCTCTTCAATAAATGGTGCTAGAGAAATTGGACAGCTTTGAATGAAACTCAACCATTCTCTTATACCATACAAAAAGATAACCTCGAAATGGATAAAAGACCTCAATGTGAGGCAGGAATCTATAAAAATCCAGAGGAGAACATGGGCAGTAACCTCAACATCAGTTACAGCGCCTTCTTTCGAGACACGTCTCCAAAGGCAAAGGAAACAAAAGTGAAAATGAGCTTTGGGGACTTCATCAAGATCAAAACTTCTTCACAGCAAAGGAAACAGTCAACAAAACAAAGAGGCAACCCATGGAATGGGAGAAGATATTTGCAAATGACACTACAGACAAAGGGCTGATATCCAAGATTTATAATGAACTCCTCAAACTCAGCACCCAAAAACCAGATAATTACGTCAAAAAATGGGCAGAAGACATGAACAGACACTTCTCCAAAGAAGACATACAAATGGCTAACAGACAGAAGAAAAAATGTTCATCATTAGCTATCAGGGAGATTCAAATCAAAACCACATTGAGATACCACCTTATACCAGTTTGAAGGGACAAAATTAATAGGACAGGAAACAACCAAGTGTTGGAGAGGATGTGTAGAAAGGGGAACTCTCTTACACTGTTGGTGGGAATGCAAGCTGGTACAGCCACTTTGGAAAATAGTGCAGAGATTCCTCAAAAAATTAAAAATAGAGTTTCCCTATGACCTGCAATAGCACTACTGGGTATTTACCCCAAAGATACAGATGTAGCAAAAAGAAGGGCCATCTGTACCCTTCGAGACACGTCTCCAAATGTTCATAGTAGCAATGGCCACAATCACCAAACTGTGGAAAGATCCAAGATGCCCTTCAACAGATGAATGGATAAAGAAGATATGGTCCATATATACTATGGAGTATTATGCCTCCATCAGAAAGGATGAATACCCAACTTTTGTATCAACATGAACAGGAATGGAGGAGATTATGCTGAGTAAATTAGTCAATTATATGGTTTCACTTACTTGTGGAGCATAAGGAATAACACGGAGAACATGGGGAGATGGAGAGGAGAAGGGAGTTGGGGTAAATCGGAGCGGGAGATGCACCATGAGAGACTGTGGACTCTGAAAAACAATCTGAGGGTTTTGGAGGGGCGGGGGGTGGGAGGTTGGGTGATCCTGGTGGTGGGTGTAATGGAGGGGACGTATTGCATGAAGCACTGTGTATGGTGCATAAACAATGAATCTTGGAACACTGAAAAAGTAAAATGAAAAATTTTTAAAACAACAAGGAAAAATAATCTCGCAAAACTGGAGAAAAGGGACTAAAAGCAATGGATGTGGGTTCAGCGGTAATTTGCTGGTGCTATTTCAGAAGTGTGCACACATTCATATTTTGACAAAGGCAGTAATTGCTACACTAGGGAAAAAATAGACTAGTCTTTTTCCTGTTCTAAAGTTTAAAAAAAAAAAAAACAGTAAATAAAACATACTGGGGCTTGCTAACTTAAACCGGCAAAAAGGTGGGGAAGTGTGTGAATGTGCTCCAGCCTCCGCTCACTTTGCATACAGGGCACCACGACCATCCCCCAGAGTTCCGTTCTGGAATGACCCCTTCACTAGATTCTTTTAAAATCCTGCTACTTGAAAGTATACAAATGCGAGGTCAATCCCTGCCTGAAATACTGGGGGATCCTAGTGCCCCCTCAGCTTTTGGGGCCCCTGATTCCTGCAGTCCCCTCCCCCTGGCCACGCAGATGCCAGAAGGCCAGTCATAGAGCAGCATTGTGAAGTGAGCAGAGCGTCACCGGCGTGGACCCGGGGGCCGGGTGTCGGAGGGCAGAGGGTGGGGTTGGGGGAGGTCCCAGCACCGCGAGCCCGGGGCCCTAGCTCACAGGCCCAGGAGCATGGAGGGCTTGGGCCGCTTCTCCCCGCGCTGCGTCCTGGCCACCGGCGGGAAACGCACGTCGGCTGCGCGGCTGCGTGGGCCCGGAGCGGGTACTGAGCCGTGCTTGGGCTCTGGGGCCACGACCCCGGGCGAGGTGAACGAGGTTGCGGCGCCCTGGCCCTACCCGCGCTGCGCGCCCATCGCGGGGCCTCGCCGGCGCCGGTGCTCCCACTCGCCAAGGGAAAGCCGCAGCCTGACCGACGTGGCCACGAGGCCCCCAGACCGCACCAGGAGGCCCAAGCCCCGAGGCCGGCACCTAGAGGACGCCTGGGGCGAGCCAGGGCCCAAGCCTCACCCTGGAGGCGGCGCGCACAGCCCAGTCTGGCGTCGGCAGCCCCACCAGCACAGCCCTCCGGCCCAGGGAGACTCGCCCTTGCCTTACCCCGAGAGAGCATACACCCCCCTGAGCGGGATCTTTGGGGTGGAGAAGGCGCAGAGTGGAGACCAGTGGGCGGTGCCGCTGTGCAGGGGTCCAGGTCACTGGTCCCTGTCCTCGGCTCCCTCAGAGAAGTCTTCCGTGCCATCTCAAGAATTCAGGGCGCAGTCGGCGAACGTGTGCGCCCATAAGAGGGACAGCAGTGATCTGCTAGAGTCGTTAGCCAGCCAACTCTCCCAGCCTTCAGTGTCCAGCAAAGAGATTCAGAGCCCGCACGCCCAGATGCTCAAGAGCAAGCTGGAGGAGGCGGTCATGTCCTCCAGGGACCAGAAGATCGTGGCCCTAGTGCTGACCCGGCTCCAGAAGGCCCAGAGGATGCGGGAGCTGCAGCAGCAGGCGGCGGTGGCCTGGGAGGAGCTGAAGCGCTCAGACCAGAAGGTGCAGATAACCTTGGAGAGGGAGCGCAAGCTGCTTCTGCAGGAGAGCCAGGAGCAGTGGCGGCAAAAGGAGCAGCGTGTCCGACGGCGGGACGGCAAAACCAGGAGCGCTCCCCGGTCTGCAGAGCATGCGGGCAGGGCGCTGCGGGAGAAACCGGATCGAGCCCGGGAGGTGGCAGAGCCAGAGCCTACGCCCCGGAGGAGGACCCGAGAGCTGCTCTTGCAGGAGCCAGAGAGGATGGTGCAAGGCCTGCGAGAGCAGGACTGCCCGAAGCTGCAGGAGAAGCTGGAGCAGGGCTCTCACCAGAAGAACCTGCCCACCGCGGAGCCCCAGAAAAAGGTCCAGGAGACCAACCTCAGTTCCCTCGTCAACTACCAGGCCCGGAAGGTCCTGCTGGACTGCCAGGCCAAGGCTGAGGAGCTCCTGAGGAAGCTGTCCCTGGAGCAGAGCTCCCAGCGGCCCCAGGAGATCCTGCAGGGCCTGCTGCACGAGCGCCCGAGGGAGCTGAGGGACAGGTCGCAGAAGCCGGAGGAGCGGCTGCAGCAGGTGCGGCGGCGCGCACAGGCCGCGGAGGAGCAGACGCGCATGCACAAGCGGCTGCTGGCGGAGCTGGCGGAGCAGAAGGGGCAGCAGGCCAGGAGCAACGTCCAGAAGGACATCAGGGACAAGGTGCAGCACATCCACGAGCTCAGCGTCCTGCGAGAGAAGAACCATCACATCCTGAAGCTGAAAGCCGAGAAGGAGGAGAAGTGCCACATCGCTGGCATCAAGGAGGCCATCCGGAAAAAGGAGCAGAGGATGGAGCAGATCTCCCGGGAAAAAGATGCCACCTTCGAGGAGTTCCAGAAGATCTCCAGAGCCTCCAGAAGAGACCACGCCCGCGCGCTGGCCAGCAGCTTCCTGGACCGGAGGGCGCGCGAGACCCAGCGCGGGGCCGGGACACCGGGCTGCTGAGAGCCAGTCGCCAGTGAACCGCATGGGGGTGAGGGAGACGGGGGCAATGGATGCCCTCTATAATCTGATTATAACTGAACACTGATTTGAAAAAGTATATAAAATAGCTGCACGTTCCTCTCATGAACTAGTTCATTGATTCATGCGGGGAGCTGAGAGGGTTGGGGATAGAAATTTGGGGGGTTTAAGAAAATGACTTGTGATCAAAGTTTCATTTAAATAGAAAATATTAGCTCTTCAGTAACCTTGGGAGCACACATCAGGCGCATTTTTCTTTTTAAGATTTTATTTATTTGACAAAGACAAGAGAAGGAACACAAGCAGGGGTGTGGGAGAGGGAGAAGCCAGCTCCTGGCTGAGGAAGGAGCAGGATATCTGGGCTTGATCTCAGGACCCTGGGATCATGAGCTGAGCCCAAGACAGACACTTAAGGACTAAGCCACCCAGGCACCTCCAGGCCCATTTTTGAAGAACTAAAGTCTGCAGGAGGGAATTCAGTTCTGGGTCATAAGTCTCTTCCTGTCCCAGAACTTACAAATTCTAATTGGTATTTCCAAGGGATGCTTTGAGAGATGACAAATAAAATAATCAATGTAAGGTGAGATGTGAGGTACTAGACAGAGCAATCTCCAAGATAGAAAAGAGATTGTGTGAATGGGTGAGTGGGGGGTAGATTTCGGTAAACAAGTGCATACTACATCTCCTCAGGTGTTTATAATGCACCTGAAAGTTTTAAAGGCTCTGAGAAGGCCTGCAGTAAAGAAATTTAATTGTTGAACCTAGAGTTTTACACAAACCGCGAACCCCTTTTTTCCTCAGATCACTCCATGAAACTAGTGTTCTGTGACATGTTTTGGATGATACTGCTCCTTCATCCAAGAGCTCGCTGGAATCTTCTGCTCTGATTCTTTGCACACTGCTCCTCTTTGCTCAGTCCTATCCAGTCTTTTGGAACAAAATTCAGTTGGAATCTATTTCTCCTCTGTCCCTCCTGAAGGAGGTAGATGATGTCATCTGTTCTACCCACATGGTGTCTAATTGACCTCACCAGCCCTGAATGAATGACTCAGCATGATTCAGGAGCATGGCATTTTCAAATTAAGGAGCCACAAGCTGAGTAGGACTTAACCCATCACGTTGCAAAGCTTCTGTCGAAAAATTAGCCAGGTTTTTCTTCAAATGTAAATTTATCTTTTGAAAAGAGAGAACGAATAAGCCTGATTGTCTTACTAGGATTTTTTGAAATGACATAAAAGATAATCTGGTCAGGATTTTGATCAGAGATCATGATGAGACTCACATTCTCACTTTTTTAAAAATTTATTATTTATTTGAGAGAGCATGGGAGTGGGGGATGGACAAGCAGACCCTCGCTGAGTTTGGTGCACAAGGCAGGGCTCAACCCCACAACCCTGAGATCATGATGTGAGTCAAAATCAAGAGTTGGTCCCTCCACAGATGGGGTCACCCAAGCACCCATATTCTCACGTAGTGGGGGCGGGACCTTCTCCCTTTTTCGTGTCCTTTCCCCTGCCCTGGGAACCCCCAGTGAGGCCTCATCAGGCCCTTCCTCCTTTGCTTAAAAAATGCTCCTATATCTTGCTTCAATTTCCACCTACTCTCTCTTCCCTCAAGTTAATCCACTGTTGCAGCCACATGCTGCATGCATTCCCGGCATTGTGGGACAGTGCAGGATGCTTCAGACTTCCTGCAAATCTAACTCCTCCTCTTGATGGGGCTGATCTGTGGAGGAAGTTACCTTACCTGAGCCTCAGCTTGCTCATCTGTAAAACAAAGTTATAATTCGTACTTGGGAGAGACGAGTAGATAATCAGCATAAGCCGCTCAGAGCAGTGCCCAGAGCCCAATGCAGACAGTGTCAGTCAAATGTTGCATTTTATTCTTGGTAATATATGTGAGTTCCTCTTTCCCTGTCTCAACCCCCATTCATCAGACCCTGATTGGTGTCTCTGAGCCTCGTTTCCATTCTTCCTCCTCTGTGAGATGTGGGGCACCTGGGCTGCTGGCCCTGACGTCACCCTTCCCAGACAGATGGTCTGCATGGAGCACGCAAATATTGGGCTGGGTGGGGCTCATCCATTCCGCGATTCAGTTCATGGCTTCCAAGCTCCACTCTCTGCTACAAGTCCAGGGTCATTGTCCAATATATCATACCCATGCTCACCACGGTGGTCAATATACAGTCAGGGAGACAGTCAAGCAGGCTGTTTTGTTTTTAAGAGTTTATTTATTTATTTGACAAAGATCACAAGTAGGCAGAGAGGCAGGCTCTCCACTGAGCAGAGAGCCCGATGCGGGCCTCGATCCCAGGACCTTGAAATCATGACCTGAGCTGAAGGCAGAGGCTTAAACCACTGAGCCACCCAGGTGCCCCAAGCAGGTTGTTTTAACCCCACATCCCTATCCTATGATTTTATGCCACTAATATTCTCTGCGCTCTCCTCCAAGAAAGAAATGCATACTGTCATTCTTTTAATCAGTTGTTGGTGAATGTGATTGGAAACAATTTTCAGTATAAAATCAGACTGACAGAAGATGGAATATACTTACTTTTCCCTATTACAACCTCAGAATAAATAATTTATTTATTACCCAGATACATATATACCCTGAAAATCATCTGTGAAACAAACACCGGCAGAGTCTGAACGTGGAAAGAAGGCCGACAGGCCATGGACTCAGGACCTGAGGAACCGTATAGCGTGAATGCCCTGGGTTCCGTTCTACCGCATGTATCCCAGACCTGGAGCGGAAGAAGCAGGCAACCCAGAAGCACCGACAAGTCTCCTGTCCCTAGCCAAACGAGGAAAAGGGCAGCCTAATAAGACAGAAAACTTTCAGACAGTAGCTCTACTCCAGCCAAATACCACAGCAAACCTAGTGGCCCCCACCCCTATCCATGCCAAAAAAGACCTCTGCCATCACAGTTCCCCGGTGCCAGTGCAGACCAAACAGGGAGCTGAGGCTGCCAACCCCCACACCCACCCACCCACCCTCACTCACTGCCACCTCCACCACAGTCACCACGACCACCCACCCCCATGCCCGTGATCACCATGACTACCCACCACCACCACCATCACCACCCCCATGCAGTAACAAGGTGCCCCTCCCTCCTCCTGCCAGGTGCTGTCAGAAAAGGCTAGTGAACAGTGAGAAGTTTTGTCGCCATCCATCCATCAGGGAGTATCCATGAGGCCTCAAGGGGAGTGAGCACTCCCACCCTCCCCCAGCAGTGATGAGGAACCCCCACACACACTGCAGGTGGCAGTGGAGCCTGGCTGGGAAACTCGACTTCTCCCTCCTCCTGGCATTAATGAGGCCTCAACCTCCCTCCTCCTGGAGCAGTGAGAGAGGAAAACAGATAAGACAGAAGGTTTAAATAAGATCTAGTCTTATGAAACTCAGAATGACCAGATTTCAACTGAAAATCACTTGTCATACCAAGAACCAAGAATATTTCAAATTGAATGAAAAAGACAACATGGGGACGACAAGTGGGAGAAATCACTAAAGATTCTACAGCAGATACAATAAAAGTTCTTCTGTAAACAATTATGAACACACTTGAAACACCTAAAAAAAAAAAACAAAAACAAAAAACTAAGTCTTGGCAAAGAGAAAGTCTCAGCAAAGAAATGAAAGGTATAAAGAATCACCAAATGGAAAGTTTATAGCTGGAAAACACAGCAACAAAAATAAAAAGCTAAGTGGATGGGCTCCACAGCAGAAAGGAAAACAAAACCACCCAATCTGAGAAACAAAAAAATTTGCCAAGGCAGGGGGAGGGGAGGGGGGAAGGTCTTGTGGACTTGTGGGCCTATAACAAAAGATCTAGTGTCACGGCAGGAAGGGAGGAGAAAGCAGGCAGGGCTCAAGGAAATAATGGCTTGAAAAATTTACAAACTTGGTAAACGAACTAACCTTACATATTCCAGATGTTGTGTGAACCCCAAAAAAGGGTAAACCCCCAGAAATGCATAGAAACTCATCTTCGTCTGTTGGGTCCATGGTCAAAGGAGTGAGACTGATATAAAGTGAAGGTCAGGCAAAGCTTTATTTCGCGCCAAGCATCAAGAATCAAACTGACCGGCCAGGGCCATCCCTTGCAAAGAGGTGACCTCTCTCTTCTTTACAGACTAGCTTTTAAGGGCAAAGGCCATGTGGTTGGGCCTGGCCACGCACAGTGACCAATGAGATTGTAACACAGAGGAAGCTACACAGTCCTGCTAGGTCACACATAAGTGACCAATTGAATTACAATTTACCCTATAGTATATATTTGAACTCGCCTATCATCTTGGTCAGAATTGGCGCCCAAAGGGCAGGGCCCATACTCCTTGGTAGCTAGAGAGACAGACACCACCGATTGGATAACTCCATCTGGCCTGACCCACCCTTGTTTTTGTGCTTTGTTACCTGGGACTGGTTTCTGGGACTTGTTTTTAAGTAAGTTCCCTGAAGGGGGAGAGGCAGGGTCAGGATGGAGCTGCTCTGGCTAAATAGGCCCTTTCATTAGTCAAATTTCTAAAATTGAAAAAAAGAAAAAATTCTTCTTTTAAAATATTTTATTTATTGGGGCACCTGGGTGGCTCAGTGGGTTAAAGCCTCTGCCTTCACTCAGGTCATGATCTCAGGGTCCTGGGATTGAGCTCCGCATTGGGCTCTCTGCTCACTGGGGAGCCTGCTTCTTCCTCTCTCTCTGCCTGCCTCTCTGCCTACTTGTGATCTCTGTCTGTCAAATAAATAAATAAAATCTTTTAAAAAAATAATTAAAAATTAAAAAAAATAAAAGATTTTATTTATTTGAGAGAGAAAGAGCATAAGAGCAGGAGTGGGGGAAGGGAGAAGCAGACTCCCTGCTGAGCAGGGAGCCTGCTGCAGGGCTCAATCTCAGGACCCTGGAAATCAGGACTTGAGCCAAAGTCAGATGCTTAACCTACTGGGTCACCCAGGCGCCCTAAAAAGAAAAAAATTATTGATCAAAAGAATGAGAAAACAAGCCACAGACTAGAAGAAAATATTTTCAAAATAGTGGCTATGTTTTAATACAAGAGAAACTCTCAAATTAGTTATCTAAGCTCCCACCTCAAGCATCTAGAAAAAAGCAAAGTACACTCAAAGCAAGAATAAAATAACAAAAAGCAGAAATCAATTAAACTAAAAACAAAAACAAAAACAGATTTTTGAAAAGTTAGATGAAATGAACAAACCTCTACTGACTGATAAAAAAGAGAAGACACAGATTCCACATCATAAATGAAACCGCAATATCACTACAGATCCTAAAGACGTCAGAAGGGTAATAACGGGGGACAACTGTATACATGTAAATTTGAGAACTTAGATAAATGGACCAAGTCCTCCACAGACACAAACTACCACAACTCACCCGAGACAAAATAGATCACTTAAACTGTCCATAACAGCAAATAAAATTAAATTCATAATTTAAAAAATCCTCCCCCCAAATTTCCAGGCCAAGGATTTCACCAATACTTAGGGGCGCCCAGGTGGCTCAGTGGGCTGAGCATCTGCCTTGGTTTGGGCTCAGGCCGTGGTCTCCGGGTTGTGGTGTTGAGTCTGGGGCCAGCTCTGTGCTCAGCTCAGAGTCTGTCCCTCTCCCTCTGCCCCTGCCCCCCGCCATGCACTCACTCTCTCTCTCTCTCTTTCTCACCCTCTCTCTGAAATAAATTAAAATCTTCAAAAAAAAAAAAAAAAGAATTTCACAAACACTTAAGAGAGCTGACACCAACTCTGCACAGCCTCTCACAGACAATAAAAGAGGAAGGACCCCTTCCTGGTTCGTATCCAGAAGATAGTGGTACTATGATACCCAACCAGACAAGGATAGAACGAAGCAAACCAAAAACCGCAAAAGGATGTGTCTCGTGAATGTAGACATAAAAGTCCCTAAGAAAACATCAGCAAATCACATGCCACAAGGACGTGGGATTTATTCCAAGAATTCAAGGCTCATCCATTCTTTAAAACAGTCACCATATCAATAACTCACGTATTTAACAGGCTGAAGAAGGAAAATCACAAGAACATATCAACAGATACGGAAAAAGCACTTAACAAAATTCAACACCCGTTCATGAGTAATCCTTTCAGAAAAATAGAGGGAAACTCCTCCGCTCAGTAAAGAGCATCTCCAAAAATTATTCTGCAAACGTTACAGCCACCAGTGAGAGAAGAATGCTGTGTCCCAGATCCGAAGCAAGGAAGGATGCCTGTTCTAGGGCTGGGTGGGGGAAGGAAATCAGAGATAAGATTAGAACAGAAGAGATAACACAAAGCTGCGGATGACAGGGTGGTCTGGGTGACAACCCCAAGGAATGCGCACAAATCTTCTAATAAGTGGGTTCAGCAAGGTCACAGAATAAAAGATCAACATACAAAAGCCACGGTCTTTCTTTTTCTTTTTTTTTTTTTTTTAAGATTTTATTTATTTGACAGACAGATGACAAGTAGGCAGAGAGAGAGGGGGAAGCAGGCACCCCCATGAGCAGAGAGCCTGAGGCGGGGCTCGATCCCAGGACCCTGGGATCATGACCCGAGCCGAAGGCAGAGGCTTTAATCCACTGAGCCACCCAGACGCCCCAAACCACTGTCTTTCTATATACTATCAGCGAACACATGGTTGTTGAAATAAAAAAAAAAAAAAAAATAGGATACCATTCACAGCTGCCTAAACTACGACACCATTCACATCTAGGTTTACTTAGACATAAATCAAACAAGACCTGTGTAAGACTTGTCTGCTGAAAACCACAAAATGTGGATGAAAGAAATTAAAGACTGACATAAGCAGGAGGCCATACTGTCCGTCGACCAGAAGCCTCAACAGAATAAAGATGTTAATTCTCCCCAAACTCACAGATTGCTTGCGGTTCCCACCACAATCCCAGGTAGGTTTGTTTGTAGATCTGGACAAGGCTAGTCTCAAATGTGCACATAACACCTCAATTTCCCAACAGGGAATGCAGTGAGAGGATCGGTCTACCCAACCTTATACCTTGGGACCCAGAATCAGGACCCTGCGATATTGCTGAGGGGATAGGTTTCACTCCTCAGCAGAACAGAGTAGAGACACCAAAAACAGGCCAGCACAAATACATCTAATGGTGTTTTTTGACAGAGATGCGAACATGATTCAGTGAAGGAAGACAGCCAATTCAACACAACATTTCTGGAACAAGTGGATATCCACAGGCAGACAGAGAGAGGGAGAGACACACAGACAGATACAGAGACAGAGAGAAGACCTTCAGCCCAAGGGTCACATCTTACACAAAATTACCTCAAAATGAATCATAGACTTAAATGTAAATTGTAATACTGTAAAATGTTTTAGGGAAGAACTTGGAGAAAATCTTCAGACTTGAAGGTTAAGCAGAGTTATTAGCCTTGGCACCAGAAACACCTTCTGTAAAAGAAAAACATAAGTTGGGCCTCATCAAAATTCAAAGCTTGGCCAGAAAGAATCTGTTAAGAATGAAATGACGAGTTATGGAATGAGAAGATGCAATTTGAAACCACAACAGGCTATCACTGTTCAGCTATCAGAAGGGCTGACGTCAGACATAGCGACCCCATGAAAGGTGGAGAAACCAGATCTCTCAGAGGCTGCGTGGGATTGTAAGGGGAACAGCCTCTCCGGAAACCAGTTTGGCAGTTTCTTCAGATACTAGACATGTCACCACCACGTGGCCTGGTGTTGGCACTCCTGGCATCTCTTCCAGAGAAATGAAGGCTTAGTTCATAGAGAAACCTATTCCTGGATGTTCCCAACAGCTGTGTTCACACTGGCCCTGAGCTGGGCTAACCCAGATGTCCTTTGATAGCTCAGCGGATAAACAAACCTCCCCCACCAGTCACCCCTCAGCAATGAAAAGGAACCAGCTATGGACACACACAACTCGGACGAACATCCAGAGAAGTGCTCTGAGGGATGGTTACATACATGGTGTGTGATTCCATCTAGAACGTGATGGAAAGGATGGAATTGCAGACAGGGTGGGCAGAGTAGGGTCCAGACGGAGCAGAGTACACGTGCCCATGAAAGGCAGCCCGAAAGGGCCTTCTGTGATGAAAACATACTGTCTTTTGACCAACTTGGTGTAGTGTTCTGGGGCAGAGATGGGGGACACGGGACAATATACCATAGTTTGTGAGATGTCGTCATCAGGAGACTCTGAGCAAAGAGACCCAGGATATCTCTGCATGCATTCTTAAAACTGAACATGAATCTACAATGATCTCAAAAGGTTTCTCAAAGCAAAGTAAAACTCACATTGTTTATCGCTGGAAAAAGTAGCATTTTTGTTAGTAACAATGGAACTTCAAAAATTGACCTCAGGATAACAAGATTTAGTAGAAATTAACACGAAGTGAGCTCAACAGTGCCTCAAACTGCAAATAGAAACAGCTATCAAGACAAAAATTAAATGATAGAACCAGATTTTCTTTACAATGCTTAGATCTGTAGGATTTGGCCTACAGAAATTGAACCTGGCAGAAATAATTCCCATAAGGGGAAGCCCACAGGAGCAGAGAGGCTGACATTGGTCACATCTGATACTGTCAAAAACATACCAAAAGATAAATGCAAATAGTCTGAATGCAAAGAATGTCTTAAAATTGAAAAAAAATACAAAAATGTGGAAACAAAGACGGTACAATTTAGAAAACTGACCACAGAATTGAATTGGCTTAAAGGAGTTTCAGTTGGAAATTTCTCTCAGTGAAAGCATACTAGCCTTGGTATTCTGATTTCCACAGTTTTTACAAACAGGTGGCTCTTGACTTATGGCAGTTCAACAGGAGTTGTCCGTTCTACAATAGTGTGAAGGTAAAATGCATTCAATAGAAAAAACTTCGAATCTTGAATTTTGATCTTTCCCTGCCTTCGCAGTGGGCACAGCCAATATGAGCCACGTGATCACGAGTCTCAGCAGTCCACTCACTGACAACCATTCTGTCTTCACTCTCAGTACACTATATTCAGTGAATTACATGACACATTTGAACATTAAATTCAACATTTATTATCAAACGGGCTTTTGTATTAGATGATTTTGCCCAACTGTGGGCCAAGCTAAGCATTCCAGGCTGTTTAAGGTAGGTGAGGCTAACCAAGGACCTATGATAGGTTAACTGTGTTACACGCATTTTTGACTTACGATATACTCAACGAGTGATGGGTTTGTCGGGACATAACGCCACTGTAACTCAAAGAAGATCTGTAGCTATCAGATCAAAACTGGGATCAAGACATCCTATCTTCTAGCAGCCAAACCTTGATCCAATGCCTACTTCAAGCCAGGCACCTGATGTACACTCGACTTTAAAATTTGATTACATTCTTAAATTGTATAACCACTGTGATATAAGTATTATGGTATCTCACAAATGAGAACCCGAGGTGCAGTGAGGCTGAGCACAATCTCTGAGTGCTGGTTCTGGATTTGAACCCAGTTCTCAGTTGGCCCCCTTGCCATGAATGCACCACATGGCCTCTCAGTGGTAGTGGGGAGGACACAGACTCTGAAACCAGACTGCCATGTGCAAACCCATGCCGTGTCACGTATCTGACGTGTGACCTTGGACAAGGTCATCACCCTTCCATGCGTCTGTGTCTTGATCCCTATAAAGGAAGTAGAGTGTATAATCCATAGAGTTGTGAAAATTAAATGGTTTAACATGTATAAGGAGTCGAGAACAGTGGCTAACATACAATACGAATGCTATGTTCGCTTTTATTATATAATATTTTCTTAAGTCTCATGCCGGACAGATTTTCATTAAAAGGAAAACCTGACTTACAAGTATGCTCAGAATTTTGGAGGAATTAATGCCAATGTAATCTAACTCCTGTCAATCTTAGCACACCTGTTGTCTTTTATCGCAGAACTTAAAGACTGACAATGATATTAGTTGCATTTGAACTGAAAGATATCAGGAATTTTGAAGAAATTGCCTTTGGCTCTAGGGAACCTAAGTATTCCTCCACTGACTGTGTAATTGAATTAATTCCACATCGGACCAGCTTTCATTAATGCCCTCCCTCCATCCTGATCATGTAGCGAATCTGTGTGTGGGGAAGTGGCAGAAAATGCTGACTCAGGTGAGTGTTCTCGTCATTAACCCCTCCTGTGCTTGGACAGACACTGAGATGTTCTGGAACAGTCTTCTTCTTTCTATATGCTGGATACTCAAGAGTCAATGATGGGTTTTTTTAAAGATTATTTTTTGAGACACCAAACATTTGTCATTGTTTTGCCTTCTTCAAAACCCAGAAAGCTCTGAGTATTTTCCAGTTCCACATCTAGTTACAGTGAGACCCAGTTCCCTTTCTCATAGCACTTGAAACCAGAATAGTTCTATTTCCAATTGAGTTATCTGTGCTTCAAAAGGGGCCATTGTTTCTCTTTGATGTTGCAGATGTTTTAACTCAAAGGAACTAGGTGGTCAGATTTACTAGCAAGCTTACATTTTTGAGGTTAAGCAGAGGTGAGCTAATCCTTGAAAACAAAGGAAGGACCCCTCCAGAAGGTTCTGAATCTTACTTTCTCCACTAACCTAGCTATCTGTTGTGCTGGGTGGACAAGGATGATGGCTCAAAGCCATGACCCTTGCGTGGGCTTCAAGATGGCAAGGGGCAGAAGGTCAATGTTGCAGTTATGCCACAGCTGGGGTGTCCTCCCACAACAGGCTGAATTTATACACTGGCAGAAACTACCCATTGCTTTAGGATCAGTTTGTAAGTATCTTCCTTAGGCTCAGCTAAGAACCATGTGTTGACCAAGGCTATAGATTGACTCCTTCTCCACATGCCATGGGAGATGGCCATCGAAAGCCTCAGGCTTGTGTGTTTCCTATCTGCAATCTGAGAGGAGAGACGTCTCTGCCTCCAACATGGGAAGCACCACGTTCAAACATAAGGACTTATCTCTGTGTCCATGACAGCATTATAGCATAAAGCATTATACTTGGTCCAACTGTACACTGGGCCTTTCCGGGTGGTTATGGGATGGGGGTTACTGGAGTGGGTAAGCGTGTTCTTGAGCTGCTCGGTAGAAGAAGGACACTGAACTCTTGGTGCTCAGAAAACAAAATTCAACCCATGAGGTAGCCAGAGACCAACAACAAGATGAGATGTGGGCAGTACATGCTGTGAGCAACAACCAGCAATTAGTTAGGCTCACTTTAATGACGATGAAATATTCCCACCTTTCCCTGAATTCCCACACCCCCTCTCCCTTCTATTAAAAAAACGGGCTCCAACTTCCACTTCCCACAGCTTCAGAATAGCTATATCCTTCATTAAATATAATGTCTTTGCACTGCTGGGGTTACAGAAGTAGGGAAAACCTTCGTGGAGACTCAGACACACTCACAAGCACATACATAGTCAGAGACCTGAGCAGAGTTACTCTAAAAACATTCCAAAGCATGTCAGAAAGAGAAGCATGACAAAAAGAGAAGCCGACTCTTGAGATTCCCAGTTTAGACCAGGAACTGGAAAGCAATGACCTTGGTCCAGCTCAGCAGTATCCTTAGCTCCTGGCAAAAGCAAACACAACCCATGCCAGAGTGCTCGCACTTCAAACTCCCGAGGTTTCCGCAGATCAAGGCCAGCACAGCACGAGTTCACAGAGATCATCACACATGGATACAAATCCTCGTGAGTGATAATTAGCAGGAATAAGACAGATTAGGACCCATACATATGTGAAATACTGGAATTCTCAGGGCCAGAATAGAGAATAACCACACATGAAATGTTTAAAAGAAAGCACTGGAAACCTGAAATGAATAAGCAGGGAGCACTAGCAAATATGACTAGGAAGATCTGAAAAAGACACAGAAGTTTTAGAACTGAAAAATATAGTTTTTGCTATTAAAAACATAACTCGGAGGGTGAGATAAGTAGCATATTAGACACAAATGAAAAGAGTGTCAGTGAAATGGAAGATAGATCTGCAGAAATTTCCCAGAAAGCAACACCCAGAAAAAGATGTAAAGGGCAAAAAGGAGGTTAAAAGACAAGAAAGTAAGAGTAAAAAGTTGCAATATAATCACAGTCCAGAGAGGAGAGAGACAATGGGGGAATGGCCAGATTTAAAGGTATTTTTTCTAGAATTCATGAAGGACATGAATGTAAAAACAACAGTTACCAAACAAGATGAAGAAAAATTAAATCCAAACCTCCACACATTGAAAGTCACATGCCAAAGACAAGCCATAGATTTTAAAAGCATTAAAAAATAACACATCAGGGGCACCTGGGTGGCTCAGTGGGTTAAGCCACTGCCTTCCGCTCAGGTCATGATCTCAGGGTCCTGGGATCAAGTCCCGCAACAGGCTCTCTGCTTAGCAGGGAGCCTGGTTCCCTCTCTCTCTCTCTGCCTGCCTCTCTGCCTACTTGTGATCTCTCTCTGTCAAATAAATAAATAAAATCTTTAAAACACACACACACACACACACACACATCACCTTCAAAAGAGTAAGACTTATGGCAATTTTCTCAACAGCCAAAACAAAAGCCACGAGACAGCATAATTAATATCTCCTGAATGCCAAGAGAAAAATCACACCTACAAATGCCCTACAATTGTCTACCCAGCAAAAATATCTTTGCTCATGAGAGTGAGATAAAACATTTTCAGAGAAAATGAAACAGAGTTTTCTACCTAAGCCAATGGAACTTTTAAAAGACGCACTCCAGGAAGAAAATCATCCTGGAAGAAAGGTCTAAAATGCAAAAAAAAAAAAGTAAATAAGTGGGCAAACATTAACATTGCCTGTGACAGATAATATTAACATCTAAATCCCATGACTAACTTATGGAAATAAAAAGGCTTAAAAGGAGAAAATTAAAATCCTGCTGGCCAATCATGCAAAGGCTAAGAAAGGAAGTGGTTGTGTGGTTTATGGGAGGGTTGAGGCACTAATGGTAGAGTTCAGCAGTTTTGCATGGCAAAATTTCAAATGTCACCAAGGAAGAATAGAACTAAAATCTTAAATATATGTGTAAAGCAAAATTGATAGAACACATAGGGAAACTAAACTCATCATCAGAGTGGGAAATGTTCAAGGTACCTCTTTTATTTGACAGGACAAAAAACTAGTGAAATTTTTAAAATGGGATTAGCAATTCAGTTTATCAGAAATATGCAGACTCAATATAACAAAAAGATATTTACAGAAGTTGACCAAAGAATACCGAATAAAGGGTCCATCATCATATAGACTAAGTTCTCAAACCACAGTGCAATTAAATTAGAACTCAAAACTGTATGCTTAGAATTTTTAGATCCCACTTATATAAACTTTGTAGATTAAAAAAAAAAGAGAGAGAGAGAAACATTTTAAGATTTCTTTACTTGAAAGAGAGAGGGAGAGAGTGCTCATGTGGGGGGAGGGGCAGAGGGAGAAGGGAAGTAGACTCCCTGCTGAGCACCAAGCCAAACAAGGAGGGCACAGGTGACAACAGAATTCCCATCTCACAACCAGGAGATCATGACCTGAGCTGAAACCAAGAGTCAGACGCTTAAGGGACTAAGCCACCCAGCAGCCCACACTCCCAGAAATTTTTAAATGTTGGAACTAAACAATCATGAAAATACCATAGTCCAAGGCTTATGGCTTATGACATCATTAACTTTAAAAATAAAAACCCCAGTTATGTTACCAGCAAAAAATGCATTTCTTTTTGGGAATAGCCAAAAATTGCAAACTCCACTAAGTAAACTATGCAGAACCACAGGCAAGAGAGCAGAACAAGTTAAGAACAGACTCTCTCGCATTGAGGAAAGAAGGGGCTGTTGTAAACTAAAAGTCCAATGGAGGAAACTGGGAGCTGGAAGTGTAGTAGCTTCTCGTTGGCTGAGCAGTCACTGTCTCTCATCGGTGGGTTGCTGCTGATGCAGGAGGAGACCTTACTTCCTGGGTTCCAGGTAGTAAAGCGAGATCACCTGCAAGGTGGGTCTCCCAGGATTGGGTCTGTAATTCACAAGGAGGGTCCTGCTGCCTCCCAAATCAGTTCTGAGGACTTGGAAAATGTAAAGTTATACAAGCTTCTAGCAGAATTGTTCAAGAAAGAAAGAGAAGCACAAATAATCGGAAAAATAAAAAGGGTATAATGAGGCTCTAACAGGGATGAAAAAGAAAAAAGTGTACTGTAGAGAAACTATACCCAAAGAATGCATAAAAAGGCGCAAACTTAGGGACGCCTGGGTGGCTCAGTTGGTTAAGCAGCTGCCTTCGGCTCAGGTCATGATCCCAGCGTCCCGGGATCGAGTCCCGCATCGGGCTCCTTGCTCAGCGGGGAGCCTGCTTCTCCCTCTGCCTCTGCCTGCCATTCTGTCCGCCTGTGCTCGCTCTCTCCCTCTCTCTCTGACAAATAAATAAATAAAATCTTTAAAAAAAAAAAAAAGGCGCAAACTTAGAAGAAATGAACACATTCCTTTAAAATCACCAACTCAAGGTTTGCCTGGGTGGCTCAGTTGATTAAGCATCTGCCTTCAGCTTAGGTCATGATCCTGGGGTCCTGGGATCCAGCCCTGCATCGGGCTCCCTGCCCTTTGGGAATCCTGCTTCTCCCTCTGCCTGCTGCTCCCCCTGCTTGTGCTCTGTTGCTCTCTCTCTGACAAATACATAAATAAAATCTAAAAAAAAAAAAAAAGGAAAAATAAAATAACAAACTCAAGAAGAAATAGAAAGTCCAAATAGCTCAAAACCCTTAAAATGTGTGAATCAATTGTTTGATTTTCCTACAAAGAATCACCAGGCACAGATGATTTTAGGTTAAGTTTTACCAAACATTCATGGAACTTGTCAGTCTAATCTTATGCAAATCATTTGGGTAAAAAAGAAAAATAACACTCAACAATTCATTCTGAGTCCACTATGCCTTTAATACTAAAATCCAAAAAATATAGTGAAGAAAAATCATAGCCTCATTCACGAACATAAAGGCAATTATCCTTCATAAATGGCAAAATGAATTCTGTGCCTCATGAAAAAAGACAGCACATCATGACCAGTCTGGGTTTATTCCAGGAATAGAAGGCTTAACTTCAGGAAATCTGTAATTATCATTCACTACATTAGCATATTAGAGAACAGAACAATATGGTTATTTCAATAGACAGAGAAAACACATTTGATGAAATTCAAAATACCTATTTATGATTTTGTTAAAAATTTACAAATAATTAAATAGAAAGGGATTTCCTTAATCTGATAAGGGGAGTTTACCAAAACCTACCGCAAACATGATTTTTAATGCGGAAGGCTTTTTAAACTGGGAGGGGTTGGGGAGGGAAGAGAAGAAAACGTAGAAGGTTTGGAAAGGGGGGTTCTCAGCTCTCATCATTCACAGAGGATGTGGTTGTGCACGTAGACCACTGTATCTCCAACTATAAATTTTAAGTATTCTGAGTAACGCTATCTGTAATAGGCAAGAACTGGAAACAGCTGAGTGGAGTCAGCCGCACTGGGTGTAAACTCGGGCTTCGCCCCCCACAGGCTCACGGACAATCCTGGGTCCCGGTGACCGTGAGCTCAGTTTCCTCCACTGGAAAATGGGCATGATGACAGTGCTCATCTTGCTGGGTGGCCTTGAGGCCAGAGGGACAAGGGGTGGCAAGCCTGTGGCTCAGGAGGTCCTGCAAGAGGTGGCTTGCTTGTCATAGGGCTTCGCAGCCTGCATTGCCAGAAGCCTTGCAGGCCTTGGGGCAAAAGACCAGAAACAGATCTTTTCCTCGGACCCTCACCCCCTAGATATGGCCTGTGGGGCGCAGACCGGGGTTGTCTTCTCATGGAGGCCCCTGCCAAGGTCACAGGCACCATTGTTGGATGCTAGGTTCCCTGAGGGGAGGCACGACTCACTGACTTAACCCCTGACTCCCAACGTGTCCACCAGGTCTCAGAACCTGGGAAGCAGTCCTCCTTCCTACCTCTGGGGTTAGAGCTGCTCCAGTCCAAGGGCATGGTGGTTTGGAGGCCCAGGGCTGGAAAGCCTGTCCCTGCATTCTCCCAGGGTGGGCCCAGCAGCGGCCACCTGTGCCCACCCCACAGCACACAGGCACTGATGAAGGCGAGAACACAGCCCCTGCTTCCTCCACCCTCACAGCAACTGCTCTTTGTACAACCTTCCGGAAGGGCTTTGAATCGTACAGTCTTCATACATGTTTGAATAATTATTTGTGTTTAGTGTTTGAAAAATAACCTTGGTCAAAGAGAAGGGATATAGCATGAATGTTTAATAGAAGCTCTGTTAATGGGACCTCCACCCACCCTAAGCCATGCCAAAGGAGGTGGTCGGGGCTACCAGGGAGTGCGGCGCTCCAGGAGGGAGCTGGGGACAGAACTGTCAGACCACCGCAAGATTTCCTCATGAGTGTCCCTGAGCCTCCTGTGCTAGACAGGGCACCTGGGGACACAGCAGGAGGACAGGAGGACAGGAGAACCAGCGGTCAGCCCAAGCATCATTACCCATGGGCCTTCTGCTGAACGCCAAGATGGGTCTGGGGCTTTTAAAAGAGTGATGAAGGCAGGAACCACCTGCCCAGTCCATGGTTTGCAGCATGAGGGGGCTGGGTGAGTGAGAGCGCCCAGTGTGCCTGTAGCCCCAGACACAGCCGCTGTTCTTGGGGTGCTGATTAGACGCAGAGGCATGCTGGGTGCTCTGTGTCCAGTCCCCCACTCATCTTCACGGGGACCATGGGGGGCGCTGCTACTCTCCATTTGCAATGAAGACACGGAAGCTGCTGGAAGGCTCTGAGAGGTCAAGCAGTACCCCCAGACCCCCGAGCCCCCAAGCGACAGGATTGGGGGCCAAATGCAATCCCGGTGAGTCCAGCCCCAGACTCTGTTCATGAGCTCCTTTCTCTTCAGTCGACACTGGTTGGGTTCTAACTAAGCTGTCCGTGTTTCGAAGGCGGGACTGCCTGCCTTTCCTGAGCTCTCCTCCCCATCTGTTCTAGTATTGACTGCCAAGAAATATTTACTGAAATTGAATTGTAACAGCTCTGCGGGAAGGTCCCTGTTGGCCAGGTCAAGACCCGGACAGTTGTTCAGTGAGCAGCACGTGAAGCTCTGACCCAGGCGGATGACATCTGTACCACTGGGGGCCAGGATATGGGGGGTGGGGGGCCATCGTGCACACAGCATCCCAGGGCAGCACACCAGCCCACGGCGTCTGTGGGACTGTGGAGAGGGGCTCAGGTCAGGCTCCCTCCAGGTGTCTCAGCAGGTTTCTGAGCCCCGGGGGCATAGTCCAGCCCCAGTGCAGGAGCGGGCTTTGGTTTGTCTCAAAGCGTCCAGAAAATCACTTGAAACATTGGAGAGAGCGTTCCGCCCTGCTTGTGAGTCTCGGCATGTTTTCAGAAGCCTGACGTGCACCGTCTTGTAGAAAACACTGTACACATGAAAACTGAAGCACACACGGTGGGAATGCCCCAGCATTTCAGAGCAAGGCTTCCTGACAGCTGCTTCCTTCCACAGACAACCCTGCAGGCTTCGATGTGACAGGGTGGCCCAGACACACTCAAGCGGCCATTCAGGAGCTCATATTATCCTTGACTCACCGATAAATTAATACCACCCTCGATTTTCCTGAGAATGCCGTCCTCACATGCCAGAGACAACGGCATCCTGGTCTTACTTCCTGGGTCACTCTGCCGATCTGAAGGAGGACCCCCAGCCGGGCTGACAGCATGGGGGGGTGCAGAAGGACCAGCTCCCTGTGGGGCACCTGTCCCAGCCCAAGAAGGCCCAGCTAGCGGGATTTTCCGGGGGCTGCTGTGTGGAAGGGACTGTGTGTCCCGTGGGGCTCCCAGCTCCAGCACAAGGTACCCTCCATTTCAATGGCTTTTGTCTAGACCTCCTCATGTAAGATCTTAGACACCTGCACGGTGGCTCCCAGACACACCAAGGGACCCCCTACAGCACTTGTGGCCGCACTCTACCTCTGTCCTGCTCCCGTACCCCTGAAGGCACTACCCAAAGGAGGGGGAACCCGGTATCCCGGCCCCCTCTGGATCACCAGGGGCTCTGAGATGCCACAGCTCAGGGTGCATGTGGAGGGTGTGTCCTGACTCATCACAGGGACACACCCTGGCTGCTGGTCATCTCAGACCCGTAGCCTTTCATAGGAGACAGTTCCTTCAGCCTTGTCTGCTGCCCTGTCCTGCTCAGAAGCCCCGCGAACCCCAGCCCTCACCGTCCTCGTGCAGTTCAGCTCCTACAGATGGACGGTCTCGCTGTCGGCGGGGCTCAAGGACAGACGCCCATGGGAATCCCTCAGGGCCTCAGTCAGCGGGATTTACGCGATGCTGACAGTTTGTTTGTAAAAACAGAATCGACACCCACAGAGACAGACTAGAAAGTTCCTCCTCTTGGAAGAAAGCCAACCCATAAATGTAAAGGGAACGTGAAGTTTGCGATTTATTTATAATCTCACAGCATCTCTGCAGAAGACACTTGCTAATTACGAAGTAACTTTACAGAAGGGGAGAAATCCCGGCTGCACCCTCTAGCCCGGAGACGGAGCGCCTCCCGACAGGTGCACAGCCAGCCAGCCCAGCCCATAGCACACGGGGAAGCAAGGGGAGTGCAGGACACGGGTCAGGAGGTGCTCCACGGAATCAGACACATCTTATTGGGAACACAGAGAGATGCTCGGTACCTGAGATTCCAGGAGGGGAATGAGACCATGGGATCCAGAGTCGGGTTTCTTCTGCTGCAGAGGACATTCTCGGGAGAAGGTGTGTGGATGAGCAGCTGCGTCCGTCTTACTGTTCTGGGCCCCTGAGCAGACAGAGGAGGCCAAACACGATAAAAGACCAACATTTGTTTGAAAATTTTTAAATATCTATTTATTTTAGGGGGATTCAGGGAGAGGGAGAGGGAGAGAGAGAATCTCCAGCAGACTCCCCGTTGAGCATGAAGCCCAACACGGGGCTCGATCTCATGACCCTGAGATCGAGTCCTCAGCCGAGATCAGGAGTCGGACGCTCCACTGACTGAGCCACCCAGGCGCCCTCCTTACTTGAATTTGAGTGAAATTCTTGGTCTTGTAACTTCCCTGTGGGAATGGGAAACGACATCAAAATTAAATTAAACAAACAAACGAACAAATAAACCCAAGCCATCCTTTGAGGTGGGTGAAGACGTTTCTAGGGTGCCAAGCCAGGGTGGTGGGGACAGTGGTGGATTGGGGAGGTGACACCTCTGTGAGTAGAGACTCTTCCCTGGAACAGGTTCCAAACTGTTCCACAGCTGTGGAAATAGCTTAGGAAACACGGTGCACATGGAGGACGGGGTGGGGGGGAGCAGGACGGGAGGGGTGCGGGTCCTGTGTGCTCCGTGGGATCCTGCTCAGTGACTCCAGCTCAGGAGCTAGTGTCTCATGGTCCTAAAAATACTCCCAGCCATGCAGATGCTCACACACAGACAGCCTGAGGACACCTTTGCAGGCCAACGGAGCCTCAGACCTACCTAATTCAAGTCTTCTTCACGTTCCCCGCGTGGGAGCACAGGAGTGTGGAGGGCAAGCAGCAGCGGTGGGGTCAATGTGGGCCCCTCCCAAGGGGCGGGATGGCCTTAGATCCCAGCCGAGGAACGAGGAAGGTGGGGAGACCACGGGATGCCGGGCTGCCCGAGGCTGGTTTCCAGTAAAGACGAGGGCCGGCCTCTCCCCTTGTGCGCCAGGCCTGCTGGTGGGGCAGCTCTGCTGGAGACGGAGAGCTGGTTGACTGCACTGGGGGGCTTCGAGCAGTATGTGGGCTGCAGCAACCAGAAAACCCTATATTCAGTTGAGTCTGTGACAATCCACCATCCCCTCCGATGTCAGAGTGACAGATAAACTCCAAGGAAGGGGCTCTTCTCCCAAGACTAGTCAGGACAGGGCCTCAGGTTAAACGCGTGGGAGGGATAAGAAGACTCACACATGTATACCCCCGTCACACACACACACCCATTGCACACACATGCACACGCATACCCCCATCACATCCACACATATGCACATGAACACCCCCGTCGCACACACACACACCCCTGTTGCGTGTACACACACCCTGTCCCATGCACACACATGCACAAACAGGCACACGTGCACACACCCCCATCGCACACACCCACACACCTGTCGTGCACACACACACCCATTGTGCACACACCGTACACACACACACATCTGATGCGTGCTTACACATCTGGCAGGTAGGAAACATCACTTCTTGGTTTAGGATGCAGACCATACTGGACAGTTAGTGACACCTGCTGGAGGGTCAGCACTGTGCTGGGCACTCAGCAGCCTGAGAGGTACATATCCTTATGGAGGAAGGGGACGAGCAGTGACATCTGGAATCAAACGGGGAAGCCAGACAGCCACATGGAAGAGGAAGCAGCTATGAGGAGAGGGCTCCAGCGAACGTTGTCACCGGACTCTGTGCCTGACCTCGACGTCCTCCAGGCCTCGGTGCCTCCACGCAGGCCCCCTGAACCTCTGCTCTAGGCCCAGCCTCTCTCCTGAGCGGCACAAACTCCCCGAGCTCTGGCTTCTGCCTGATGTTGTCGCCCCCACCGCCCACCAGCTCACACTCAGCCCGGCCAAAACCAGGCTCACCACCACCACCATCATCACCATCGCTCCCAACCTCATCCCAAGTCAGCTGCACCTCGGACGGCTCTATTCCTGCTCGGAGCCAACATTCTCCCGCGGATGGAGGTTTGAATCCTGGGTGTTCCCACCTCTGCTCTCACATGCTGCCCGAAGTACCCTTCTCCTCATTTTCTGTCCTCTCCATGCCCTCCTCCACATATCCTCCCCCAGGCCCTCTCCCCCACACCCCCTCCCCCACACCACCCCACACCCCCTCCCCCACACCACCTCCCCCACACCTCTCCAAGGAAATCTGAGCCCTCTTAGCAGAAAAACTCGTATAGTGCCTCCCTTATCCACCTTCCAGCACCCAAGAATAAATTTTTGGAGGTTTATCAATCAGCGTCAGTTTGCCTAGATTTGGTTTTAATGGTTTACATAAATACCTCCATTTCCTAATAAAATTGGACAAGGACACTCCGAGGAAAGAAAATAACACTTTCTGAGAATCTACCAAGCCTCATGCCAGCTGCTTTCACATATGTTATTGAACTTAATTCCTGGAACGCCTCTGCCTGATAGAGATTACAAACCACACTTCACAGACAAGTGTGCATCAAGCTCGGGAAAGCAGAACAGCACCCCCAAATCGCACATCTAGCCTCATCTGCCTTCTAAAACCTCTCCCAGGTGATCTCATCCAGACTCACAACATCGCCCCAAAGCTGATGATGCCTGGGTGCAGAGCGACACCTTGGTGCTCTGGGTCCCACAGAAGAGCCTGGGGACAGAGCTGGGGACAAACAGAACAGAATGAGGCTCACACACCGGTGGACAGAAGCACCCTGCCAGGAAGTGCACTGAAAGCATCCAGAACTTCAGGATCCTCGCTGTGGAGGGCACAGCAGCAATGAAGCCAGAGCTGGTCAGAACAAAAGCGCGGAAGGCAAACATGGTGCAGAGGGGAGGCACCCTGGGCAACACCCTGGCTGGTGGGCTGAGCCACCTGAGGCCCCGACAGCAGGGCACTCCAGGCAGACAGGCTCTCAGGTGCAAAGGCCCAGGGGTGGGAGCTAAGCACGTGCAGAGCAGCAGAGGAACGAAGATGGTGGAGTGGAGCCAGCAAGGGGCACGTGCAGGGGGTCGGCTGCATGATGGCTTCCTGTGGCTGTCACGCTGCATGCCACAGGAGGGAGGGATGCCACCCAGCTGTGGGGTCGCGCCTGAGACTCAGTTTCACTGAGTAACTGAGCCGTGTGTCCCATGCCATCCTGCATGTGTCTATGCTCCACAGGCTCAGGAGAACGCGGCCACATCTCAGTCTACTCTCTGAACACTGTGTCACTGGCACTGGTGGAGCTGGCCCCCTCCCACCTCCTGCTGACCTAGGAGGGGACACATGCTGTCCTGGACTTTCCTCCCAGACCACACACAAAGATGCGCTGTGAGGGGAGCCTCACTAAAGTCCTGCTGGGTCAGGATGGTGATGCGGGGCTCTGGCTGGCCAGAGCGTGAGGACATGCTGTTCTTAGGAAGAAGCTGCTCCCCCACACCTGTGTCTTGACACCTGTCGTGATACTTGCCATGACCTGTCCCAACGCACACTCTCACTGGTGGGAGTGAGACACCCCCAAAGTGACAGCAGGCATCATGCAGTCAAGACAGAAGTTTAAATTTTTGCCTCACAGAACAAAGCGGAGGTTGTGAGTCTCCTGTGACCCCAGGGCTCTGCACGTGTGGCCTCCGTTCCAACAGTCTCCAAAGCGTACAGCTGGAAAGATGGGTTGAGAGCCCACTCCTCCCTGGGGAGGAATTTCCCAATGGTGGTCGGATGTGGGGGATGCTCACAGCCAGGCACAAAAGGGCTGGGATTTGCAGACTGTCTTCTGGGATGTCATGTGCCCAGTGAACACTGAAGTTTTCTTCAAACTAGAACAGGGGAACTGGGTCCTGGCTGACCTCGCCTCCCAGGGTCCCCCCTTCCAGGCTTCCCATCCTTACCCAGAGGCTGGCTTCCCAGCCAGAGGTGCCCTCTGCGTTGAATTCCTAACACAACACTGTTTTCTCCCTGAGAAGGCGTCTGTCTACCTCAAAGGCAGGCTTTTCTTCCCAGCCCACAGAAGAACAGACATTGGATGGAAAACATGCCAGACCCGGTGACAAGGAAGGGAGGAAACTTAGCTCCCGTCTTTAAGGCCTCTTGGAAACAAGGTCCTAGGGAAGGTAGTAGGGGGTAAGTAAGTGTAGGGGTGAGAAGAACATCCTATAGGAGAGGAATTGGGCACTCGCGGTTTGAAGGAAAAAGGGGAGGCAGGATGGGCACAAGGTAAAATGTGTTCCAAGCTGTGTTGGCTGTGTTGGCTGAGGTCAGATATAATCTCTGTGTCCTCGGTTGTCCCATCTGTAATCTGGGGGCAATGACAAGACCATGAAGTGCTGCAGAGCAGGTGGGAGGGTGTGGGGAGCAGCACCCCTGGAGCCAGCAGGCAGGTGGCCAGCCCACTCTGAGAAGGAGCCTTGCTGAAATGCAGTGCCCATGGCCAAGACCTCAGGGGACGAGGAGGCCGTGCTGGGGACAGTGAGGGCAAGAGCTGTGCCAAGCCCGTGTGGCCCCTGGGACACAGGGGCACAGTTGGCGGGAGCCGCGGGGAAGGGGGCTTTCCGCCCGCGTGGCGCCCCCGACCCGGACCCTTCATCAGAATTGTGGCAGCGCGGCCTGGCCAGGGACGCCCATCATTTCCCTCCCTTTCTGGTGATCTGTGTGGGATGAAGAAGAATCTGCCACATTATTTACAACCAAGTACCATGCATGCTCTCCCGCTGACATTCAAGTCTCAACTTAAACACCACAGAGTGCACATGGCCTCTTTAAAGGGTCGCTCCCTGCAAGCCTGTAACTCACCTGTGACCAGGTGTAATTTGCAGGACCAGGAGACACATCTGCCCATTTGACGTGGTGGCTGGGGTGCAGTGGCTGCGTACGGCCTGCTGGGTCTAGATGTTCCTCGGGAAAGCGTGGCCTGGAGACACTGGACCCATCTAGCACAAGGTCTGCAGCACATCTCATGGCTGCCAGGCAGAGGGAACTCTCACATGGATGCTGCTGGCTTGGAGTGCTCCAGATATCTGGTCTACCTACAAACGCTGAGCCAGTCTGATTCTGGCTAGAGCTCTGTCCCGCATACTGCTGGGGCTCCACAGGGCTTCCTACAGTGATACAAGGCATGCGAGGAATACTAGCAGTGCTGCGAACAACCTGCTGCCCCATGGAGAACACTCGGGCCTCCCGTGAAGGCCTGTGGGACGTCCTCCCCAGGCAGCAGCCAAGCTGGCGGTGGGCGTGCTCCCCTTCCTCTCCACATGGTTTTCCAGACATGGTGACTGCTGGTCAAGAAGCCTCCCCATGAGAGGAGCGGACAGCTCAGCACAAGGAAAGGGACTGGCAGGCCAGGGGGCACACAGGAGACCACGGGCTGGAGGCGCCCACGGCACAGTGGCCTTGGACCCAGGAACTTTATGTGTGCTCACTATCTGCATTCCTCACCACAGTCTGCGAGATGCATCATTTTTATTTGGGAAACCTGGCTCGGCTAAGAGCTGAGATCGGGCCCAGGTATGCCTCTCTCCAAACCCCCCATTCCATGCTCCGTATCCTCTGGAAAGATTGGAAGCAGCTTCTGAGTAACCCACGCTGTCATCTCTGGACATGAGAACCGAACTCTGTAACCTGCCGTCCAAGGCCTCCATGACCCAGCTGACCTTGCTCCCCTGTACCTTTCAAAGAAGACAAAGCTGAAGGCATCATGTTTCTTGATCTCAAAGTATATTACCAGCCATAGTCATGAAAACAGTGTGGTGCTGTCTTCAAAACACATAGACCAATGGAACAGAATGGAGAGCCCAGAATAAAGCCATGCATCCTTGGCAGGGGCTCCAAGAACACACACCAGGGAAAGAACCATCCCTTCAATAAAGGGTGCTGCAAAAACTGGGTATCTACATGTAAAAGAATGAAATTGGACCCCTGTCTTAAGCCACTTCCAAAAATTAACTTAAGATGGACTAATTACTTAAATGTAAAACCTTAGGGGTGCCTGGGGGGCTTGGCCAGCTAAGCCTCTGACTGTAGACTTCAGCTCAGGCCACGATCTCAGAATCATGAGATAGAGCCCCGCGTTGGGGCTCACGCTCAGCGGGCATCTGCTTCTCCCACCTTCCCTCCACCTCCCCTGCCTCCCCCAACATAAATAAATAAATCTTTAAAAAATAAAATAAAACCAGAAGCCATAAATCCTAGAAGAAAACAAAGGGGAAGAGCTCTCTGACATTGGCTTTGGTAATGATTTTTTGGGTATGATACCAAAACACAAACTAAAAACCTCGTGCCCAGCCAAGAAAACAATCAGAAGGAAAGATATCTTGCAGAATGGGGTGTCTTTGCAAACCACATGTGTGATACAGGTCTAACATCTAAAGCATGTAGGGAACTCATGCAACACCATAGCCAAGCAAAACAAAACCCGAGCAATCCAATTTAAAAATGGGCAAAGAACCGAACAGACGTTTTTTCCAAAGAAGACACACAAATGGCCAACAGACACATGAGAAGATGCTCAGCATCACTGATTACCAGGGAAAACAAATCAAAACCACAAGGAGATCTCTCCTCCCACCCGTCAGAATGGCTAAAATCAGTAGCACAAGGAACAATGGGCGTTGGCGAGGATGCGGAGAAAGGGGAGTCCTCATGCACTGTTGGTGGGAATGCAAACTGGGAGCAGCCGCTGTGGGAAACAGGATGGAGGGCCCCAGAAAAATTAAAAATAGAGTTCCCCTATGATCCTGCAATCCTACTTCTGGGAAAATATCTGGGAAGTGAAATCAGTAACTTAAAGAAATATCTGTACTCCCATGTTCACTGCAGCATTACCTATAATGGCCGAGATATGGAAACAACCTCTAGGTCCACTGGTGAATGGATAGAGAGAATGAGTGTACATAATGGAATATTAGTCAGCCATTAAAAAAGAAAGAAATCCTGTCATTTTTGACAACATAGATGGAACAGGAGGGCATTGTATTATGTGAAATAAATCAGCCAGAGAACGTCAAATAGTGTTCGGTATCACTTAAATGCGGAACCCTAAAAAAAAAAAGTCAAAGTCCTAGAAAGACAGAGTAGAATGGAGGTCGCCAGGAGCAGGGGCACTCAGAGATATGGGGAGATGTCATTTAAAGGGTATAAACTTGGGCCACCTGGGTGGCCCAGCCATTAAGCATCTGCCTTCGGTTTAGGTCATAATCCCCGGGTCCTGGGATTGAGCCCCGCATCAGGCTCCCAGATCAGCAGGGAATCTGCTTCTCCTTCTCCCTCACCTATTTCCCCTCCTTATGTTCTCTCTCTCTCGCTGTGTCTCTCTCTGTCAAATAAATAATTAAAAACGTAAAACACAATTGTATAAGGTAACAGTTGTAAATTATCATACTGTGTTCTCATTTCACAGTGGATGTATATATGTTAACACATGGTTACTACAAGTTTATATGATTGTTTTTGTTCATTGTACCGCAATAGTAAATAATAAACAGGTAAAAAGAAAGCGGGTGATCGGTTATTGTTAAAGATACAAACCTGAAGACCCTCATTCAGGAATTTGGAAAATTTGTGCTTTTAACTGAAGGAATTACAGAGCTAGGAGCTTCACAGATGTTATTTAGTAAAACTTAGCTTGCTTTCATTACTTGTGTTTTTCTTCAGAACTTGAACTGTGACTTCCATATACTAAAGAATATGAAATGCACCTGTATTTCCTTGTGTCCTTAATCTTGCCAGTAAATAGCTCTTGGCGGACGGAAGGAAGGAAGGAAGGTGTGGTTAAGATGGTGAGATTTATGTTATGTGTGTTTTGTCACAGTTAAACATGAGAAAGGAAGAAAGGAAGGGAGGGAGAGAGGAAGAGAGAGAAGGAAGAAAGGGGGGGGCGGGGGAAGAAGGAAAAAAAGGAAGGAAGGAAAGGAAGGAAGGAATAAACCCCAGGAAACTATGAAAGCATGTTATAGCAGAACATCCACCTGAACCAGAGAAAAACAAACTAATGCTCTCCGTATCTCCAAGAATCAAATCAAAGATCAGCTATATCGTGATCAGATCAAACCAGAGGAGCAAGCGTGAAGTCAGGCCATTAGTACCTAAAAGCCCAGACGCTTCTCATGTTTGCAGAACGGCTCATTTGACCCGGCGGCTGGGACGCACACGCCCCATGTTTGGAACAGGGAACATTTTTTAATAACACGGTCGAGTTCAGTCACCAATCCCGTTAGAATCCCCGAAGATGGGGCTCGGAAGAACGTTCTCTGCTGTGCAAACAGGGACCGGAACAACCCCAGGCAAGGAAAGACTACAAGAGTCAGTGTGTGCGCTGCTGAGACAGGAAGGGGGAGATTGTGACTCACGCGCTTACCCTGAGGCGCAGGAGACGCCTTACCAGGTAAGGCCCCCTTACCAGGAGGCGCAAGGAACACCTGTTTCCTTCCCAGGGAAGCCCTCATTTGGGCAAGTTTACCTATAGATCGGAATTATTTGTGGAGTGAGACCATAAAAATCAAAAACAAAATCTAAGCTGCCTGGTCCCATCCGTTTATCAAAACAAATGGTGTCATGATACCCATTTCTGGGGCTCACAGTGAAGTCCATCAGATTGTATAGGAATTTATGAAAAAGGGAAGAACTAAAAATTAATTTATGAGGAGTGCCCAAGTGGTTCGGTCGGTTAAGCGTCCAACTCTTGATTCCGGCTCAGGTCATAATCTTGGGGTCCTGGGATCAAGCCCTGCAGAGCCTGCTTCTCCCTCTTTTTAAAACTTTTTAAATCCTTTTAAAAACCAATTTGTGAATCATTTACATGATGCAGTATATAGCAAAAAATAGTTAATGGCTTTTTAAATCATTTCACAGTTTTTGAGACTCCAATAGAAATTAGTTAAAAAGTACAAGAATTGTGTGAAGACATACAAATGTGTATGACCCAACTTTATGAACTCAGAGCAACAATTTAACTTTAGATAATTGGGGTTTGTGTGATGTGCCAGTGATATTAATCAGGACCTACAGTCGAATCCTAAAAACAACTGAAGACCGGTAGAGAAATACCTGTGCAGGCTGTTGGCTTTTGTTTAGACCCAACATGATCAAGTTGGACGGCATTCCAAATCCAGTCATATTATCATAATACCCTATCTGTTGATGGAGAAAAGGAAAAGCTGCTGGATTTGAATCCTTTTACCATGAAAGCATGATTTAAAGAGATCAAATTCTGTGAATCTTGGCTGGTATTGAGGGCGTTTCGGCCAGACGAGGAGTAAGAGACACGGTCATACCGTTCGCAGCCACGCAAGTGATCCCAGGCTAACCATGAAAATCTCAAATAAGATTTCTGCCCAGCCATTGTAATTAGAAAGCTGATGTTGGGAAGTAAGCCTGCAAACATAGGCTCAAGCTTCTCCTTAGAGATTGCTTTTGAAAAGGAAGAACTTATGTTTCATCTTCCCACCGCAAGAATACAACCTATCAAACGTCACCCCCCTGCTGCTGTCCCAGTGAGCTGTGGAAATAGTGTCATCTTCCCCACGTGTGCAGCGAGGTCAAACGTGGCAGGAGGCAGGTCAGTGCATCACATGCACAGCATGTGGACCCACGAGGGGACCACAGCATGCTGTGGTTCCAAAACCTCCACCCCAGAATGGCATGGGGTGACCAGAGTCCTGGGGGCACTGGTGTCTCAGGGACCCACCCAAACCTCTTGCTTCTGCGCCCGGGGAGGGAATGGCCCCCTGTCAGGAGCAAGCAGGTCTCCGTTTCCCAAACTCCTGCCCTTTTGAATGGAAGCTGAGCAGGACTTGATGACCCTCCCACTCCCACACCCCCAGCTTCATGCTGTTCTGTCTTGCTGTTGGTCTCCTGTCCATCCGTGTCAGCTCCGTGGGACCTGGGCTGCATTTATTCTGCGGTTTCCTGCCACACGTTCAGAATGGCGAACCTCATTTTCTATCATTAATTCCTAGAACTGCATATTGTAAGGGCCTATCCAGACAGAGTGGCCCCACCCCGGTTGAACTGCCATTTTGTTGTTTTGCAGTAAAACTTAAGTTGACCCTGCACCCACCCCCAGGGGAACCTAATTAAAAGCAAGCCCGGGAAACCAGTCCCAGGTAACAAACCTCAAATACAAGGGTGGGTCAGGCCAGGTGGAGACATTCAAACAGTGGGGGTGCATACTGTCTCCTACCTACCAAGGAGTATGGGACCTGTCCTTGGGGTGCCTTTGGGCACCCATTCTGACTAAGGTGATAGGCTAATTCAAATAGCTACTATGGGGTGAATTGTAGTTCAATTGGCCACCCATGTGTGACCTAGCATGACTGGGCAGCTTTCTCTGCATGTTGCAATCTCATTCGCCACCTGTGTGTGGCCAGGCCCAACCACATGGCCTTTGCGCTACAAAAGTCAGTCTGTGAGGCAGGGAGGGGTCGCGCTCTCTGTAAGAGGCGTGGCCCCGGCCGGTCGGTTTGATTCTCGATGCTTGGCCTGAAATCAAGCTTTGCTTGACCTTCGCTTTGTCTCAGTCTTGCTCCTTTAATCATGGACCCTTTATTGGGGGACCCAACATTGGGGACCCAACAATATTTCCTCATTTTTTCAAGCAATTGGCGAATGTGACTCATCAGAGAGTATTCTTCAAAGCTCATACTCCCCTAGTCATGGAGAAACTGGAAATGCAGATGGTCATCCCAGAGCTCCGGAGCCAGGAGCCCCACGACCTGACACATGTGGGAATGGGGGCAGGACCGGAACCTTCTAGACTCAAGCCTCCCACCCTCATCCTTAACTCCCTTCTTAGACTCCCCAGAAGGATTGAAAGAGAGCCCAATATTCCAGTCTCGGCCCCTGTCACATGCTGGGTGTTAAGAGTGGCCTTGGGGACAGAGAAGCTCCCTGAAGGGCTCAGTTGTGCTCATGGAGGGGGACGGCAGCTACAGCAAAGGCCCACCAGGAGTCTGGAGGCAAGTGACCCCCCCAGAGTCATCCCCAGTGGGGCCAGAGTCCCAGGCCCCGTCTCCCTCCTTGGTATCTCCAGGAGCCCTATGCTGTCTGACCTGTGTTTGGGAGATGGTCCCAGCCCTTTCCTGGGAGGACGCTGTATTCACCAGTCACCGCGGCGGCCCTTGCCGCATCCCAGAGCCCGATGCAGCAGGCCAGTGCAGCCGCGGTGCGCTGCCCCCGCTGCATGAACCCGGGGCGTCCTCCCGCCCTCCTTCGGTGTCTCAGATACTAGAGCAGCCTCCCCCCTCCCGAGTCCACAAAACGCTCAATGAAACAAGCTTCAGTGCATACCTGCAGCTCTCCTGGCACCGTCTTTGCACCCGGGATTGTGTGTTCGGCGAGCTGGCCGGGAGATGATGCCACACGGTGCTGCCTGGTCATTAGCAGCACGTGGCCCGGGGCTGACGCCTCCCTCTGCCACTCACCATGGCTCCTGCTCCAATTCCTGAAGCTCTCAGGGTCTCAGTTTTCGGGTCTGATCCATGGAGATTTGAAACTTTGTCCCTCGGAGGGTTGGTGGGAAAGTTTGTAACATTAATACAGGTTACCTGCTTCCAACAGCATGGGGCACTCCAAGCCAGGCTCACAGACTCTCCTCCCGCAGGATTTCCCTCCACAAAGTCCTCACTCAGTTGAGCGGGTCCCACCCCAGGGGCCGCCCCTCAGGGCTCCGACCCGTGGACTTCAAAAACTTGTCCACAGTGTGTTCCCCTGGGAAGAAAGCCAGGCGCCTCCTCCCTGCGGAGCCCGAGGTCCAGACCATCAGGGACCTGCCAGGACTCCCAGTCTGCGGTCTAGTCCCACTTGCCCCAACAGGTGCGAGCCCTTCCCTGGGCCCCGAGGTATGCGTACCCAGCTGCCGTCCTGTGCCACGTGGGGAAGAGGAAAATAAAAGAATTCATCTCCCGTGATGCAGATGCCATCCCTCCCCGGCGGAGCGGTAATCACTCCAGCCGCCACAAAACCACTTCAGCAAAAGAGCGTGCCAATTAATTTTCCCTTATCTGAGGCCAGAGTGGATTCCTCGGGGAAACACAAGCCCCGGGTTTGGGGGGGGCGGATTTCAGGACTCCATGGTCGTCCCTAGTCCGCCTCCTCCAATGAGCCTGGCTTTCTCATCGCTCCAACAGCATTTCCCGGGAGGCAGTCAGCCCCAGGGCCTCGGGCAGAATCACGGTGGTGTGACTACTCGGCTGCAACACCCCCCCATCCTCCCCCCACCGCCGCCTTGTGGTCAGGGCTCCTGGCCACCGCTGCGGGCAGACAGGCCCAGAATGCAAATGATATGATTGCTTTCACTAAATCATCTTTTTGTGACTGTATAATTTCAGCAGTTAAAACCTGTACTAATATATGCTGTGAAGCAGGCAGAATGTTACACTAATGTATGGCTCTTATTAATTTTTGAAAAACAGGGGTGAAATTTGGATGACCTGCTCTGGCACAGTTAAAAGCTCTGGGAAGAAGAAGAAAAAAAAGAAGCCTGGTAACAGTTTTGATGAATGTAAACTAATTAGCATTCATTGTTTCCTACTGCCTCTTCCCCGCCAGAAAAGTCACCGTGGAGGATGCTAGCCAAGCTTTGAGCCTGTCGAAAGTCCTCTCTTACTTCCGGCTTCTTGGGCTCATGACCAAGAGAGAAAGAGGGAGTTATCACAATTACAGTGAGAAATGTACCTGTCCATTACTCCCACCAAAAAGGTCATGGTGTTTTAGCTGCCCCGACGGCCTGAGGGCCCTGGGGGGCAGGGAAGCCTCCGGTCTGTTCCCCCCTCCCAGGACCTCGCCACCCCCCAGGGAACGCTGCTGTGCACAATCCTTTCTTGTGCCACAGGGCAAGGCTCTAAACCGGTAGCTCCTACTTGGTGCTGATACTGAAGGTTGGATACTAAATCTGATACTAAAATCTGGATAACAGGTGGTTTCACTTAGATCCCGAAGCGAGTTTCACGCCTGTGCTCATCATCAGAGAGGTCAGACGTCCGTGCCTTAGAGAGGGACAGCTTCCCCATGCACACTGGGATGGCCATGGCTGAATCCGGGTCTTAGTTTGAAAAACAGCTCCTCTGTGTGCGGTGCATGAACCCTGTCCCTCTGAACGGAACCACCTCGAACACGGAGCGCAGACCCTGTGACGGGGAACCCCAGAGGGACTGTCCCTTGTTTCTGTGAAAGAGTGAAGGAAGCAAGTCGTGAGCTGGGGTTTTTTGTACTCGTGTGTGCCCTCATGGATGGCCACCCCCCTCGTCTCAGCCTTTCTCAACCCTGTTCTTGAACTTCTAATAGGTGCCACTCTCCATTCTGAGCTCAGGATAAAAAGCCATCAGTGGCTCCCCGTCTGCTAAAAATAAAAGGGTCTATTCTTCTAGGTCTTCCCTGATATGGCTCCAGACCCAGCTATCCTGACACGGTCTCTGCCATCCTCCGGCATTCACCTTTGGGTCTGCACGACATTTTCGACCCACCGGATTCTGCTGTGCACAGCCCCGCCACCCTGCCCAAAGGCACAACACGCCTGCCATCTCCTCTTGAAGGCCTCCCCACAGGCAGGGGAACCGTGTTGTCCATGGGTCCACATCTGTGTCCCACCGGTTGCAGGGGGCAGTACATGCTGTCTCCTCAGGGAAGGTGACCAAGGACCTGAGGTTTGCTGTTACCTGCCCCCACCAGCCCTCTGTCTCTTATGGACGGGAGCTGCTGTGGACATCCTCCCCCTCACACACACTGTAAGGGCCTATTCAGCCAGAGCGGCCCCACCTCGGTTGAACTGCCATTTTTTTGTTTATGCAGTAAAACTTAAATTGACCCTGCACCCACCCCCCTGGGGAACTTACTTAAAAACAAGTCCCTGAAACCAGTCCCAGGTAACAAAGCCCAAAAACAAGGGTGGGTCAGGCCAGGTGGAGACATCTGATCAGTGTTGGGGGGAGCATACTATCTCCCTAGTTACCAAAAAGGATGGTCCCCGCCCTTTGGGCACCTTTTGGATGCCCGTTCTGACCAAGGCGATAGGCTGGTTCAAATGTCTATTAGGGTAAATTGTAATTCAATTGGTCACTTATGTGTGACCTAACAAGACTGTGCAGCTTTCTCTGTGTGTTACAATTTCACTGGCCACCTGTGCGTGGCCAGCCCAACCACATGGACTTTGCCCTTAAAAGCCAGTCTGTGAAACAGAGAGGGGTCGCCCCTAACGTTCGGTTTGATTCTCGATGCTTGGCGCGAAATAAAGCTTTGCTTGACTTTCGCTTTGTATCAATCTTGCTTCTTTAATCACGGACCCATTACTGGGGGACCCAACATTGGGGACCCAAGAACACATGTCCAGTGGGTCCCAGATTTAACATGAGAAGCCTGGGGGCAGGTGTGCCTCTCAAGGTCAACAAAGGTG
The DNA here is from genome assembly GCF_030435805.1 of Mustela lutreola. Classification (NCBI taxonomy): domain Eukaryota; kingdom Metazoa; phylum Chordata; class Mammalia; order Carnivora; family Mustelidae; genus Mustela; species Mustela lutreola. Next base: position 38,900,443 of record NC_081303.1, read on the forward strand.
ACAGTCAGAACGTCGGGTCTCCTGGTGTCACTGACACAGAGCGTCAAGGAGGATGACAAGGCCCAAGGGGGTTAGAGCCCAGGACTGGACTCCTAACAATTAGGAGAGGGCTTCAGAAGAGTGATAATGCCCACAAGCATTGGGGGGGAAAGACTCCCGTGTTGATTAGTCCCTGAAAGTTCCAAGTGGAGAGAGGAAGCCTGCCTTATGGCATCGCACAGTTTTGTCTAACAATTATGCCCAAAACTCACTCTCCCCAGAGCTGTGTAGGAGGCAGAAACCCAGGTACGCGAGGCTAAGAGCAACCTACAGTGAGATGGCTCCTTGCCCTATAGGCCACGTGACCTTTCTGCACCTCCATTCCTCATCAGGAAAATGGGGACCACAAGAGCATCCACCCCATGAGACTAGATCACATGACAGGCACAGAGGAGCCTCAGCTGCCACCCGGCATGTGTGGGCTGACGGGTGCTGACTGTTTTCAATGTCACTGTTTCTGGAACATGGAGGACAATTCCACCCACTTCAGACAGGTGGAGGTGTGCGGCCCTGCTCCTTGCCAGCAGGAGAGGAGACTGTATCTGGTTAGAGCTTTGGGATGCAGCTCAGTGGGCTTGATTCACTGTGTCTTTGTCTCCTTGGGAGCTGGGGGGGGCTACTGATCACGGCATCAGCCCTGCCCCATGGGGAGTGGGACAGGGGGTCCTGGGGGCATACAGCACCCCTGGGATGGGGTCACTTTACCTAATTTTGAAGGTTCAGTTCACAAGCCAGTTTGCCCTTCCTCCAAACTACACCTTTCAACCACCCAGTACTCATCGCCGTATTTTGGCCTCATTCTGCTTTATGTTTGTCTTATTTTCCAGTCACTTGAGAAGTTGATGGGAGGAGTAACTACTCTTAGTGGAGAAAGGCGCCCCGCTGGGATCCCTGGACAGAAATTCAGGTCAGGTTGCTAGATGACACACACACTCTAGGATCTGGAGACAAGGCGTCTGGCCGAGGACTGGGGGAGAGCCGGCAAAGCCCTACTGTGGCCAGGTCCAAGGGATCTGGCTCCACAACTTGGCAGATTATGAGCTATGCTTCTGTGTGCAGCCGGGGGTCACTCGGGGTGGGGGGAACGGGGGCTGAGGGGGATGGGGGGGATGATATTGAACATACAGGGGCAGCTCCCAAAATCCCTCCTCCAGCTGCCACTCGCAACTCAGATGTTTGTCACCTGTTGCTCCAAAGATCCCAGCTCCAAGCCACTCACTTTCTCTGACAGAGATTTGCTCCGTGCATTAAGAGGCTGGAGAAGCAGTTTGCTAGTCATTGATGTGCGGTTTCTGCTCCGTGGGACTTTGTTTCCCCTGAATGAGCTGAGCTCCTCCTCCTGGCTGACCCTGTGCACGGTCCCTCCCCAGCCCGCCACTACTCCTCACCAAAAGCTGGGAGCCTGATACTTCCAGCGCCCCCACCCTGTGTTGCCAGGGTACCTGCTCCTGGCCGCTGGCAGCCACAGCAAGCCCACTTCCCCCAGCTCCCCATCTCTGGCAGCATGATCTGTACTTTCGACACAGGCCCTCGACCCACTGACCCACCTGACATTTGAACTCTGTGACCGACCTGCCTGGCCCACTGTTGACCCCAGGGACCAGACTCCGGACACCTGAGCTTGCCCTGGTTTGTCTGTCCTCTCTGGCGCCACATTGCCCCAGGGGCCTGAGGAGCTCCTGCCCTGCCCCGGTGCCCCTTCCTGCCCTGTGTTACCCCCGTGTCCACCGCAGCTTTCTTCCCAAACCCCAGCAGTGCCACTCAGTGGATCGTCCAGTCCTTCCCATCATCACATCACCTCTGCGTCCTCTTCATCCATAGGCCTTTGAGAGGACACCCTGTGTCGCCCCCTCCTTGGGACAGAATTCGAGGGGCATGCGCTCTGATCCAGAACCTAGTCAGATGGTGACAAGGGCCTACACGGTTCATTCACACCAGAGGTGGCCGCTCGGGGTTCTCAGCTCATGGACCTCACTCCCAGAGCAGCACTGGCCTGGCCCCCAGGGACGTGGGAGGAAGGTCTCCAGCTACACTCGCCTCCACAGTGCAGTCCTTCACCTCCAGCCCCGGGAGCCCCTGACCCGGGGGTGCTGGGAGGCAGGCTCCGCACGGCCGTCTCTGGAACTGAATTTTCACAAACAGCCCCCGCCTGCACAGCCCAGCAAATGGTTGGGGAGCAAACCCCCTTCTGCCCACCCTCACGGGCAGCTCAGTCCTCCCACACGGGGTGTGACAAATGACGTGCAGAATGGCTTCACCTGCAGGAGAGTCGCCAAGGCGGTGGCCATAGAGGAGAGCAGCCGTGCCCCAAACTTCGCTTGTGAAGGAGACCTTCCCACACCCTCTGCCTCACCCCCTGCTCCTGCTTCCCGCCCGGCCCTGGGGTCATTCCTCCCTCTCAGAGACCGCCTTCCTGTGCTCTGTGCTCACCGTGGCTCCCTCCATAACCTCCTCCCAAGGGACTGTCCAGGCATGAGGCGCCCTCTTTGCTAGGGAGACCCCCCATCACTAGTCCTGCCCCTGGGATCTTGCCCCTGGCCAGAGCTGAGAGTCCCCTTAGTAGATGCTGACCCAAGTCATGCTGGCCAGTTTTTCCTGCAAATTTGAACTTTAGAAAAGAGAGGAACGGGGTGATTGGAGCGGAGTCTCACTGGGGCAGTGCAGTCCGGCCTCCCACTGCATCTCCTCATTCCCGTGCCGGCCAGAATCACCGTGGCTGCTAACTCTTGGCTTACATGAGCTGGGGTTCGTCTACCCCATGCACCAAGAGAAACCTAAGGCTGCCAGAGCCCTCGTCTGTATGCTTCCACTCTAGAGTCCAGAGAAGAGAACCTGGTGTGCCCTTGCCTCCCAAAGGGGTTTTTCTGGGCCTGGTCGGCTAGTCGGCTGTGGCCAGGGAGGGCCGGCCCTTCCTTGGATGTCCTGGGGGCACTTTTGCCGGTGGACTGTCCCACGACGAGCTCTGGCAGAGGAGGGGTCCTGGGTGGACGAGGGTGGAAGGGAATCTGGTCCGACTGAGGGAAAGGGCTTTGGGTGAAGGCAGCGGGAGATACAGGGTCTCTCTGAGGCAGGAGGGGCTGTGTCTCCCTCCTGTCGCCTCCGCAAACCTAACGGTGGGGGCTCGTAGTCTGCAGGACCCAGAGACAGACGTGTGATGCCAGGTGAAGCACAGTATGGCCGGCTGACAGGCTTCCAGAAGAGATCACTTATTGGCTGTTCAGGGATCGGTCGAAGCCACCACTCTAATCAGTGTGAACATCCTCACCATGGCAAACACTGACGTGAGCACACAGACACACACAGGGATGGCACATGCAGTTAATTAGCCTCGTGAAAACAGTGTTCCTTGCAGGGGAGGACGCCAGCAGCTTCCAGGTCTCCCACCAAAGCGCCTGTGTCTGGGCCCGCAGCCTCACGGATGGACGGACACAAGTCGGCCGCTCCTCTCATCTTCCCCAGACTCACCCGGTGCCGCTGGTGTAGTGGTGTCATGCAAGATTCCCCAGACTCACCCGTCCGAGCTGAACCGGGCTGCAGAGATGGCCTGCCAGGAAGGCCCCCTCATTTTATCCTCTCACTTTGTTGCTTCGTGGTAAAATACACGTAAACGTGGACTCTGCCATTTTCACCTTCGGCAAGTGTACAATTCAGTCGGCTGCTGAGCGGCCGTCCCCACCATTCCCCTCAAGGACGGCACCTGCCCAACAACAACCCCGTTCCCACCAAACAACTCATCCAGCCGTCCGTCCCCATGAGTTCGCTCACTGCAGGTCCTGCAGGCAGAACTGTCCTATGCGTCTGGTTCCTGTGGTTGAGCACACGTCTTTGAGCTCCATCCACGTGGCGGCAAGGCCTAGACCTTCCGTCTTCAGGCTGAACCGCATTCCGGGCTTTTTCGACACCAACCACACTGCTTTCCATGCATCTGCGGATGGACCTTCGAGTTGTTTCCAGATTTGCTACTGTGAACAGTGCTGCTGTGAACGTTGGTTTGCATTATACAGTTTCTTAATCTTAATGCTTTGTTACACAAGTAACCTGTGCCGTTGTAGAAAAATCAGAAAACACAGATAAACGAAACACAAATGCGCAGAAACCTTGACCTCCACCCCGAGAGTCGGCCTCTCAATCATTCGCCCTTCACCCTCCCAGACGCTCTCTGTGTCACGCCCGCGGGCACCTTCTCCTTCTGGACACCCACGTGACTGCACTTGCATCGGCAAACCAGATGGACGACACTGTACATCCAGTTTATATCCCCCAAAGCTGAGTCTATCCTGTGTCCATGACTCCCTCCCTGGACAGACCACAGACACACGCAGACACATGGTTGGACACTCAGATTATTTTCAATATTTTGCTATTTAGAAGCATTGCTGTGTAGCCTCCCAGTAGCCCAGTCTATGTGTACAGTCTTTATCCTCCACGAGAAATCCTTGGGCCGCATATCGGAGGACTTTCCCACTCAGAGAACTGGGGCCCTCAGAGGCCGAGCGTTTCCGTGCACTTGCATGGGCGTGTATGGTCCTTGGCCAGGTGGCTCTTAGCCACCCTGGAAAGGGTGCGATGTGTATTTTCAGAGCCCCTTTCTGGTCTCCTGGAAACCAAAAGCCTGCATTCCTTCCTGATCAGAGCCCCGCCTGCGTCGACTCTCCAGGGCTAAGCCTCCCCAGGGTCACCCATGCCCCCCCAACCCTGGCACCAGCCTCCACTGTGTGTCAAGGTTCATGGGATCGGCTGGTCTTCCCGGCTAATGGGGGCTGACACACTCTGCTGACAGAGCGTTGACTAATGACGCAGGTGGCAGACACATACAAACACGTACAAGCCCCGTGTCTGAAGCCTGAATTCCAAGGTGAGCTGCAGGCGCCGTGTAGCTTGTGCTCTGCAATTAATTATTAACAGCAAAAGAAGGACAGATGGAGGAAATCCAAGATTTTGCCCCCCCAGCCCTGTCCCCCCGCCCCAACCCTCCTCCCAAGTTTGGTGGAAGTGAGACTTCCTTTTTTTTTTTTTTTTTTTTATTAAAGATTTTTTTTTTATTTATTTGACAGACAGAGAGCACAAGCAGGCAGAGAGGCAGGGAGAGAGAGAGAGGAGCAAGCAGGCTCCCTGATGATCAGAGAGCCCGATGCGGGGCTCGATCCCAGGACCCTGAGATCACGACCTGAGCCGAAGGCAGAGGCTTTAACCCACTGAGCCACCCAGGCGCCCCGGAAGTGAGACTTCCTGAGGAAGAGAACCCCGAGGGAAGAGAAACAGGGAACCCGCTCGCTCGGTCTCTTCCAAGCACCATATTCACAAGCTATGAGCTGGGATGTGCGGGGCTTACTGGGCTCGGCTGCCATCATCTAGAGCAGCGTAATGAATTAGGGCACTGATGTATGGAAGGCACAGCTCTAACGCACTGTGATGCTCCAGCTTGGAAAATTTATGGAGATAAAATGGTGAATGTGGAAAGAAATAGGGGAATCAATCTGCATGCGGGAGAAGCCAGGGAGGGAGGACCAGCTCTCAGGACGGGCCCTACACCCACAAGCTCCCGCAGAGGTCTTTGCAGCCCGGATCCACGGCTGCCTGGCATCTCTGGGCTGGGAAGGCATGGTTCTACATGAGCTCCATCCCGTGGCAGGAGTCTGCCTCAGCCTGTATGGCTCCTGAAATCCACCTGCTGCTGAACTTGTCCTCAGGCCACGAGGCAGACCTTCCAGGACGAGGCGGTCCAGAGATACAGGAGCAAACAGGGAGCTACCCACCTGCTTCCAGCCAGATCCCGTCCATGCTCCTGTGAGGACAGGCCACCCTGCAGCTGTAGGAACGAGGGGCAGTGACCTGGGCTCCTGTGATCCTGTCCTGTTGGCCAGCCAGAGACCAGGACAGGGGCTGCAGCCCCCCAGCACTCATCTAGAGCCCCCACCCTGGCCAAGCACACCAGCCTTCCCCCAACCAGGAAAGTATGATGGGGAATGGAGGCAGGGTCCCGCTGGGAGAAGGGCCCCAGCCACCTGCCCCGGAAGCTCCTCCTTCTCTGTCTCCAAGCCCATGGGGGGCTCTGGGAACTCAGGTTTCACTCCCGACTCACACAGAACATCCGTGTGCATGGCATGTATATGGCATGTGCACACATGTGCATGTGTTGTGTGTGTGTGCAGTGTAGGGAGAGGCCAGGATACGTGCGGTGGTCCCACAGGGAGGCCACACCAGCTCTGTGACACACAGTTGTCTGTAAATATGGGCAGGCTGTCAGTCAGATGCTACAGGAAAAGGGAATCAATGGAGAAGCCAGCTTGTAGGACTTAGTCTTGTGGGTTTGCAGGTTATTCTGGCCCGCAGAGCTCTGGAACAGAGCGTCTGGGTGATCTTCGCCTTAATGGGCCTTGGAGATGCCCTCGGGGACCTCAGGAGCCTGACATGTCTTCTCGAAAGATATGTGTTGGAGCCATGGGTCCCTGCTGCCCAGCACCTCAGAACAAAATGCCAAGTCCTGGCTGGCCCAAGAGGACCCACCCACCTCCCTAGTAGGACATGTGCCCAGGCAACTCACCCCAGACTTCCACGTGGCTCATGCCCCCTGCCCCGAGCCCAGGGCCTCCCTGACTGCTGCGTTTCCCACAGCCCCCCTGCTTTCCTGGTCTTTGAGCCTCCTCCTCCCAGAGTCCCCGGGGCAAGCTAGCTCTTTACCCGCCTTCGGAGAGCAAGCCCCGGGAGGGCAGGAGCTCTCCTGCTTTATCTTTAACTCCAGGCTTGGATTTGGAACCTGACACAGAAGAACGTCTCCCCATGTACGTGCCATGAATACGCGAGCGAGGAAACGAGCTGAGGAGTGATGTAAAAACATGATTCAACAGATGAAGGGCTTGTCCAAGGGCACTTCTCTTGGCCCGAGAGGACGGCATTGGGCCTCCAGGGTTCGTGGATTGGGAGGGTCCCACCCTCCTGCCCGGGGGCCGCCAGCCCCACAGGGTGGCAGCGAGGGCCCAGGCTCTATGCAAGTGTCTGTAGACGGCGAGGATTGTGGAAGACATGGATGCTGCTTTTGCTGCCTTTCCCTCGGGCCATTCGCCAGCACAGCCTCCCCATACCCATCTCCCTTCGCTGACCACAAAGTGCACAGAAGCTTCTCTCAGCCCCACGGGCGCGGAGGCAAGGCCACATCCTAGGCAGAGTCCTCGGAGGGCCCATGTCCTCAGGAAGAGCAGGACACACACCATCTGGGCTCCAGGAGCCACAGCGCCGACGGCTGACATGGCACGGAGGCCCTCTGTCCTTCTCAGAGGCACATGGTCAGTCCAGGGCTGTGAGGCCCCGTCGGGTCTGCTGTCGGGCTTAGCTCGCCCTGTGTGGTCACTCGCAGCCCCCAGGTCCCCGTCCTGCAGAGGATCCCAGCTGTGGTAGTGGGCAGGCTGCCCTAACCACGTACAGACTCAGCAGAGATGCGTTCTCTGGCCAGAGACTGGACACCAAGCACAGGGGCTGCAGAGGGCTCCCTCTCAGGCCAGGGGCACCCTGTGTCATGCTCTCCCGGCTTCCAGCGGTTTACGGTGTCCCTGGTACTCCCTGGGGCACAGACACCGTGCCCTGACTGCTGGCTGCAGCTGCGCACGCCGTTCCCTATGGAGCATCAGCGTCCAGAGTCCTCCTCGCAGGGACACCAGCCCAGCCCCGCACCTGCCCAGCTCCGCCGCCATCCTTTTCCGGCATAACAGGTTCTGTCTGCAGCAGCCCTACTTCCAAGCAAGGTGGCATTCGGACCTGCTGGGGTGCCATGAACATCATGGGCACTCACTCAGGTCGTAACCAGCTCTCTGCACGACGGAGTCTGAGTCCTGCTACGGCCCCAAGGGTGTTTCCTCACCTGGTCCGACCCATGTCCCACAGTTGCTCCCCTATGTCTCCCCCATGTCAATCTGCATGGAGCTGGGGATTCTGAGATTGAGGAGACAGGAGTCTCACCTGTGTCATCCCAAGCCATGCCCCGGCACCCTTGTGCAGCGGGCATCCTGTCCATCCCACTGATGAGGGCATGGGGTCACACCTATGGTGCAAAGGGAACCCAGGGACTGCCTCCAGCGGGGATGGTCCAGAAAACAGGGGAGTGCCGAGAGGGAGTGAGCAGAGACTGAGAGCAGGACGAGGTGTGGGTGTTGGGCTGCGATGCCCATGTGGAGGGACATCTCATCAGAGGGGGAAGCCTGAGGGAGGGGGCATCCAGGCGGACTTTGGAGGCCAAGGACCCACAGAAGGACTGCGGAGGTGGGGGGGGGGGGTACTGAGGGACCCCTGTCACAGGGCTGTACCCGTGGCAGGCTGGAGCTGCCTTCTGAAGGCACATGTGATTAACCCCCTCTGTGCAGGGACTGCTACTCCCAGGCGTGTCCTTGGCTCCATCCCCAGCAGCGTGGCCTTCGTGGGAGCAGGAACCTCATTCAGTAGGAACGGATGGCGAGTCCCAGAATCAGGTGCTGCTAGGGACCCAGGGAGCGGGGGGAGGGGGTGGGGGGTCCTGCAGGTGGGGTGGGGTGTCCTCCGTGGCCTCAGGGAGGGGGAGGCCATGAGCAGGGCTCTATCTCGCCATACCACTCAGCAGCTCTGCTCTCTGTGTCTACCACGGACTGCATGCAAGATTTTACCCCAGGAAAGGGTCCCGGTGCTAAAGGGAAGTATAAGGACCACTGAAACGGCCCTTTCCCTTTACAGGCTAGGAAATGGCCTCCTAGGACATGACAGCTTCCTCTCAGGGCCGCAGAGAAAGGAGAAGCAGACGAGCCTGCACCACGGGTCCAACTCCCTGCCCAGGGCTATGTTGTTACCCACCGTTTATGACAGCAAGGGGGACACGGCCACCCCACAAGCTCTGGGGGGAAGAAGCCAGGCTGACTCGGGATGGCGGTGGCTCAAGGGGAAGGGGACAGGAATGGCCAGGCTCCATCCCCAAGCACCATCTCCTTTCCCAGCCCACATCTGCGGGGACACTTGGCCAGCTCATTTTCCCTCTCATAACATCTTTAAAGACATCAATAACTTGATTCTGCCCTGGAGGGCCTGGCAGTCGGGCTCCGGAAGCCCATGCACTGGGCATTTTGCCCTTGAACATCTGGAAGGCTGTGCACTGGGCAGTTTGTCCCCGTGGCTCCTGGACCCATGCACTGGGCAGTTTGCTCCCATGAGGGCCTCCACCTCGGCCGCACACCAGACCCACTGGCATCTGTGAGAGCCCTGTGGGCCCAGCAGAGTCTGACACAGAAGGGCCAGAAGGACAGACACCATGTGATTGCCTGCAGACAAGGTACCCCGGGGTACCCGGGGTACTCTGTCTCACAGAGACAGAAAGTGGGGAGGTACACACCAGGCGCTAGGGAAAGCGGTCACAGACTGGGAGCTAGCGTGGCAGCGTTACCACCAGGGAGGCTGAGAAGGTTCTAGAGATGTTGGTGGCTTCCCTGCAAGCAGGGAGAACATGTGCAATGCCACCCAGCGTGCAGCTCACGATGGTTCTGCTGCAGTATTACCTCCAGCACACAAGGGGCCCTGCATCCCCCTGTAGGCTTTCCCTGCCAGCCTCACTGGGTGCCCTAGAGAACCCCATCCTCCGGGCAAGTCCAGCGTGCTGCCGGTCCCTTGGGTAACTGTCTTCACTCTGGGTTGGGGAGAACCTTCCGTTTCCATCAGCTAGTGGAGAGAGCGCCCACCCTCAAGGGCCTGGGAAGGAACTGACAGGTGCAATCCCGCCAACCCAAGCCGGGGCTCTGGAGGGCTTTCACAGGACTGCGGGCAGGGACTCCCTTCTCCATGACACCACAGGGCCCCTCGGAGTACCTGCCTGAATGTGGCTTCGGCCCCGGGGGTGGGCTCCAGGCCATGCGTGGGTCAGTGGGCTGAAGCCCCTCCCCTTCTGGCCCAGGTGTGGGGGGCCCACAGCTTCAAACAGGACGGCAGATTCGGCTGGGAGGCCTCTGGGTGGGTGGAGGCTGTTGGTGGGCACTCCTTCTGTCCTGCTGACCTTGCAACTTTCTGTCCCAAGGGCCCTATTGAGCAGCTGGGTTTGAAAGAGGCAGGGGACAGGGAGCACCCTCAGGGACAGGAAGGGGTCGGGAATGTCAAGCATCCAGGAGTACTGAGAATATTAGCAGTTTGAGTAAAGATTGGCGAAGGCCAGTCCAGCCCTCAGACTGTCTCCATATGACCAACAAGCCAACAGTGGTCTTTAAATAGTTGTAACACAAAGAATATGCAGCAGATGAACATGGCCCCATCACCTAAAGGGTTTACTTTGTGGCCCTAGGAGAGTCAGCATGCCAGGCCCAGCCGAGTGCTGTAGATCATGAAATACCCACAGTCACGTGAGAAGGAGGAAGACCCTTTGGGGCTGACATCGTCTCCAGGTGGGGACAGCTATACCTTAGCAGGTGCCTGGTTTCTCTCTCACCTGATGCCACCTGCCTGCTCTCCTGTGGTCCATGGGTGTGGTCCGTGGGCATGGTCCTTGGACATCTTCCAGGAAGATGGTGGAAGCCATGTCCCCTTGCCTGAAATGAACAGAGGTGATGTCCCATGGTGGGGTGATCGGGGGGTGATGGCCGGATTTACATCTGCTTGGCTGCGCCACGGTGCCAAGACCCCCCAGTCAAGCACATCAGAGTGACTCTGGGATGGTGTACTTTACATGAGATTAACATGGAAACCAGTAAACCTGCCCTCCATGCACTGGGTGTATCTAGTACATCATTCAAAGGCCCCAAGAAATAAAAGACTGACATCCTGAGGAAGAGGGGATAACAGGGGATAAGGCCATCATGTCCCCGGGTCCCCAACTTGCTGGTGCCTGTGGGTGTTAGAGCCAGCAGACTCTGCCATGGTCAGTCAGTGTCTTACAATAAATACCTTTAACCCCCCCCCCCACACACACACACATACACACAAGTGTGTGCACGGTTTCTCTAGAGAACCCGACTCCAAGGGGCCTGGCCCATATACGGATCTTTGCTCTCTGGCTAGAAGCAAGGTCTAGTGTGGCCTGTTCCTGTGATGCTCGTGGGTCTGGGTCAACGAGGAGTCCCAGACATCTGCAAGTCTCTCCTCCCTCTGTTTCTCCAAGACTGGCCATGGAGCCGAGGGCACAGGACACAGGCGCCTGGAGAGTGCAGCAGCCTCTCTTGGGTCTCCTTGCACTTCTGAGTGCATCTACAAGGCTTTGGAAAACTGCTCAGGGCAGAGCTCTCACTTAAGGGTCCCAAGGCAGCAGGCAGGTCCCTAGCCTCTGTCACCATCCTTCCTCCCACTCAGGAGGCAGTACAGGGATGGAAAGACTGCAGGGCTGCAGCTGTCGTCACATGGGCTCCCAGAAGCAGGTGGAGGCAGAGTTCATCAGGCAGTAGGTTTATTGGGACTGACATCTTTGCCAGGCAAGCGAGGGGAGTGGGAGGGCGATCCCCAGGGAGGACTCAGCCAAGAGCCAGGTGGGCGAGGAGAAAGCAAGTCTGGAGTGGAGCGAGGCCTTTGAAGGGCGCACCCCACACTCAAGACAGTGACCTGCAGCCAGGAACTTCCCAGATGGGGCCGCCTCCCCCACTGCATCTGCACCTGCTCTGGGTTCCGTGGGCCCACACCGCCGGGCGAGGTCCCTTCCACGGACAAAGCCCGAGGTGCAGCCGCTCCTGCTCACAATGAACGTGACACCAACATGTGCCAGGTAGGACCTATCATGTCTGTAGTGTCGACGCCATGTGACACCTGGGTGTCCATGAGTGTCATGTTTGTGTTCTTCCAGTGTTTTCCGGGAGAATCTGTTTCCTGGGGAGCCCCAGGTAAGGGGCCAGGGGAGCAGGTCTCACAGTCAAGCTGCCACTGCTGTCTCCTGTCCCCCGAGGCTCTCACTCAGCTGCCGGGAGGTTTCAGCAACACCGCCTCACGCCCAGGGCCCAGGCCACTCTGTCCACCGGCCCCTCGCCCACCTGCACATGGCATCGTCTGCTTCTCCTGAGCAGCTCCTGCCTGCAGGCCATCAGCACATGGGTCGGGAGACAGCCTCTGTCTAGTTGGGCCTCAGCCACATCTGGAATGTGTACACCCTGCTGTCCCCAACACCCAGACCTGGCTGTCCCGCGGCTACCCTAACCCAGCTTTGGGCCCTCACTGGGACTTCTCACTGTGGTTCTGAGCCAGAGGCAGGCCTTGTGACGATCACCCCCATCAAGATCCTCAGACACCCTGGGGATGTGGGGCTGGGAGGGATGTGAAATGAAATGGAAAATCCCCCAAAATAGTGCGACCATGAACCCCCACCTCCCCAGGGAAGCCCCCAGGCTCTACTCCTCCAAGCACCCACTAAGAACCAAGGGCCCAGAGATCTCCAACGCCTGCAGGGGTCCAGAGTCCACACCAGCCAACATTCCCCCAGCTGTCCTGGGCCATGGATGTCACTAGGCTCCATACATCCCTCTTTCCGAGGCTCCATGACCTACCGTCCCTGTGCTCCTGTTCCCAGGCAGCTACCCTTGCCACCAAGAGATGTCACAGCTGGTTGGGCCTGTGCCACAGCAAATGGCTTCTGAAGGTCCCTTCCAGCTCCGGAATGAGATGAAATGTGTCCTTTCTAGAGTCACTGTACAAAGCAGCTTCCAGTGGGAGCTAGAGAACCCTTCTGCCCCCCAGGAGGCCATTCACCTTCTGCATCTGATGAGATGCTAGGTGAGCAGTTTGAGAGGAGGCCAGAGCCCAGGGGGATTGCTGTGGGCTGAGCACCTTGGCCTCACGGCCCCCACAGACCCCTGCCTGGGACTGGGAGGGACCCCCAGAGGTGGCCGGGCAGGCACTGCCTTCAGGCCAGGCGCTCAGGGAGCCCCACTTCTTGCAACCTCACAGCAGCCCAGGAAGAGGCATACTTCGCTCACCAAGTCACAGACGAGGGGTTCGAGGCCCAGAGAGGGTGGCTGAGGCCAAGCAAAAGCACATGTTAGGACAAACTGTCCAACTTTAGGCTTAGTGTGCCCAGGGCCGGCGGTGTGTGAACGAGCCGGGGAACACGGACAGCACCTTCCCTGGCAAGCAGCCCTGCACTCCAGCTAGACCTGCCAGGTGGGCAAGTCCTTGAGGCTATTCCTGGGGTCCCTGGCCTCCTTCTCCTCTGCTCCCCAACTTTCCCTTAGGCGTAGCCTGGCCTGCCACCCAGTTCGGGGCCCAGCAGAGCTGGTCCTCTCTGGTGTTGGCGTGCCATCATGTCTGCCTTTCTATGGATCCAAGAAGGAGGACCTCAGTTTACCTGAAAGCACCTGGGTACCAAGGCTCTTGGGAGCCACCTATAGGCCAGGATCTGGAGGCTTTAACCCACAGTTTGAAGAGTGAGAAAGGCGAGTCCGAGAAGACCTGCTCAGGACAAGCTGGAGCTTTCCAGATACTTTTCCTTTCCTCTTTTCCTTAAACACTTATGTTCTATAATAACCAGTATCCCTCCTGTTTGCTCTCATCATTATAAAGCCCTTATTCCTTAAATGTTTGCTTAACATTTTTTTGCAAAGCAAAGGAGAAAGCTCTACAGGCCTCTGCAAACAGCTGCTTCCCAGAGGCAAGGGAAGAATACACCTAAGGACTTGTTGTGTCCGCAGGCTCTGTGGTCCCGGAGCTCCTGGCTGAGCTCTAGAAGGTTCTCCAGGCAGCCACAGTGGCCCATTGCTACATCTGCCTTGAGAACCTCCTAATCATGGAGTGTCTGGGGACCAGGAAGGCCACAGAGGCCAACAGAGAGAAGGTCTTCCTTCCTCCCAGTTCATGGGAGGTGTTTGGAAGCAGGTTGAGGTCATGACGGGGGGCACACATGACAGCATTAGCACCCGTACAAGAAAAAATGCTGGAGACCTTGTGCTCTTTCATACCCAGGCTCGAACTAGTGCAAAGGAGGCCATGAGACCACATAGCAAGATGACCGCAGTTTACCGCCCCACCCGTGGGGCGAACCCGCCCCGGAAACAGAACTCAGCCGCCAGAGCTAAGTGTCTGTTGTTCAAGCCCCTGGCTGATGGTGGCCCAGCCAGCTAACGCATGTCCCAGAATGAGAAGCCAGAGCCTAGGTGGTTTTCCACCACATCACACACCTCTGCCTGGGGGAGCACTGGGACCGACAGCCTCGGCCTCTCTTGGTGACCAGTTTCAGTCTCCAGCCTCCAACCCTAGGCACCCTGACACCCCGACTCCTCTTGCCATGCTACCTGAAATCCCTCTGCGGCCCAGCCCTTCCGCTCTGGCCCCGCTGCTGGAGCCCAGAGCCCACTGCCCGTGCGGAGGATGCCGCGCCCTCCTCCCCTTCTCCAACAGGCTCAGAGCACGGATCCCACTGCCATTCTTCCTGACTCACCCCCCCCCCAGGGATCCCCACGCCCTCAGGGGATAGCCCAAGCCCCTGCGGGACCTCAGGGCTTTCCATGGGCTGCACCCCTGCCCTTACCCTACCCTCATATCCACCCCTGCAGGGGTGAAAACGGTGCATGAAGGCAGGACCGCCCAAGAAACAGTCCTGAAGGGGCGTCTCAGGAAACTGCTAGGAAAGGCGTTTAGCCTAAGAGAGAGGAGAGGGACAGAACAGCAGGTCAGCCCTCACCGGGGCCCAGAGAGTGCCACATTGGGCCACATCAGAGGCCATGACCCATGTACTCTATGGGGTTAAGGCTGGGAGCAGCCCGGGCATGGACTCCAGAGCCCCATCCTCCTCACACCTTGGAGGGGCCTGTGCTGGGTTCTGATCTATGGAAAGTGGTCTCGTGGTTCACAGTCCAGCCCCTTACAGCCTGCAGGGAATCCTGGGGACTTCGGGGGGCAGGGGCGGGGGCAGGGAGCAGGTCAGATTACAGCACCTCCGTCAGCTGGCCCGGAATGGGCCTCTGACTCCCCCGTTGAACCCCTGGTGGATCTTGATAGCTCCAAAACAGGGGACAGCAAGGCCTCACACACCTCACCCTCAGTCTCCCCTGGTGGCGGGCAAGCCCCCTCTGGCTCTTCACAGAGCTCAGGAGAGTGGAGGGACTGCCCCATGCCCTTCAGGAAGGGTCAGGTCCCAGGCGCGCCGCCAAAAGACCAGACGTGGGACTGCAGCAGACGACAGACCACCACTCGAGCCAGAGGCCATGAGGGCTTGAGTGTCCCGCCGTCGGGGTGGGACGTGGAGCCAGCCTGAGGGCCATGGGAGGGCCCCAGCACACAAGTGCACGACAGCTTGCAGGGGCGCCCGGGGCACCTGACCGCGGGAGGCTAGCAAACAGCACGACAGGTGGATGGGAGAGGGTCAGGAGGGCGGGAGAGGGGGCCCTATCTTGTAGGCTAGAGCCAGAACTGGAGAGCCTCGTGCCCCGGGAGACATGAGGTCAGTAAAATACACACAGCTTCGCATCCCGCTTCTGGCACCTGCTTCAAGAGCAGAGGTCTCACCTTCCCCCCAGACCAGATCCTC
The DNA here is from genome assembly GCF_030435805.1 of Mustela lutreola. Classification (NCBI taxonomy): domain Eukaryota; kingdom Metazoa; phylum Chordata; class Mammalia; order Carnivora; family Mustelidae; genus Mustela; species Mustela lutreola. Next base: position 38,915,918 of record NC_081303.1, read on the forward strand.
ACCAGAAAGCCCCAGACAGCACTGCCTGTTTGCTTCCGGCTCAGAAAATCTGTAAATGAGTAACAACACTGTCTGAGCAGCTTCTGTAAAACACTGTTATTGTTCAAAAACAGCGTGTCTCCAGAAATCAGTAGTAGTAATGATAATAATGATAATCCGCCTCCAGTCACTTATCCATGGGGGTGGCTGCTGACAAGGTGATTAATGGGAACTGCTTTTCTCAGACCTTTTAATTTAGATGTTAATAAATTCAATAACTTCATCTATTTATTGGACCGGATAAGATCATTTGGGAGTAACTTCTCATTTACCAGAGTGACCGGGGCAAGAAGGCTCATTGATTGTATTATGAACGCCTCGGACAGGAAACAATGAAATCACACTCTGAACTCAGTGCCCACACGGGCCTCTGAGCAGCCAGAGCCACTGCCCAGTCTGTGCACTGCCGTAGCCCCGAATTAATATTCCGTACAAACCGAACACTCGCATAGTCTGACTTCCCGTCTCAACCCAACTGCATAGACTTCTTCGTTTAATTGACTAAGCCACAGTTTGGACGCAAAGGAGAGAAGAGGCAGAAGCAGAGGGAGTCCACTGCCCACACCGCCCAGCCCGAGAGGCAGACCCTCCCGTGTGGCCGGGAACATTTCCTCTGGGACAGAGGAGCCTGGAGAGGAGGCCCCAGCCCAAGGTTGGGGTGTCCTTCTGCCATCCAGGGGGCTGGCTCAGCCTCAGTGCCCACAGGGTCACAGAGAGCAGCCATGAGGATGTACGCAGGTCCAGGCCTGGGTGGGGATCTAAGCCCCAGGGCAGAGGATCCCACTCTGGGTCCTGTACCCCCTGACTCCACTGGGAGGAGAATGGAGACTCCCCTCTTGGTGCCTTCTGGGCTCTGCACCCGCACGTCCTCCCTTGGCTGGTTTTCACCTGAATCCTGTTCTGGTAATTAACCATAATTGTGAATATAAGAGCTTGAGTGAGTTCGGTGAGTCCTTCCGGTGAATCATCAAACCCAGAGGCCATGTTGGGAACCTCCGAGCTTGGAACCAGTGTTGGAAGTGGGGTCTCTGTGAGCTGTCTCCTCTAAATTCCCAGTTGTTTACCTTCCATAGGAATCAGGCCTTGGTCAAATGCTCAGAAGGGCTGGAGGACAGAGGGTCAGGAGGCCCACACTAACTCACCAGATCTCAGGTCTCTCCCCATGAAAATCAGGGTTTTGTCACACTGCCTGGAGTCTGAAAACTCCAGAAACAACAGCTGGCATTCCCAGCTGCCCAGCAGTCCCCGGGGTCAGGTGAGTGGCCTGCAGACAGAACACACTAGAAGAACTCATGCAGGCCAGAGCGAGTACACCTGCCCCCACACTGGAGAAGGATGTAGAATTAAACCACACCCAGCACTCTGCAAACAGATGGGTTTACAAACCAGCTTCTGGACCTCCTGATGAGGAGAGAGACAAAGTGGGGTGAACAGTGGCTCCCAGAGCTCCCTGCCCTGGAGATCTCTCTGGAAACACACTTCCTAATTGCCCATCACTAATCTGTGATGCCTTCCCTGGGGAGGAGGGGTTTGAGACTCTCAAGACTGCGTTTGGAGAGCCCTGCATCTCCCTCCTCCTGGGAAGGTTGTGTGCACTGTCCACAAGCCTCGGTCCATGAGCCTCAGTCCATTCAGCCACAGACACCACCCTGACATCCCATCATACCCGTAACAGCCTGGACACAACCAATATGTTCAGGGACAAAGGCTCATGGGTCACCTAGTCTGCTCATTGGGAGTAAGAGACACGACCATACAGCCTGACACACAGGTGGGGCCAGAGGTGGGTGCCTCATTAGGAACCCCATTTCCAAAATCTGAAATTAAGGGAGAAGAGTTAAAGGCTGAGTGCTCATCTGGTCACAACGCACTGTTTCCTTCACTCGACTTTTGAGCAAGATAGCAAAGGAGTAGGAGACCTAAATATTGTTGGGTCCAGATAGATAGTTCAGCTAGATAGTTATTAAACCGTTTGGAACAGCGACAAACTCAAGAGGAAAGAGAAGAAAAGAAGAGCTGCAATTCTAGGAACAGAAAAGCGACTACTCTCCAGGAGGTAGGACGTGCAGAGAAGTGAATCCGAGGTGATAAATAGGAAGAGACACCGTGGGGGAAGGGGCCAGCTCTCAGCAAGTGGTAGAGCAGCAGAGCACAAAATCGGAACTTTTAGAAGTCTGCTCCACTGGGGGACGTGGCTCCAGGGGCTAAGCAGGGGTGGAGCCCTCCTAGGCACAGTGTGGTCTCAGGACCCTCCAGGTGACAGGAAGACCTGGGGTTCCTGAGTGTGGCAGAACTGCCAGGTATCAGAGTAGGGAAGCCGGTGGCAGAGATGGAGCTGAGGAGGGGCTCTCAGCTCAGGGTTACCTTAAGCCATAATTCAAGGCACAGTCAGGGCAATGCTCTTCAAGCAGGGACCCCACAGTGGCAGATTCAGGGACCCCACAGTGGCAGATTCAGGGAGATCCCGTGCCACTCCTTCTGGAAATCCAGAAGGAGTGGCACGGGAGCGCACAGCAGAAATCTGCTGGGTTTGGAGACTCCAAACAGGACTGTGTGCCAGAGATAGAAATGCTTGGTCACAGGCCAGGTGAGCTTGGAGTGCAGCTGGAGACCAGGGAGACAGGAGGGACTAACTGCCTTTCTCTGAGGGCACACTGAGGAGGTGACCCCCAGCTCTCAGCTCCTCCAGGACCGGAGATTGGGAGGCTGCCATTTTCATTCCTGTCCTTCAAAGCTGCATGGAAAGCGTTCAGGGAACAAAAGCCCCCAAGAGCAAACCCGAGTAGATTACTTAGCCCAGCGCCTGGCAAGGGCAGTGCAATTCCTTTTGGGGCAAAGACATTTGAGAATCACTACAGCAGACCCCTCCCACAGAAAATCAGCAAGAACATCCAGCCAAAACAAAGTTCACTGATCAATGAACTGCAAACTCCAGAGCTAGGGGAAAGCAAAACATAGAACTCATGGCTTTTTTTCTCATGATTCTTTAGTCTTTCAAAGTTAAATTTTGTAAACTTTATTTTTTTCTTATTCAATTTTTTTATTTTTCCTCTTTCCTATTTTAACCTTTTAAAACTATTTTATCAGTACTTTTTAGAAAATCTTTTTAAATTTTCATTGTTATAGTCATATTCTATCCCTTCATTGCATTTAACCATATTTTTTGTATATATACAGGTTATCCTTTCTTTAAGATTTTGGAATACAATGTCTTCTAACAGATCAAAATATACTCTAAATCTAATGCATAGCTTTGTTCTAGTCTCCAGCCTGATCATGCTCTTTCCTCTTTTTTTTTTTCTTTTTCAACCAACTTCTTATTTTATCAATTCCTTTTTTAGAATCTTTTTTAAATTTTTCATCTTTATACTCATATTCCATCCCTTCATTGTGTTTACCCTTATAAATATATAAATATATAAATTTTTTTCTTTAAAAAATTTGGGGAATCAGTTCCTTCTAACAGACCAAGATACACCCAAAATCAAAACCAAGTGTGTGACTCTATTCTAGTCACCAGTGTGTGTGTGTGTGTGTGTGTGTTGGTACTACCTCTTGTGCTTTTTTTAAAAGGGGAGGTTTTGTTGTTGTTGATCTTGTTGTTTTATCCACATAAGAATAGATGAATGACAGAACAAAATACTAAAAGGGTAGCGATGACCCCAGAAAAACATACACTAAGCAAATCAGAAGAGACCAGAAATGGGGGGAGTTTTTCTTCTTCTGTCCAATGCCCACGGTCCCCATCCAGCCTCAGGGACATCACTGCCATGTGGAGAACAGGACGCCTGGCCACAGGGGGCTTGTCCGCAGGAGGGAAGCTATGGGCGCCGGGCGCCGGGCACGAGGGAGGCCTCCCTGCAGATGGTCCATGGGTCCCCCTGCAGGACTGGCCTGCCTCACTCCTTCACCCCAAGGTGGCAAACAACAAATAGGTTTGTCTTTCGGGGAGATAACATTAGCCTCAATGTTACCATTTTACTAAATAAATCATTTTAAATTAATGACGCTGTACTCTGGAAAGAACTGGCTCTGGTTGACTTTCCCTTTCCCACTGATTCTCTCACTGGCAGACATCATCAGTCCTGCAGATCAAGCATCGTGGGTACACTGGTTGCAGACACGCCAGTGTCCCTGGCCAAGGCAGGTACTGGGAGCCTGAGGGCATCAGAGACGGAGGACACCACGGCTGTGCAGCTCAGCCTCCATCCCTTTGATGTCTCACAGGATGTGGCTGAGAAGGGCCTCCTCCCTGGGGGCTTCATCCTCTGCCCTTTGGCTCCCTGGGAAATCCATTCATTAACACGTCAACTGCTTTCCTCACAACTCAAGAGTCTCAAAGAACCTCCAGAAACCCCCTCAGGGAAGGGGACAGGGGAGCAGACCTCTGGGGCCAGGACCGTGCATGGGGGACCAGACTAGCGAGAACCATCCCAGGAGTGTGGGGCATGGACCACGCACACGAGCAAACAGACACGGGTTCGCGTTCTGCCTTGGCCACTTGTGATGGCCTGAACGTCTGTGTCCAAATCCCTACGTGAAAGCCTGAGCCCAGTGCGATGGTCTCAGGAGGGGGCTTCAGTGGGAAGTGACCAGGCCCCACGTGAACGTGCACCTCCTGTGGTGGGATCAGTGCCCTTGCAAAGGGTCCCCAGAGCCCCCTCTCTTTTTTCTACACCAGGAGGGCACACGGGGAGGCTGTCTGCCTCCAGGAAGGGTCTTAGCCCAGGACCAGCCCCTCTGCACCGGACCTCGGACTTCCAGCCCCTAGATCTGGGAGAAATCAGTGTCTGTTGTTTACAAGCTCATCCACTCCGGCTGGTGCTCAGTGCAGCAGCCGGAGCTGAGACTGCCCTCCCGCCTCTGAACCTCACTGTCCTCAGCAGCGGCGCGTGCAGTGTGAACAGCCAGACGGCGACGGAGCCTTTGCTGCGCGCTATCTGAACACGTGGGTCAACTCATTTCATGCCGATCACAACCCTATGAGGTCAGTCCGATAATTATCCCCATTTTCAAGTGAGAACATTTAGGGACAGAAAGGTAAGTGATGACCAGGTGGCCCAAGGTCACAAGCACGCGTGGCAGAGCGGGAAGGATTGATGAAGTGACACATGACACATTTCACAGAAATCCTGGCATTTAGAAAAACTCAGCACAAGGAGCTGTTATTGCTGTTAATTTTGTGCCTTCGTGGGCTGGAGAGGGAAGGCCGAATGGGGTAAGGACTTGAAAACCTCCCCCTGCCCCCGGAAGGGACCCAAGCATGCGTGCTCTGAGACTGGCCTGCCCACGTGGCCCAGGGTGACCACCCACGTAATCTGGGAGCTGCTTCCAGGCACTTTCATTCCCCAAACACAGACCGCTGGGGTCGGAGAGCTGGAAAAAAAGCACCCCCTCACCTGCTCCCTCCAACAAGGAAGCTGAGGCCTGGGGAAGTCACTGACTGGGCAGAGGGGCCTTTCCACCTGAACAGAGCCCTCCCCGCCCCGGGTGGCTCCCACAGATTCTCCCCTCCCCTTGCTTTATTTCTCTTCGCCAACGCACCATCTCACTCACTCGTTTGCTTCCGCTTCTTGTCTGCTTCCCTCAACCAGACGGCAAGCCCACGAAGACTGATATCCATGGCGGTGTTGGCCTCTGGGCCTCCAAGGCGAGGAAGTGCCTGACACTTTGCTGTAGCTTGGAAGTCAGCGTTGACTGAGGGAGTCTCCAGCCTACAGGGTGAGCCCCTCATGAGTCCGTCCCCGGGTCCACACTGGGCTCTGTGGACAAAGCACTGGCAACAGCAGACCCCACCTGGCAGCTATTCCTGCACTTATGGACGTCCCCAGAGCCTGGCCACCTGCACCGGGATCTCAGCCGCCTGGCATCTGGGTCTGTGGGAATAATCCCCCCTCTGTGGCATCTGCCCCAGTAGGCAGAGCACCTCATCCCCCCCAACCCAAGGCTGCCTGGGAGAGCCAGGTCTGCCCCACCAGCCCATTAGGACACTGGCTTGGGGTCTACTTTCTCACCAGCCACAAGGATCCTCATGTCCCATGGGGAAGGAAACCAGCCTGAACAGCAGTTTCCCTATTTGTGGGGCAAGAATCCCCACAGCAAGGATCTGCCGTCCACTCAGCAGACGCTGACTTCTTGGGCCACAAGTGCTGAAGAGAGGCCCAGTCTTCCTTCCTCAAAAGGGCAGAAAGCAGCCCACCCACGTCCCTCCTTGGAGGGCTGGAGCTGCTCCGTCCCGGAGGACCCCAGAGGTCCCCCCCAAGGAGCTCTCTTGGAGCTCCTCCTCCAAGAGATCCCCCCCACCTTCGACCTCAGCAGCTCCAGCCCGTCTTTTCCCAAAACTTCTCTCCTAAAGCATGAGAAGCAGGGCCCTCCCCAATGTTGCACATCATCAGAGAAAAGCAAGAACCATTGGGACCAGACTTTATTTGACTTCAGTCCCTCCACTGGGCTCCAGGGTCAGCTTACACGTGACTGCGGGTGGGACAGGCCAGGACCTCCAGGGACACAGATAGGCGGGGAGGATGGGAACAACCAATGACTGACATCCGGGGCTCCTTGCTTGCGGAATTGTGCAGAAGGGGAAAAAGACAGGAGGGCTGGTGTGGACTGTCGCCGATGTCCACACACCCGGGTCAGACCAACACGCAACATAGCCCCTGCAAAAGGACCCCAGTGTGAGCTCCGTGCTCCTCTGGGAGCTGGCATGACTGTACCAGAGACACTCTCCCGCCTGGTGGTGTGACCTGTGATGACTCCATGCTCCCCTGAGCACCTTGGAGCCCTTAACTCAGTCCCAACTCCATGAGCCCTCTCAACAGGTGGCTTAGGAAAGGCTCAGACTCAAGAGGGGCTTCCCACCAACAGGTATGTGCGTGTGCATCAGTGTGCGAGCATGTGTGTGTATACACACAATGTCAGGGTCGACACCGAGGTCTGGGTACCTGCCAGTACACCTTCAGGAAGATTTCCCCCACATCATTGGAAAGAGGTCACCGACATTTCTGCTGGGTTTGGATCACCTTCTCTCCGTTCACCTAAGACATCCGTTCCTGGAAGTCAGGCGTTGAATTGCACCCACCACCCATATTTCCATTCCGATCAGCGAGGAATGGAATCCCAGCGTGATCTAAAATGAAAGTGTAGCTTTATCTTCAAGATAATAAGGGATGTATGTGTTGGGAAGACCATGGGACAATCCCATTTCTTCCCACAGTTGCCACCCGAGAAGGCACGCTAGAGCCACGTGGAAATAACACAGGTCACTGAGCGAGCCACACTCGGCACCTATGACAATCCAGAATCCAAGTCTCATCAGCAAGTCGTTCCCCAGATCCCCAGCCACCTATCTCAGCCAGGGAGAGCCAGACTGCACTGCTCTGGTCCTCATCCAGCAGCCTGAATAGTTCTAGAACTCCAGAGAAGGAAGGAAATTAGTCTTCAGGACTACAGAGAGCTGCCTCTGTCCAGCATCCCGCCGCAAGCCCCCTTCCCTGACCCCACAACCCCCACGTGGCTGCAGAGACTCTGGAAAGTTCCATGTGGCATCCCTCTGCCCCAGGGGACAAGCTCACCGTCTCCACCCTCCGAGGCTCCAGAACTTCATTCTTTCCATGGGGCCGGGGGAGGCGGGAGCGGTGGACAGATTGCTGTCACCACTTGGTGGGCAAGCTACTCCCTCCCCTTACTCTCTAGCGGCCCTGCCTTTTCCCGCTAGGACCACCCCCACCCCCAGTGAGGAGACTCCCTCCCTGAACAGGACGCCTTCACGTGCACCCACGGCCCGAGGTGGCAGAAGCCCAGACAGCCCTCCTGGGAGCTGACATGGGCTCTGCACGTGACCTCCAAACAGATACAAAGACATTCTCCCTCTGGCCCTTTGCTTTTGCTGTTCCTTCCACCTAGAATGTTCTAGCCTCCCCCAGCCCTTCCAAACACTCTCACACATCCTTCAGTGTAAATCAGAGTTGAACTGGGCCGGAGAAGACAAATGGGTTTATCACCTGTGGTAAGTCTAAACTGGTGGTGGTAGCTGTAGGGGGGACCGTGTTGCTGCAGGGGACAGACCAGAGGTGGAGGGGGAGGGCAGGGCTGGAAGAGGGGAGGGGCAGCCCCCTCACCTGTGAAATGGGGATAACCAGTTCCTTACTGCGAGGGCAGCACTTGCAGCCACCAGCTCCACTAGCGCAGGGGGCCCTCTCGTCCTCTCCCTCCCCTCTTGCGGGAAAAGTCCAGGAGTCATTAAATCAGGGAAAGGAAAAAGACTGCAACATGCAAAGGATACATCCATCAAGCTGATGGGATAATGTGACTTCTGAGCACAGCACTTGGTACCGGGTACGTTCCTAGAGGACCGCTAATTCTGTAGGGGTGAGCCCCCACACCTCGTCCTCAGAATGCTCTCACGTGGTCAGGACTACCAGCATCCCCATTTTGTACACGAGGACACGGAGGCCCAGACAGGCTGAATAATTTGCGAGCAGCAGGGGCAGAGCCGGGGTCTAAAGGCAGGCCGTCCGAGGACAGCGCTGACACACTCCTCGCTCACCCCAGTTGGAGCTGGCCTCCATCTCACCCGGCCCACACCTGGGAGCCAAAGACCCTGCAGCCATCCCCTCTTCTCTCACCCCTTCTCAGCAGAAGCCAGGGCTGGAGCAGAGAGCAGAGACCAGCGGGCCAGGGCCCACGCTGTGCTCAGCCCCAGCCTGACGACTCTCCAGGCCCCGAGCTGCCTCCTTCTCCACATCCTGCATCTCAACCCAGTCCCGGCCCTCCTTCCACCAGTGGGAAGCCTCCAGCAGCCCGTGCTCACCCATGTCCCCGTCCCCACCCTTACCCCAGTCCCTGTCCCCATCCCCATCCCCATCCTAGTCCCCACCCTCGTCCCCATCCCCATCCTGGGCCACACAAGAAGCCAGGCCCTGGGAGTCAGAGCTAGGGCTCCAATGTGCACTGTCCCACAGCATCAACCTGGTACTTTCGTGGGGCGATGCCACTGGTCGAGTGACCCTCTGCCCGGCTTTTCCTCCAAAGACTCCCCAACACCTTCCTGCAGCATCAGCCCCACACTCCGCATCCCTGCTGGACACCTCCAGGGCCAGGGTTCACAGGCCCCTTCTCCTCCACATCTGCACCCACTGAGCTCCTGACTCCCTCACCCCCCTTGCCCCTACTTGGCACGACTCAGGCTCCCACGAACTTTCTGGAAAGCGCCAAGGAAGAACTTACCTTTGGAAAAGGCCTCATTCAGAGGCATCCTGAGCTCATGGACACCGATCTCAGAATCCTAGAAAGAGGAACCCAAACGCAAGTCATGCCAGGTCCTGGCAAATTTCCACAGTGTGAGGCTGATGTGGACCAGACAGCATGTGCAAGGGCCCTGGGGAATCTTTAGAAACTCTAGTTCTTAGCTTCCCTGGGCTTCCCCATGGCCCGGTGAGAATGTGGTGATGGGCGGGACCAGGAGCCACATGCCTGCTGCCGAGGGTCATCACATCCTCAGAATCACGTGGCCTCCTTCATGGAGCAAGGACCTGTAGTTTTGTAAACTTGTGAACACCATACACATGCACAGTGGAACATGTCTTCCCATGTGATGTGATTCCTGTGGGTTCACAGCCACCAAGCTAACGCGGTCTTGCCCAAAACACCCGCTCCTCCCCTCGGCATTTCACGTGGGAGCCCCCCAAACTGGGTGTGGAGGTGTTGGGGAAGATTTCTCAAGTGTGCCAGAAGGAAGGTTTGCCATTTAACCCTCAGATGGGGACACACCTCGGGCAAGACACACAAGGCGCAGAGAAGGGCACGGGGGCTGGTGTCTGGTTCCAAGTGACCGTGTGATGTCAACCGTGTCTCTTCCCCTGTGACCTGTGTTTTCATCCTTTGTACCAGTGGCCTCACCACCTGAGCCCTGGCAAGCCACCAGGAGCAACAAGGGGAGGGTTCTGCAGAGCCCCCCGGGCACCCACATGAAGACCTCAGGACCCTCTGCACAGCATCCGGACCAAGCAAGCTGCCCCCCTTGCCTGTGGGAAAGAGCCTGTGTTCAGACCTTGGCCTGACCTTCTGGAGGCCGCGTGTGGCCGTCTGCTAAACCACAGTGAGGACCCCGCAGGGCAGGGGAGGGGGGACAGGTGCCTGATGGCGGACGCGGAGACAGGCTCTTTGTTCATTGTACTTGATGTTCTCAATAAAACATGACCCTCGGCAGCCAAGGCAACAGGCTCGTTAGTAAAAACACTGGTTTGAGCATCAAATAAGACAGAAACTGACTCATTTTTGCAGGAGCTCCTTCAATAGGAAAGAACTGGGTGTGCAGTTTCATTTCCTGCAAAAGGATCCTGACATGCTTTCTTCGATTCCATTTTCTACCCCGAACTTCACCAGGGTGGACAGTATTGTTTTTCCTCTTCTGTTAAGGACCAAACGATTGTGCCCCCAAATCCCTGTGTGGGAGCCTAAGGCCAGTGCGATGGTCTCAGGAAGGGGGGTCAGCGGGAGGTGACCAAGCCCCAAGTGAGAGTGGAACTCCCATGGTGGGATCAGTACCCTTGCAAAGGGGCCTCAGAGCCCCCTTACCCGTCTCTGCATCAGGAGGGCACACGGGAAGGCTGTCTGCTGCCAGGAAGGGGCTCAGCCCAGAACCAGACCACTTGCACCAGAGCTGGGATGTCCAGGCCTGCTGTTTAGAGGTCCGTCCACAGTGCTCGGTGCAGCAGCCAGAGCTGAGACACAAGCCAAGGCCCTGGGGTACAACCCAGTACCCTCCAGAGAGCAGTGCACACGCTCTACTTACGTGTGACCCCCACAGACCTGGAATTGTGATAAACCCAAGTCCTCACACAGCATGGGGCTGACAGGGGCAGGGGTACCGTGTGCCCAAGCACTGCTGGCACCGGACCTGCCCTGAAGCCTGCAGCTGAGGGCAGGTGAGTGGCAGCTGGCATAAGGGAGCTGCCTTCTCCCACCTCAGAAGCATATTGATTTAGGGATGTCTGGCCACCCTGCTTCTGGATTTCCTGCTTTCCCGAGAGTCCGTCAATGCAGCAAGAGACGCGACCTTGGGACCATCGCTGTCCCCACAGGGCAGAGAGAGACCAGAGCTAAGACAGGAGGAGGCCCCTCGCCCTTCATGCCCAAGGGGATGCCAGGGGACAGAGGTTGAAGCGGCCTGAGGTCTTCGCCACCTCCTGCCTGTGGGGGAGGGTGTGGTGGCCCCATTCATCTTCCCCGCAAGCTTCCCCAGAAGGCTCCCAAGCTGGCCGTCCTCCTGGTGCACCTTGCTGGGGTGCAGCTGGCGGGAAGCACAGAGCAGAGTTAGCAGGGGATCACTGGGAAAATGAGGATCTCTCGTCCACCACTCCCTGTTCGTATCGCACACACCCACTCCTGCCGGCGTTGGCTCCCTGGGGCGGGGAGGGGGGGGTGGCCTTCCCTCTCTGGTGTGGGGAGGCAATCCCACCAGCCCTGAGTTTCCAGCTTCAACCTGGAATTGCTTCAGAGAAGGACAGAACTGACAGCAGAGAATCACTGTCCTGGCCTGGGGGCCACTTCAGAGACACCCCAGAGACCCTCCGGGAGTCTGTGAACCCTAGACTGTGAACCCTAGAAACCACATGAACATGCTGAGTAGTGCTGATGCATGTTTTCTTAGTGTTCTTCAGACTCTCAAATAGCCACAGGATTTGAAAGTAATTGGGTCACAGCCTAGCGGATGCAGCAGAAGTCAGAGCCAGAAGACGGAGGTTGGACACTGGAGGAACCACACAGCAGATGCTGCCCAGGCTCCGGGGACCCTCCCTCAGTCTGTGGTTAAATAAGGGGTCTGCTCCGTGGCGTCTCTTCCAGAAGCAAACGCCAGCTGATAGGGGTCAAAGTCCCAAAGGCCTGGTATACCACAGTGCCAGAACGTCTGTTCTGAGAGATCTCGTACCTGATGTGGTTTTCCAGGCACCACATCCCCCATCTCCCTGGAGCACAAAGAAAGGAGAAAAACAAATACGGTAAATAAACAGTACAGATGATCAAGTTCTTCCAGGAAGCATTTCACTTTTCCGAAGCACTGGCTTCCCACCCAAGACCCTCAGCCACTACTAGCACCAAACCACACAGACTGAATCCTGACCCTTATCCCTCCCTTCCCTCCCAACCCCCAGCCCCACCCCCCACCAGGGATTTGTCACCAGTCAAGAGCTGCCCCCTTCATGGAACCTGAAATGTTTGCCTTGGTGGCCCCACTCTGAGGGATTCTCTCTCACCACTGGAGGACCCAGTTCTGGGAATCCCTATAGACACGGCCTCTGGACAATGAGCCAGCAAGCTCCCAGGTCCTGCGTGCAAACACGCACAGGGTGTGTGGTATGATGCACATGTATATGTAGGTGTGCGGTGGGGGAGTATACATGGGTGTGGCATGTGCACTCGTGTGTGCACAGGTTTATCATGTGTGCAGAAGAAGCGGCGCCCCTCTCTGGACCCCACTCACTAGGCCCAGGGGCCGTCCCTACTAGAGGGAGACCCTCTGCCCAGCATTGAACAGTTGGAAGCAAACAGCCTGGGATCCCACAGACCCGCGGGGGGCAGGAAGGGGACACTGAGCAGAAGACCCGTGGGAGCCGGGAGTTTACAGATCCTGTCTGGGATGCGGCAGCTCTGACCCAGGCCGTGAACCTGCCAGGCCGTGCCGGCACCACGGAGGGACAGGACGCGCACAGGGCCGTGGCCTTCTGTGAGAACACCTTCAGGCAGAAGTCTCCGTCCTGTACTCCCCCGGGGGCAGCTGAAGCCGGCCAGACACCTCCCACGGGCTGGCATGGGTGCTGTAGCACACAGAGGGCTGGCAGCCCAGGAAGAAGTTCTGGCCCAGGGGTGCGTCATACGGTTCTGAAGCTGAGCAAAGCAGAGCAGGGTCAGTGTCCCTCGGAATCATGGACAGTGTCCCCATGGAATCATGGGGGTGGCTGATTTTTAATGCTGGGTGAAGCCCCAGGAGGCTCCGGGTTCTGCTGAGAACGTGCCTGTATCTGGCAGCAGGGGTATTTGGGCACTTCTGGTGTCAGGGCCCATGTGAGGCACCTACCTCCTGATGCCACAGTGGCCGCCCCTTTGCCCCCTCCCAGGTTAAGCAAAGGGAGCGCGGAGCAAGGTCTTGGGAGCTCACAGCGCTCCCCACCGGGAATCTGCCCTCACCAGCCCTCCACTATCAATCGCACAGACCCTTCTCTGCAGAGCAGCCCTGAGCCCCCAGCTCAGACCTGGGGCTGAAGTCCTGCTCCTCAGGCAAGAGCACAGAAGGGCCTGCTCGCCTCTGCCTCTGGGGAACCATTTTGCCCCCTGGCAGGCAGGGGCAGCCCCCAGCTCCGGGCTCTCAGAGGAGGAAGGACGCCCCCTGTGACCTTTGTGTTTGGTAGGGGGAGGGGCTGGTGTGTGACATGGGCTAATTAGTGACCACAGGGCTCCAGGGCTGTCATTACAGTGAGTAACCCTCCCGTGGCTTCCTCAAGCCACCTGTGTTGGAGGGCCTGTGCCAAGAAGCTGCAGGGCTGTGACTTCTCGGTGACCTGGAACACCCACCCCAGAGGGGACAGCGTCCAGCCACAGTCAACAGACCCACTTCAGATCACAGGTCTGCTAAGCAGGGGAGGAAAGTGGAGCCACGTGCCCCTAGCACCTTGGGTCAGGACTCCCCGGGGTTCTCCAGTCAGGTCCTGCTGACCCAGGTCCAAGGGCAGCCTCCACGCTTGGGATTCCACCCGCCCACACACACCTCGCAAACTTCCATATTCTGGGTGGGAGAATGCTAGAAGGGTGGCCAGCAGGGGCCCGGCCAAGGGCTAGGTGTTATGGAGCAATGAAACTATGGAGCCAAGAGCTACGTGTCATTCTCGCCATCCCTGACACAGCAAGGGGGGGGAAATAGGGGTCCCTAGGGGCAGGTACTCGGTGGAGCTGAAGTAGGGAAGTGCCCTCTCTCAGAGTGCGTCAGGAAAGGGGCTCTCCCAGTTACAGCAACGGCCGGGGTGGGGGTGGGGTGCAGGCAGATTAGAGAGCCCTGTTTGGGGGCCCCCGCGTGGAACTGGAGGATACGGAGACAAGAGGGATCCCTCCATCCTTCCTTCCAAAGACACCACAAGGGCAAGGGCTCAGCAACAGTGCGGGGTTGGGCAGGGTCAAAAGCAGGTGGCCCTCAGTGTGAGCCAAGGGCTGGCCTGAGCATCCTGGAGGACGTGTTAGAAGTGCCCACCCCGGTCCCACAGCACCAGGAACTCTGGGGCTGGGCCAGCAGCTTTCACAGCAGCTTTCACAAGCCTGTGACAGCTCACGGGACCCACAGTGATGCATGAAGGACCCCGGAAAGCCCACTGTGCCTGTGTGTGACCTTCCCCTCATACGCAAAGGGGACGTTTCTGATGGGAACCACCACCGCAGACTTGAGACTTGACACCGATTTGGTTTTTAATTTATGTTTCACTGATGAAGATTAGTGATGTTGAATAACTTTTTCTATGTCTGTTGACCACCTGTGTGCCATCATTGGAAATTATCTATTCACATATTCTCCCCATTTTTAAAATTCAAGCTCTATTTTGTTTTTTAGTGTTCCAATATTCATTGTTTATGAAACACACCCAGTTCTCCATGCAATATGTGCCCTCCTTAATACGCACCACCAGGCTCTTTCAAGCCCCCAACCCCCTCCCCTCCAAAACCCTCAGTTTGTTTCTCAGAGGCCACAGTCTCTCATGGTTCATCTCCCCCTCAGTTTTCCCCCAACTCCCTCTCCTCTCTTCCCAATGTACTCTATGTTATTCCTTATGCTCCACAAGTAAGTGAAACCATATGATAATTGACTTTCTCTGCTTGACCTGCTTCACCCAGCATAATCTCCTGCACTTGCGACCATGTTGATACAAAATTTGGGTATTCATTCTTTCTGATGGAGGCATAATATTCCATTGTATATATGAACCATATCTTCTTTATCCATTTGGCTATTGAAGGGCATCTTGCCTCTTTCCACAGTTTGGCGACTGTGGCCATTGTTGCTCTGAACATTGGGATAGAGATGGCCCTTCTTTTCACTACATCTGTATCTTTGGGGTAAATACCCAGTAATGCAATGGCAGGGTCATAGGGAAGTTCTATTTTTAATTTCTAAAAGAATCTCCACACTGTTTTCCAAAGTGTTTGCACCAATTTGCATTCCCATCAACAGTGTAAGAGGGTTTCCCTTTCTCCACATTCTCTCCAACACTTGTTGTTTAGTGTCTTGTTGATTTTGGCCTTTCTAACTGGTATAAGGTGGTATCTCAATGTGGTTTTGATTTGAATCTCCCTAATGGCTAATGATGATGAACATTTTTTTCTTGTGTCCGTTAGTCATTGTAGGTCTTACTTAGAGAATTGTCTATTTGTGTATTCTACCCATTTTTTTTTTTTTACATGATTACCTGTTTTCTATGTGTTGAGTTTGAGGAGTTCTTTATAGATCTTGGATATCAGCCCATTGCCTGTAATGTCATTTGCAAATATCTTCTCCCATTCTGTGGGTTGTCTCTTTGGCTCATTGACTGTTCCCTTTGCTGTGCAGAAGCTTTTGATCTTGATGTAGTCCCAAAAGTTCATTTTCACTTATGTTTCCTTTGTCTTTGGAGACATATCTTGAAAGAAGTTGCTGTAGCCGATGTTGAAGAGGTTACTGCCTATTTTTTCCTCTAGGATTTTGATAGACTCCTGCCTCACATTGAGTTCTTTTATTCATTTTGAGTTTATCTTTGTATGTGGTGTAAGGGAATGGTCAAGCTTCATTCTTCTATACATAGCTGTCCAATTTTCCCAGCACCATTTATTGAAGAGACTGTCTTGTTTCCACTGGATATTTTTTCCTGCTTTGTCAAAGATTAGTTGACCTGGGGTGCCTGGGTGGCTCAGTGGGTTAAAGCCTTTGGTTCAGGTCATGGTCTCAGGTCCTGGGATCGAGCCTGTGTCAGGCTCTCTGCTCAGCAGGGAGCCTGCTTCCCTTCCTCTCTCTCTCTCTCTGCCGGCCTCTCTGCCTGCTTATCATCTCTGTCTGTCAAATAAATAAATAAAATCTTAAAAAAAAAAAAGGGGGGCGCCTGGGTGGCTCAGTGGGTTAAGCCGCTGCCTTCGGCTCAGGTTATGATCTCAGGGTCCTGGGATCGAGTCCCGCATCGGGCTCTCTGCTCGGCAGGGAGCCTGCTTCCCTCTCTCTCTCTCTCTGCCTGCCTATCCATCTACTTGTGATTTCTCTCTGTCAAATAAATAAATAAAATCTTTAAAAAAAAAAAAAAGATTAGTTGACTATAGAGTTGCGGGTCCATATCCGGGCTCTCTACTCTGTTCCACTGGTCTATGTGTCTGTTTTTGGGCCAGTGACATGCTGTCTTGGGATCACAGCTTTGTAGTAAAGCTTGAAATCAGGCAACACTATGCCCCCAGTTTTGTTTTTCTTTCAACATTTCCTTAGCAATTAGGGGTCTCTATTAGTTCCATAAAATTTTTAGGATAGTTTTTTACAGCACCTTGAAAAGTGCTGGTGGAATTTTGATTGGGATGGCATTGAAAGTATAGATTGCTCTAGGCAGTGTAGATATTTTAAACAATGTTTATTTTTCCAATCCATGAGCATAGAATGCTTTTCCATCTTTCTGTGTCTTCTTCAATTTCTTTCATAAGTGTTCTGTAGTTCCTCAAGTACAGATCTTTTACCTCTTTGGTTAGGTTTATTCCCTGGTATCTTATGGTTCTTGGCACTATAGTAAATGGGATTGATTCTCTAATTTCCTTTTTTATATTTTCATTGTTAGTGTATAAGAAAGCAACTGATTTCTGTACATTGATTTTTGTATCCTGCCACATCCTGAATTGCTGTATGAGTACTAGTAGTTTGGGGGTGGTGTCTTTTGGGTTTAACATATAGAGTATCATGTCATCTGCGAAGAGAGAGAGATTGACTTCTTCTTTGCTAATTTGAACACCTTTTGTTTCTTTTTGTTGTCTGATCACTGTTGCTAGGACTTCTAGTTCTAAGTTGAACAACAGTGGCAAGAGTGGGCATCCTTGTCGTGCTTCTGATCTCAAAGGGAAGGCTATCAGGTTTTCCTCATTGAGGATGATATTTGCCCTGGGTTTTTCACAGATAGATTTTATGAAGTTGAGGAATGCTCCCTCTATCCATATACTTTGAAGCATTTTAATCAGGAATGGATGCTGTATCTTGTCAAATGTTTTTTCTGCTTCATTTGAGAGGACCATGTGGTTCTTGTCTCTTCTCTTATTGATTTGTTCTGTCACATTAATTGATTTGCGGATGTTGAACCAGCCTTGCAACCCCGGGATAAATCCCACTTGGTCATGGTGGATAACCTTTTTAATGTACTACTGGGCCCTATTAGCTAGAATCTTGTTGAGAATCTTAGCATCCATATTCATCAGGGATATTGGTCTGAAATTTTCTCTATGGTGGGGTGTTTGCCTGGTTTGGGGATCAGGGTAATGCTGGCTTCATAAAAAGAGTCTTGGAGTTTCCCTTCTGTTCCTATTTTTTGAAACAGCTTCAGGAGAATAGGTATTATTTCTTCTTGGAATGTTTGGTAGAATTCCCCAGGGAAAAGTCAGGTCCTGGGCTCTTGTTTTGGGAAGGTTTTTAATCACTGTTCAATCTCATTATTAGATATTGGTCTATTCTGGTTGTCAATTTCTTCCAGTCTTGTTAGTTTATAGGTTTCCAGGAATGCATCCATTTCTTCTGGGTTGCTTAATTTATTTGCATATAAATGTTGATAATAATTTCTGATTATTGTTTCTATTTCCTTGGTGTTAGTTGTGATTTCTCCCCTTTCATTCATAATTTTATTATTTTGGGTCTTCTCTCTTTTCTTTTGGATTTGTTTGGCCAATGGTTTATCGATCTTATTGTTTCTTTCAAAAAAAACCAGCTTCTAGTTTCATTGATGTATTCTACTGTAACTCTAGTTTCTATCCCATTGATCTCTGCTTGATTATTTCCCTTCTTGTGTGTGGAGTTGGCTTAATTTGTTGTTGATTCTCCAGTTCTTTAAGGTGTAAAGACAGCTATTGTATTCTGGATTTTTCAATTTTTTTGATGGAGGCTTAGATGGCTATGTATTTCCCCCTTAGGACCACCTTTGCCATATCCCATAGGTTTTGACTGAAGTGTCTTCATTCTCATTGGTTTCCATGAATTGTTTAAGTTCTTCTTTGATTTCCTGGTTGATCCAAGCATTCTTAGGCAAGGTGGTCTTTAGCTTCTGAGTGTTTGAATTCCTTCCAAATGTTTTCTTGTGGTTGAGCTCCAGTTTCAAAGGACTGTGGTCTGAGAATATGCAGGGAATAATCTCAATCTTTTGGTATCGGTTGAGCCCTGATTTGTGACCCAGTATGTGGTCTATTCTGGAGAAGGTTCCATGTGCACTCGAGAAGAATGAGTATTCTGTTGTTTTAGGGTGGAAGATTCTGTATTTATCTATGAGGTCCATCTGTTCCAGTGTGTCATTCAAAGCTCTTGTTTCTTCATTGATTTTCTGCTTGGATGATCTGTCTATTACTGAGAGTGGCATGTAAAGATCCCCTAGAATTAATGTATTCATTCAATATGGCCCTTTATCTTGATTAACAGTTGGCCTATGTAGTTGGCTGCCCCCATATTGGGGGCATAAACATTTACAGTTGTTTGATCTTCTTGGTGTATAGACCCTTTAAGAATTATATGGTGTCCTTCTTTATCTCTGACTACAGTCTTTAGTTTAAAATCTAATTTATCTGTTAAGAGAATTGCTATCACAACCCTCTTTTGAGGTCTGTTGGCATGAAAGATTCTTCTCCATCCCTTCACTTTCAGTCTGGATGTATCTTAAGGTTCCAAATATGTCTCTTGTAGACAGCATATGGAAGGGTACTTTGGTCAAACTTAGCAAGAAGAAGGAGGAGGAGGAGGAGGAGGAATGAAAGAACTCAAAATCTTAAGTGAAACAGTAAAGAACACAATGGACACCACAGAAATACAATCATAAGAGAACATTATATGTAATGAGATACCAACAAACTGGGCCATCTGGAAGAAATGGACAAATTCCTAGAACCATAGAAACTACCAAAACTGAATCAGGAAGAAATAGAAAAGCTGAACAGATCCAGAAACAGCAGAGAAATTGAATCAGTCATCAAAAATCTCTCAACAAACAATATATCAAGGCCAGATGGCTTCCAGAGGGAACTTCTACCAAATATTTAAAGAAAAAGTAATGCTCGGGGCGCCTGGGTGGCTCAGTGGGTTAAGCCGCTGCCTTCGGCTCAGGTCATGATCCCAGGGTCCTGGGATCGAGTCCCGCATCAGGCTCTCTGCTGAGCAGGGAGCCTGCTTCCCTCTCTCTCTCTGCCTGCTTCTCCGACTACTTGTGATTTCTCTCTGTCAAATAAATAAATAAAAATCTTTAAAAAAAAAAAAAAAGAAAAAAGAAAAGAAAAAAAAAAGAAAAAGTAATGCTTATTCTTCCAAAAGTGTTCCAAAAAATAGAAATGAATGGAAAACTTCTGAACTCATTCTATGAGGCCAGCATTACCTTGATCATCAAACCAGACAAATACCCCACCGAAAGGAAGAATTATAGGCCAATATCTTGATGAATGTGGTTGCAAAAATTTTCTCAAAGATACTAGCCAATAGGATCCAAGAGTACATTAAGAGGATTATTCACCTCTTAATTAACCAAGTGGAATTAATTACTGCACTTCAGGAATGGCTCAACATCTCCAAATCCATCAACGTAATACACCATATTAATATAGGAAAGGACAAGCACCATATAGTCCTCTCAATAGGTGCGGAAAATACATATGACAAAATACAGCATCTTTTTCTTGAAAAGATCCCTCCACCATGTAAGGATAGAAGGAGCATATCTCAATATCCTAAAAGTCACATATGAAAGGCCAGGAGTGAATATCATCCTCAAAGGGAAAAAAAATTAAAGCTTGTCCCATAAGGTAAGGAACATGACAAGGATGTCAACTCTCACCACTGTTATTTGACATTGTACTGGAAGTCCTTGCCTCAGTAGACACAAAAAGTAATAAAAGACATCCAAAATGCCAAAGAAGAAATTAAACTTTCCCTCTTCATAGATGACATGATACTGCATGTAGAAAACCCAAAAGACTCCACCAAAAATGGTTAGACCTGATACAGAAATCCAACAAAGTCACAGGATATAAAATCAATGTACAGAAGTCAGTTACAGTTCTATACACTAACAATGAAGCAGCAAGAGGAGATATCAAGTAATCGATCCCATTTATAATTGCTCCAAAAAGCACAAGTTACTGAGGCATAAATCTACCCAAGTAGTTCAAGGGATGTACACTGAGAACCATAGAAGATTTATGAAAGATATTGAGGAATACACAAAAAGATGGAAAACCATTCCATGCTCAAGATTTGGAAGAACAAATATTATTAAAATGTCTAGGGCGCCTGAGTGGCTCAGTGGGTTAAGCCTCTGCCTTTGACTCAGGTCGGGATCTTAGGGTTCTTAAGGCCTGCATCAGGCTCTCTGCTCAGTGGGGAGCCTGATTCCCCCCGCCCTTTGCCTGTCTCTATGCCTACTTGTGATTTTTCTCTGTCAAATAAATAAATAAAATCTTCTTTAAAAACTTTATGCAATCCCTAACAAAATTCCATCAGCAGTTTTCACAGAGCTGCTAGAAACAGTCCTAAAACTTGTATGGAACACAAAGACATTTTGTGTTTCTTTTTTTTTTTTAAGATTTTTTTACTTATTTATTTGACAGAGAGAGGGGGGGATGACAAGTAGGCAGAGAGGCAGGGGGGAAAGCAGGCTCCCTGCTTTTGAGCAGAGAGTCTGATGCGAGACTTGATCCCAGGACCCTGAGATCATGACCTGATCTGAAGGCAGAGGCTTAACCCACTGAGCCACTCAGGCATCCAGACATTTTGTGTTTCTATGGAACACAAAATTTCTATGGACACAAAGAGGCGGGACCACAGCAGCAGCCCGTCCTCCCCACGCTGCTGGAAGTGCAGGGGTGTCCGCACCCGCTGGGGGCATCAGAGGGCCGGCCCGGAAGTGCCATAAGTATCCCAGGCCTGCTGGCCGCATGGGATGGGCGCAGCCGGAAGTGCGGGCCGCACGCCGGAAGTGCCGGAACTACGCCGGCATCGTCCACAGGCGTTCACAGGGAGCGTGGCAAGCTGCGGAGCAGGATGTC
Source organism: Mustela lutreola (assembly GCF_030435805.1). NCBI lineage: Eukaryota > Metazoa > Chordata > Mammalia > Carnivora > Mustelidae > Mustela > Mustela lutreola. The sequence goes on from NC_081303.1 coordinate 38,937,224, forward strand.
CCTGAGGCGCCCGGCCGGCCTGCGCCCAGCCGCCTGCTCCCCCAGGCCGGCTGCCAAGGCGCTGAGAGAGCTCGGCTAAGAACCCCCCACGCCTTACAGCTCAGCCCGTTGAATCACCCCGTGACTCTTTTTCGAGCCCCGCGTTGGTGGGTGCCACGGGCGGCTGCGCACTTCGCCTCCATTGGCGTGGCTTAGGCGGCAGAGCTGGGCTTAGGTCCTGCGGCCTGCGGGACGGACTTGCTCCAGAGTCTGCAGAGCCCACGCCCCCGAGGCCGCGAGAGAGGGAAATGCGTGCGCCTGGTATGCTGACGGCTCTGCGCGGTGCTCCCTGATTCCGAGGAACTGCCGTCCAAGGTGGGTGTGCGGCGGACCTTCCACTGCTCTCACCGGTGTCCAGCTGCATCTCCAGCCCCCATTCAGCCCGGTATCCCGTGGGGTGCGACAGCTGCGTGGGCCACAGGGGCCAAGGACGCCCCCTGTCCACCACTGGGGGAGCTGAGGGAGGGCAGCCCCCGGGGGCTGGGGCTCGGGGTGGGCTGCGTCCAAGCTGGTCCTCTCGCTCTGGGACGCTTCGGGGATTCTCGGGGACTCTGGTGGCAGCACCCTGGCATGGGTGGGTGGTCCTTCCTTCCCAGGTGCCCGTCAGCCCTGGGTTCTTGCTGCGCACTCTGCAGACTCTGATGGGATCCACCGCCACCCATCCCAGAGCTGGCCTCTGTCCAGCAGACGTTCCTGCTTACCCTTTGGTGGTCCCGGGAGGCTTGTGTGCTGTCAGTGGGGTGCACGTGCTGCAGCCGACGTGGTCCAGGCCCGCTCAGTCCATGTCAGTCTGGAAGGCTGCCTTGGGCTTATGACCAGGGAGGTTTCCTCTCTTTCCCTGGGGGGAGGAGAGGGAAGGCACCACAGAGCTCCGGACAGCCCCATGGGACCTCGTCTCACCATCCCAAGTCTCCCTGGGCAGACCTCCGGAGTGTGTGACTTTGGGGTCAACCCTGTGTAGACCCTCCTGAGATGACCCAAGGCATCTCTGTAGTGTGTGGATACCGAGCACCCTGTTCTCAGCCGGTGATGGGATGCAGCATCCCAGCATGGATCCCAGGGAGTCCCCCTCCACAAAGGCACACGCTGTTCCTCCTGCCCGACCGAGGACAGATCTCATCCCCTCCTGGAGCACTTGACTGCCCTGCGGTCTTTTTGGATGTGAAGAATGTGCCAGAAGTGACACTGTGTTGTTCAGGGCTGACCCCTGAGGGTCCATCCCATGCTCCCACTTCCCTGCAATCCTGCCCCCATGCTGCTGGGGGGAGGGGCCACCTGCAAAGAGAGGCCCTCGGGGAGGACAGACAGCAGGCCCTGCCTGCTGGATGTCTGCCCAGCGTGTAGGAGAGCTCCCGACCCCCGCCGGTCAGCAGAGGGCCGCTGTGCATGTGTCCCCACCCTGTCAACCCACACTCATGGGAGATGACCTGAGCCTGTGGTTCCTAGCCCCCAGATGCTGGAGCCGCATTGGGCAACTGGAACTGGGAGCCACAGCAGGTTTTACAGGGAAGGTGAGCTGCCATTGACATGGGTTTGTGATTAAGTCTCTGTACGTGACCTGGCAGGTTGATTGTGTGTCCTGAGGTGAGAGGCAGGGGAAGGGGTGCTGTGAGAGGAGACTGAAGGGGTCGTTGGGGAGCCCCCCTCTGCTGGGGACACGGGCATCACCTAGATCCCGGTCTTCCACTCCCAGGCTGCAGTCTACTGGGGGGTGAGCGGTATTTCCCAGCCTCGCCGCAGGCCTGCTGTCCCGCCTCTGCACACATTTCTGCGCCCGTTGCTGGTGTACGGTTCAGGCAATACCCTGCACCCCATTCTCCCTTGTTGGAAGTCTGGGTCACCCAGACGGTGGAGACAGAGCCCTGTGGGCACAGGTGGAGGCCAGCACGCTGCCTGGGGACCCTGCAGCCACAGCCTAGGGATCCCAGGAAACCCGGGCGGACATTTGCTGGCTGCAGCGGGCCAGCAGTCCCACTCACCTTCAGCGGGGCCGTTAACCCCCTCTTGTGGAGGGAGGGGCATCAGACATTTGGGGACCAGCTATGGAACCATCCCGGAGGCACTGAGTTTTTCCACCCCTGGCTTGGCTTCTGTTTCTGCCGTGAAAACGCTGTGTCCCAGACGGGACTTCCCCTCCCTGAATGCTGGGCCCTGTGGTGGGAGAGTGGCCGTGCTGTGGTTGCCTCGGGTGACAGTGATGGTACCACAGGCTCTGGAATGGGGCTTGCTTGTTAGTGCAGCAGAGGCGGGTGGGGCCCCTGGCCGGAGGGCCAGGACGCAGGGCAGGATGCAGGCCCGGCCGAGACGGAGGGAGCTAGCTGTAAGGCAGAAGGAGGGTGGAAGGTGGAATGAGGAGGGCGTGGTGGCCAAAAGGCTGTGGGGCTGGGAGGGAGCCGTCCGGGGAACCCCGGGAGCCCCTGCATTGGGTTGGGTCCCACCTCGTGGCCAGCCGGCCATCAGGGAGGGCTGAGTAAAGGAGTCCCAGAGAAGCCAGAGGAGTCTGCATAGAGGGCAGCTGGTTGGGGGGATCCTCGAGTCGGCCTGGCTTGGGTGATCCCCCAGCAGAGTGCGCTGGAGTCCTGAGGGCTCAGCTCTGAGTTGGTTCAGCGCCTTGTGCTTAGGAACTCACTCATTCATGGTTCCTTCAGCCAGCTACCATGTTGTGAGGACCTGCTCTCTGCTGGGCCCGTTTCTCTGCATGGGGCACAGAGGCATGGACAAGACAGATTGTAGCCAGCCCTCAGGAGTTGGAAGTCCAGTAAACAGGTGACCCTGGCCTCCTGCCCACACCCTGCGTCCGCAGGGGAGGTGGTCTCTCCAATCCTCTCTGCCAGGATGTCTGCCGGCACCTTCCTGGCACCACTCGCCGGCTTACCTGGTGGCTGCGTGCCACGTTTGGCCGGCGGCTTGAACCTCTGTCCCCATTCCCACATGCTCCTCTGTGTGTCAGCCTTTCTCATCCGTCCTGTGTGGACATGGACCCTCATGTGAGGATGGAGGTGTTCTCAGAGGAAATCCTCCATGTGAGGGATGGGGAGGTCCTGGCCCTTGGAAGCTGCTGCTTCTGACACTGGGGCCCCTGGTGTTCTAGTGCAGGTGTGAACTTCACAGCCCCAGCAGCGACGGTTCTATCTGCTGCCCCAAATCCAGTTCCAAAAATAACACAGACTCCGTCTCTAACTTCTGTCCCCACAGCTCCTTCACGCTCACATTGAGAGCATCTCCGTTCCCCAGGGTGGTTGGAAAAATGAATCGGAGTCCACCACGTCTCCTTCTCAGGTCTGGTAAGTGCTGCAAAGCAGACATCCTGTTTTCCTTTTTGTTGTTGAAGAATGTGTGCCTAATTTCCACAAAGGGGATTCTTGTTATTAGTGAGGAGCTTTTATTAGGAGGGCTTTTTCCTCACTAGCAGAGTGGGAACCAGTAAGAGTGTTTCTGGGGTTGGGCAAAGGCTGGTCAGATGGAGGTCAGGAGGTCTAGTGGACACTTGTCGTTGGAGGTTGTTGCTGGCCGAGCAGCACGAGGGGTTTGCCTTCAACCCATCTCAAAGCCATGCTGAGGGGCACAGGCATGTTGGAGCCAAGAACACTGAGCCTCGGACCCGTGGCCGGCTTGGTCACCCTCCCTACACCCCGTCCTCTGCTTCGGGACGTCCAGGTGGGAGGGTGACATCTTCTGGCCTGTCGTAGATTCTTCCTCACACGCTTCCCGCCAGCCCTTCCCAGGCACCGGCTAACAGCCCCAGCCAGGTGGCCCTTTCCTGAACCCCCCGAGGGCATCTTTCTTCCGGGAGGCCCCTTAGAGCAGCACTGGTGGATGTTTTTATGGGTCATGTTCTGAACGTCACACCCAAGTTAAATCTGTGCTGATTCAATTAGAACACGCAAGCTGAGGGACTTCTTCACGTTCCATGATTGGGTCCTGGGTGAGCGGCTTCTCTCTCTGGACACAGGTGTCCTCACTGCCGTGCTGCGAGCAAACGGCCGGGCCCTCCCTGCTCAGCCTGTGTGCCAAGCAGTCTTGCGGCAGGATGGCAGAACTGGAAGCCCATGGCCCTGCACACACGGGAAACTGAGGGCCGGGCAGCAGGGGTGGCACACTGCTCAGAGCCACACAGATAGGCTTCTGTCTGGGGTGGGGGGGGTGGTCAGGCCAAGGCCTTAGGGGCTTTAGAAGCTGCATCTGAGGAGCTGGCCAGGGCTTGGGCCAGATGGGGTCCCGGCCTCCAGAAGATGCCACGTCCTGCTGCCCCCAAGCTGGGAATGTGTGACGTCCCCATGCAGGAGGGGCTTCGCCGATGTGACTGGTTCAAGGTTCTCACTGGGGGTGGGGTGATCCTGGATTGTTGGGCCACACACCAGCTCCGTGTGAGGAGCCTGCTACGTGGGGGCAGGTGGGTCTGCATCAAATGAGGTGAGACAAAGGAAGCAGAGGCAGTGTGTGCACACGTGTATATGTTGCTGTGTGTGGGCTTCTGTGTGGAAGAGACAGACCGGGAGTGAGGGAAGCAGGTGGAGGATTGCCGCCCCTGCTGGAGGTGGAGGAGGGCCCCGGGGGCAAGGGCACAGTTGTGTCTGGACTCCTCGGAGACAAGAGAACACACTTGCCTGGGGAGCACGGCCCCGAATTTAGACCTCGTGACTCCAGAGCTACAAGAGAGCGTGTGGTGACTTTTCCCGGTGGCCGCGGGAAACCCGTTAGAGGCATGACAGCCTGCCTCTAGTTCAAGAGGGAGACGGGCTGTGAGCAGTGCGTCTCGGTGCTGACCATGACCTCAGGGTGACGGGGATGGCAGTGGCCTGGAAGCCACCATCCACCCTGAGTGTTCAGAAATACCTTTCCACCGTGCAGTCCCAGTTTCAGTCTCCTGGAATGAAGAACAGACAACAGACTTAAACTGATGCCTGCCTTCCTTTGCTGGCGGACCATCACGGCCTGGCCTCACGGGGTTCTCCACCGCGTGGACAGTTTCCATGAGCCCCGGGGAATGGTACTTGGGGGTTGCCCACTCCTGGACCCCCTCAGAGCCCTTCTGTGCTGGTCACCCACTGGCCTCCAGAGCTGGAGGCTCGCCCCAGCCCGTACATGTCCTACATTCCAGGGTGCCTGGTGGAGGTGGGGGTGCATCAACCGTGCTCAGGGAGGGGTTGCCCATGGTTTGACCAGGGGATGTGACTGGCCGCCAAGGACCTACTTCCCTGAGAAAGGAGGGTCCTCCATTGGGGCAAAGACTGTCAGTGATCTTCTCTGCTCATCCAGGTGCTAAGGTCCTGCATCTCAGAGAGCAGCATGGAAGGATCTAGGGCAGGTGGCGCACCCACCGCATGAGCTCCTGCGGGGGCCTAATGGCATGTGTTTCTGCAGTTCAGGACTTGGGACTGTGCACCTGCTACAGGCCATGCCTGGGGCTTGACAAAGCCACCGGCCTCAGGGAACTCCTTGTTTTGAGAAAAAAGCTGATCTTTGCACGGTTGGGGCTGCGGGCCAGGCTCAGACGGGTGTGGAGGATCACAGGCAAGGGAGCGTCGCCATGGATGCGGGAAGGGAGCATCGCCATGGACACGGGGGTCTCTCAGAGGTGCTGTGTCTCCCACTCGTGCAGGAGAACCAGGGAGGGGCTGGACACTGTGACATTCCAGTGGCTTAGGGGCCATGAGCTGGGGTGCTCCTTTGGGCCTTTCTTGCTGTGTGGACTGAGAATCCTTGGGGACGAGAACTCTGTCTTTTTCTCTTTCTTGCCCCTTGGTCTTGAGGGGATGACCACCAGGCCGGCAGGACCAGCATCAAGAACGTAGTCTTTCTCCGTCCTGCTTCCCCAGGGCTGGGCCCAGGTCCTCATGTCCAGGGAAGGAGCTTGCCCTGGCCTGGGGCTCCCCGGTCGGTCCTGGGGATGGCGTGCATGGTGCTGGGGGAGAGGCCTGGCAGCATCTGATTCCTTCGTCCCTCCCTCCGTGCTCGAGGGCTGCATCCCAACCACAAGCCTGGGAAGCTGTTCAGATGGTTTGGATGTGGAGACCGAGTCTTTTTTGGAAGGAAGGGCCGCATGCTCGAACCAGTGAGACCATGTTCTCTCTGACCTCTGCGCCATCTCGCCCGGACCTGAGCATGCTCCCAGGATCCAGGAGGTGTCCATGGCCCCGTCACTCTGTCTGTTCCTTGATGAGTTCCTGCTTTGAGGGCTGCAGAAGGATCCGGCCAAGAAGGGGACATCCCCGTCAGAAGGACCGCTGCCCCCGGTCTCCCACCTCCTGGGCCTTCCTGGTTGTCTGTCCTTTCTGCTGCCGGAGGAGCTCAGAGCCAGCAAGTCATCAGCTGCTGGGGCGCTGGCTCAGGTCCCAAGAAGGTGGTGTCTCTATGAAGCACGGGACTGTCCTGGCCCCTGTCGCATGCAGGGCAAATTCTAGGTCCCTTGTCCTGGTGGTGAAGATGCCTTTCTTCCAGGGCTGGGCTCTTCTGGATATCCCTCATCCCTGCGTCCTGGGTGCCGCCGGAGGGCTGCTCAGGCGCTCTAGTGCTGTGCAGTTTGGAACCAACCTCGTGTGCGCTGCTTGGAACAGCCTACCTGTTCTCGGCCAGAGCCAACCCCATCTCCTCCAGCTAGGGCCAGCCCGTCTCAGCACCGTGTCACACAGCGCTTTGCTCGACCCAAGTGTGAACACGTCACATTCCAGTGGTTTGCCTTGCAGCCCATTCCTCACTGGTCAGACCCTTCTCTGAGGATAGGGAGCGTGTCACGTCACATTCTCACATGCTCCATCCTGGCACAGGAACGCTCACAGTATCCCTGGGAAGAATGGCTAGCACTCGGCGCCTGCTGGAGGGTTTGAGAGCACGTCTGTGAGGAGCTGCCCTGTCCCAGATAAGCTCAGGACCAGAAGGGGGGCCAGAGGTGCGGGGGATGGGGAGCCTCGGACATTGCTGGCGGTGGCCTGGTGAGGAGCTCCCGACTTAGCAGAGTCACAAGGACTTGTGAGTCCCTGGCTCTGGTCCACACCAGACCTTGCGACCACCCCACCCAAGAGGAAAGCTTTTCTCAGTTAGTCAAGTCCCTTCTGACAGAGTCCACAGCGTGGAGAGGATCAAAGTCTGGTGGAGAAGGTGAGCACCAAGATTGGTACACGTCATGACAGAGGGGAGTGCAGGCCCCTGTGGGCACAGGCAACGGAGCCGAGGACTGTCACTTGACATAGAGAGGGTGAGAATCTTCAGGGCGACTCCTGAGTAATCAGGGAGGGCTTCCTGGTGGAGGTGACCCTAGCACAGTCTCAAGGACTTCATCATCAGTGGCAGTCGTGCAAAGGGAAGAGTGGGTCGTGCACAGTACTGACAGAGGCCGCTGGCATGAAGTCCCCGTCCCGTGTGGTGCAGCATGGTGTGTGGAGAACTTGCACATTGTGCTGCAGCTGGAGCCCGACATGCTTGCTGGAGAGCAGAACCGAGGGGTTGCTGAAGCACCAGAGAAGCATGTTGAGCAGGAGTCAGGGAACATTTAGGGAAACATCCACCTACAGGAATCTCAGGGCCTGGTGAGAGCTGACGCCTCTCCCGTGCTCCTCACTGAGCAAGGAGGTGGGACCCACCTAGACCCTGAAGGACAGGCTTCATGTGAGGCTCCCTTCTGTCTTCGGGCCATCCTGAGATCCTGGGGCGCAGAAGGGCAGGTTGGAAAAGGCAGGAAACAGATCAGGCCAGGGAGGCTAGCCCTGTGACGCCTGGATCCAGCCAGCAAGATTGCCTTGAGTTGTCTACCCTCCAGACTGCTAGAGACCAGCGTTTGTGGTCCTGGTCCTTGGGCAGGGTCCTGCTTGGTGCCCCACGTCCACCTGCTGTTCCCTGGGGCTCCCAGTCTCATGGACACCAGCGTGCACCTGCTCCATCCCCCAGCCAGGCAGCCAGAGCGGACTCAGGATCTGCTCCACAGCAGGTGTCAGGCCAAGAGGGAGCGTGAGCTCCTGTGCTCCTGCATGGGGATCCGGGCATGGGCGTCTGGGTGGGTCATGAAGGAAATTGTTCTCGGACATGCCCAGTGGGGCGCTGGGAGCCCTGTGCCCACTTCATACTGTCTTGGACGTCAGCATTCATGGGCAGTGTAACTGTCGCCCTAGGTGGAGCTCCTTTGTGCAGTACACAACCAGAACAACCACACAGGGTGGCCCTGATGAGGTGCTTGGCCTTGGCAAACTGTCTGACCTCTCGAAGCCTCTCTCTCTTTTGTAAGATGGGAGTAGTGAGAACACGCCCTCAGAGTGCTATCGTGACTCCTGTGGGCTCTGGAATAAGCCACTAGTAAGCAGGCGTGGTATCATCGTGGCCGTCCTTGTCCTGTTCAGAAAGTTGGTCCAGGCTTGCCTGGCCTGAAGTCACACAGCAGCAAAGGGCAGAGTCGCATGGGCTCAGACCTCCAGAGTCTGAGGGACTTTGTGCTTCTTCCCCTCAATTTCTAGGCAGAAGACAGGTGAGGGGGAAAGGGCCACCCTGGAGCTCCGCGGGGAGGGGCTGGCACCGCCGTGGATTGGACCGCAGTCACAGGAAAGGAAAATGAAGTGACAGTCCCCAAGCATGGTCTCTCTTTTTCCGATTCAGCTTTGTCTGTCAACAGCCATCATCGTCATCACAGGCCGGGGGGCCCGGGTCTTTAGGAACCTCTATCACCACGACAGAAATCTCAGCCCTGGCAGAGACACTCCTCCAAATCACACTGCACACTCCCACCCCCATCTTGGGTGTGTGCCTCTTATTTGAAGAGTTGATTGGGAGGCTTTGCAGCCCCGTGCAGAGGTGTTTTGTCCCGCATCCCATTAAGGGTTCACTCAGCTGGCTGGAACAGCAGGAACAGCCACGGGGCAGCCAACCCTGTGACAGGCAGATGGCTCCCGTCACATCGCGGCTTCACGAAGCACCTGCAGTCACCGTGCAGCTGATGCCACTGTCCAGGGCGATCCCGGTCCCTGTCTGCGTACCGCCTGCATGGCCTGCCCACCCCTGGGCCTTTGGTAACCATCTGCCGGCTCCAGTGCTCCACCCTGCACCCCTGCCTGCATCCCAAGCCCACTGCAATCAGGAGCCCCAGGTTCTGAAGTCCTGGCCCCTCCACCTAGTAGGCTGTTCTCTACCAGGGCAGCGGTGTCTCCCAACCTGGGCCAGAGTCAGCCAGGGTCGTTCCACATGACAGGGAGCCAAGCCAGGGCGAATGCAGTAGAAGGACACCACTCAAATCTTACAGAGCCCAGGACAGCCTCTCAGCAGGGAGTGTCAGCAGTCTGGTGGCTGGGAAACACGTGCTGTGTGGCAGGGTGGACACAGAGTGCATGAGGGGCAGACCCCGCAGACCAGAGTGAGTGAGCTGGGGAGACTCCCCAGACTAGAGCATGAGAGCTGGGGAGACCCCACAGATGAGAGCACGTTAGCAGGAGACCCCCACAGACCAGGGTTCGTGAGCAGGGGACCCCACAGTCCAGAGCGCCCAAGCCAGTGAGGTGCCGCAGACCAGGGTGCGTGAGGGGGAGACCCCACAGACCAGAGCGCATGAGCCAGGGAAACTCCGCAGACCAGAGTGCAGAGTCCGGGAGACCTCGCGGACCAGAGCTTACAAGCTGGAGACCCCACAGACTAGAGTATGTGAGTGGTGGACCCCCCTAGACCAGGGCACATGCATGAGCAGAGGACTCTGCAGATCAATACGGGTGAGCCAGGGACCCTACAGCCCAGAGACCGGGAGCCCAGGATACCCCGCACACCAGAGTGCATGAGCGGGAGACCTCACAGACAAGAGCACGAGAGCGGGTGACCCTGCAGACCACAGTGCTTGAGAAGGGGAATCCCTCAGACCAGAGCGTGTGAGCCCGGAGACCCTGGAGACCAGAGCGCTTGAGCTGGGGACCCCGCAGACGGGCTTTTACAGCAGGTGCCTTCCACGCACACGCTGTGTCCCACGTGGGCCCTCTCTGCTGTCCATGGGTCCATTCTTCTACACCCTTAAGTCCACAGCAACCCAGGGGGCAAAGGGTTGTTTTTATCAACTACCCCCCCCAATTCACGGGGAGGCTGGGACTCCGCCCCTCAGCACCTACGAGACTCTAACAAGCTGCCCGCTGCCCCTTAAGTGTCCCTGGGCATCCGGAATCAGTGTCCTGGGGGGGCCGGACGTCCATGTGTGAGGCGAGGCCACATTAGCCACTCAGGCCAGGCTCTGAGACAGGGTCTGTCTGGCCCTGCACAGCCGCTGTGGCCCCAGTGTCCGTGGTTATGGCTGCGTCCCTCCATCTGTCTCTGTGTCCGTGTGTCCTGTCCTGTGTGTGTGTATCTGGTAAGCACACTTGTGTCTGGGTTGGGGGATGATCCAGGACCGTCTCACGTTGAGATCCTTCGTTTATTTACATCAGGCAAGACCCGTTAAAGGTATCCGCCACAGGTTGCAGAGTCGCGAACGCAGACGTGCCTCTCTAGCGGCCACTATTCAGCCCCCTCCGGACCGCGGTCCTAATGTAAAAGCGCCACCTCTCACGGGGGACGAGAAATCTTAGAGGAGATGAGAGGGGCTGGATGACCCACGGGAAACACTGTGGGCTTGGCTGGGCCGCGGCCCGTGGGAGTGCTGTGCACTCCAGGCACGGGGGGCTATAGGCTGTCGTGGCTGGGGGCTAAGTGTGCAAGGTTACAGGCCCGGCATGAGGTGTGCTGACCTTCCCACCCCTTCAGCAGGGCGCAGCCTTGGGACTGGCTCAGCGGGCGGGTAGAGTGCACCTGACGTTCGGTTAGGCTGGGGTGAGTCTGGCAAGAGCACGTTCACATACACTGCTGGTCACCACAGCACATGGCAGAGAGAGAGGAGGAGGAGGACCCGGCTGCCCGAGGCAGGGTCCTGAAGGCACATGCCCCGCAGAAGGGGCCTACAGGCTGAGGGACATGGCAAGGCTGACTTAGAGTCTGCAGATGCTCTGAGGGCCCCAGGCAGGGCGTGCCCTCCCCGCCCCCCATCCTGTTACTTTCCCCCAGGGGGTGTTTCCCGGCCCATTATCACATGAGTGCTTGGCTGGGTCTCCCTTTGTCAGGCCTATGCTAATGGTCCCCTTAACCATGGCCAGTTGGGTCTTAATGTCTGTTCAATGACACCTGCTATGAAGGCTCCCATAACTGAGCTTTTAATGGCAGACAAGGGGGACACTTAGCCCACAGGCATGGACAGCTCCGGGAGGACAGCCTGCCCCTCCAGAGCACCAAGGGGAGGGGCTCGGGGGAGACGCCTAGAGCCCCCCTTGTTCTGCTGGGCCCCTGAGAGTGGGGGACACAGAAGTGGCTCTGGGGGGATGTGGCCAACACCAGAGCCCATCCCGGTTTCCTGTACAAACCACTGACCCGCGCTCAGAATGAACACCAAGCACTCAGTTTCCCGTGTGGGGTTGGGGGTAAGAAATACCAGGGACTGGGAGCCGGAGACGGGTCCCTCCCTGCCGGGTCCCTCCCAGCAGCAAGCAGGTCCCTCCCTGCCCTCCTGCCCCAGCCTCAACCTCCACACTCGTGTGTGGGGCAGAGACGGCTTGCGAGGGTGCATGGGGACGTCACCGGCCGGCACATACATTCTCAGACGCTCTCTTTGTCCTCACGCCTCCCCGCTTGGGGCGTCCAGGCAGCTGGTGCCTGCTTGCTCCTGGGGCACCTGTCCCCCTCGGGAGGAGGGGTCTCTAGGTGTGGGGATCGTTGGTCACACACGAGTAACTGGAAGCCTTCCACGATGAACAGAATGTCCCCTGTGCTTGACAGGTGCGTGGTGGGACCTGATGCCGAAGCGGTTAGCACAGCCGGCCTGCTGGGCACTCTCAGACGGGAGCACACCCGGGAGTTTGCCAGTGGCCAGGGAGGTAAGACGCTCCATGAGGACGGGACGGTGTGTGGAACAAGGGGTCACAGGAGGGCACCCACATCCCATGGACGACAGGACAGGGAGCTCCCGAACGCCCTCAGAGGGGGCGCTCAGAACTGCGGCTGAACACCCAGCATCTTCCTCGAATACAATTAATTCTTCCCATCAGCAGGGAAGTTAAAACATTTTTATATTGAAGTTAACAAGAATATATCACAGTAAAAAAGCAAACATTGCATGGTTCTTTTTTTTTTTTTAGGATTGAATTTTTGAAAGTGAGGTATGTTTTGTGTCTCCCCAGGCTTGCTGAAATGTCCTTGGCAGTGTCGGCACTCGGGCCCGAAGGACGGGAGCGTCAAGGGGCTACTGATGGTGAGGGGTCCCTCCGGGAGGTTCTCATCTGGGAGTGAGCTGGGAGCAGACCCCCATTGGAAATAAGCGAGGCGGACGATTCGTGCAGGACGGAAGCCAGGGCTCCGGCTTGGATCCTCCTGGAACGGCCAATGTAGAGGCCCCGTGGAGGGCAGGACAGCTGGGAGGAGCAGAGGGGTCCACCTGGAAAGATCTCTGAGGCTCAGAGCCCGTGGCACTGGCTGGGACTGCAGGCCCCATGAAGCATCTGGCGTCCGCACCCGCTCACCACGCCACCGTGCTGGGTGCTCATGGCATTAGTAACCACACAGTGCGGCCCCACGGAGTACTTCCCGCACACCTGGCAGTCTGTGGGCTCACACTGTCCAGAGCACGTTCGCCCGTGAGACAGCTGCTGAAGCAAGAGCTGTCTGGAACTAAGTAGAACACGGCTGACAGGTGCCCAGGAGCACGTCCAGAGCCCAAGGCCCCTCCAGCCTGTCACTGTCCCCTTGGTCCCACGTGGTCAGAGGTTCCATTCAGGTGTTTCTGGAGAGAAGGCAAATGAGCAGCGTCTCTCGCGAAACTTTGTCCTTTTACTCAGAAAGGAATGCGCTCACCAAAGTTTCTATCTGTGCTCACGGACAGGAACCGGGGCACGTGGCCCACGTGGCCGCAGGGAGCCTGGGAAGTTGAGCCGTCATCAGGAAGCATGGCCGCCCCAAGAAGCTCAGGGTCCTCTCAGGGAACAAGGGGGTATGGTGGACATATGTTGGCTGACGTGGCTGTCCCCACCGTCCTGGGATGTGATGACCATTTTCATTTTCATAATTTGACGGAGGAGGAGATTAAGGGACAGGCAAGCCAGGTCATTTCTTTCCTGAAGACTACCTAATAGACGGGGAACCGTATCTCTGTGAGACCATAGGCAACCTGAGAGCAGGACTGTGTGTTTGTCCTTTGCCCTGTGTAGCTGTGACCCCATCACCAGATAGAATGTCACTTGGATCGATGCCTGATCGAATGCCTCGTTGATGGCCCAGTAAAGTCCCGTGCATGTCTCAGGCTTCCCCGTCCTCCCTCTCAGAGGAAAGAGTTCCAGAAGCCTCCCCATGCCGGCATGCAGTTCCTCTGGGCCCAGGCAGCGTGGGTGTGCCGGGAGGACCAGTTTCGGCCGACTGCCATCCCAGCCACGTTCAGCTGAGCTCACCAGGACCGAACAAGGACCGAAGTGAGTGTCTCAAGGAGTGTTTTTCACAAGTTGTAAATAATATCTCACCAAGTCCCATCGCTGCCTAGAATTAATGCAGCTGGTGAGAAGTAGTCATGATCCCGTGAATCATTTGTCCATTTACAAGAACATTTCATTCACCTCCTTCCAGAAGGATGCACAGAACACGCTTTAAAAGACGGCGTAACTGGAACTGACATATGGGAAGGCTGTGTTGCATTCCAGTTCCTCACTGGCTCATGTGGTCTGTGCAGAAGAAGGGATACTCGTAATTACTGGGGATTTTTTAAAAAATAGAGATAATTGGTCTTAAGAAGAAACACGGGCATCTGCAGAATGATGACTTGGTCTCCCCGTGGTCTGCTCTTGGGTCAGAAACGTGGCCGGTACCCTGCCATGTGATTGCTGGCTTCTGGCCCTGCTCTCTCACTCTCGGAGAAAGGGCGTATGTCTCAGCCTCCTGCAGAACCACCCCGCTCTTGCCTCTTGTCGCCCCTGCTAAGGCTGAGCATGGATCTCCGTATGTTGGCACGTGAACTAAGGAATAAGCCTCTGGAAGAAAGTCAGAATATCTCTAATGGGGAAGTCTTTCCTGCTACAGCGACCATCCCTATGACAGTTGGGCTTAAGGAGGAAGGGGGGGAGCTTGGATGACCAGAGTTGCATCAGCCTGCAAACCGAGCAGCCACACCACGTAACAAAGCATCCGACCCTCAGTGACTTGAGACAAAGGCTATTTCTTCTCATGACCAGGGTTCTGCGGGTTCACCTCGCTACAGCTGATCTGGGCTACCCTCATTCTGGGGTGAGCGAGCGGGGCATGACTTTAGGCTCCTGAATAGACTTGGGTCTTTTCCTCAGGTTTCTGCAGAGGCCATATCTGAAGTGGCGCCTCTGCCTGATGCATAACCTTCTCGGGGATCCCAGGAATGAAAGCTTGCCCAACTCCAGGGCACAAGGACGTGGCAAGCCTCTGGAGACATTGCATCAAGAATATCTCATTAGCCCAGACAGGTCACATGGTCCACCCATGTGGACCACCATGGTGCACTTCCCTCCCAAGGGCAGGGAGGGAGCAGGGCCTGGCCTTGGGGCTCTGGGGATAGGGGAGGGGCTGTGGTGCCTGGGAAAGGGCTGTGGGGTGGGGTGGAGGGGCTGTGGTGCCTGGGCAAGGGCTGGGGGAGGGACTGTGGGGTGGGGGGAGGGGCTGAGGGCCTGGGTAGGGCATGGGGCCAGGGGTGGGGCTGTGGTGCCTGAGAAAGGGCTGTGGGGTGGGGGGGAGGGGCTGTGGTGCCTGGGCAAGGGCTGGGGGGAGGGGCTGCTTTTGGGGAGAGGGGCTGAGGGCCTGGGAAGGGCAAGGGGCCAGGGGTAGGGCTGTGGTGCCTGGGCAAGGGCTCTGCGGATGGGGTGGGGCTGTAGGGCCTGGGAGGGGCATGGGGCCAGGGGTGGGGCTGTGGTGCCTGGGGAAGGGCTGTGGGGCCTTGGGAGGGGCATGGGGCTGGGGGAAGGCTGAGAAGTAAGATCTAGAATGAGGCAGTGAATCCTCCAAACTGGAGATTCAGTCTGTCCCAGAGGAAACCATGGGGTAGTTGGGTGGGGTAGGGGGAGCAGAGAAATGCAGGAGAAGCAGAGGGGACACACGGAGTGGGCAACAGGTGGAATGTGCATGGGGAGGGAAAGGGCAAATGTCTCCCAGATTCCCCAAGTCCGGGTTTCTGCCCCAGAAAGGTGAGAGCCACAGGTGTAGGTGGGGCGTTCCTGAGGGACGCATTCCACATGTTGCCAAGATCCTCCGGGACAGAAAGGTCCCAGCAGCACCTGCCTTCCCCTGCAGAGAAGCTGTGACCCCTAGTTTCCCCACAGTCAGTCGGTCTGTTAGCAAATACCCCGTGGAGTTCTGGATGGCCGGCGGGCGAGCAGACCTGCACCAGCGTGGGTCTCCTGCCACCAGGCCTCTGTTCCCTGGGCCCCGCTTTTCTGACAGTCTCTTGCCCAGTCACCAAATCGACTTCCCTGTTAGGGAGCGACCAGGTTGCCACTCCTTCAGGAGACCTCCCCTTCCCTGGGATTCTGCTTTGAGGCTCTCATTAGCATTTCCCTCCTGTCCCCCTGAACATTTCTCTTCAGTGTCTCTTCCTGGCGCATTGGAACATTCAAGGAGGGGAATGTCAGCAGCAGAGGTGGAGAGAAGCACTGAACAGTAAATGCTCCAAAATCTTTTGCCTTGGAAGCCCCGGGAGCCCCCTGCTGTGGGGTTGACTGTGGGGCCTGTGCCCCATGTGAGCAGTGACCCCAGTGACAGCCCCCCCACGCCCTCCCACGCCCCCGCCTCCTCTCATGAGCAGCATTGGCGCAGTCCTTTGCACTCCCTTCTGGGCTCCTGGGGGCAGGCCTGCAGCCAAGGGAGCTGGACTACCCAGGGCCTGGCAGGGGGCAGGTTACTGTCCTACCACACCGCAGGAGGGGAAGGGGTCTCAGGTTTCACCTACAAATTTCAACACCTGCTTCTTCCACAATCAGGGACCTTCCATCTGCCTTTCTGCACGCTCCCGCACTACCCCCTGCACTCCGCTAAAACTGCCCCCGTGCTAGTCTGAGCTCCTGCCCACCCTCTTCCTGCCTCTCCATCACGTGTAAATGCCACCTCCTCCATAAAGCCCTCCCTGATTCCCTGGCAGGAGTCACCCACACTGCCTCTGTTCTGGGGCTTTCATAACAGTGTAACTTATCTCCTTCCCCACCTGACTGTGCTTCCTGGCCATGGGGAATTTGCCTCAAACTTTGCTTTCCTCCAGTACCTAACTAATGATTCCAGTGGAGTAGGTCCTCAATAAATAGGCGAGAATTCATCAAATTGGGGTGGGAGTGGCAATCGGAGAAGCGACCTGATATGTACTTAAGAGCTCCTGTCCCCAGCTTGTTGCTTTGGAAAAGAGCGTGAAATCGGTTTTTTATTGAATCTGCTCTTTGCAGTGATTTTGTGCTCTTTGTTGGGCCAATTACAGTTTTGAAGATGAATTATGACAGGCGGGCACCCGCGTGCCTGCATTACCGTGTGCTGGCTGTGTCATTTAGTGGCCGGCATCTAGGAGGGGAGTTTGTTGATGTTTCCATCAGAAAAAAAAAAAGAAAGAAACATTAGGATCCATAAAAAACAACGAGCAATGATATTTTCCTTTTTATTGGTCATTTTAAAACATTCGCTGATATTTTCCCCCATGCTTAATAGTCACATGCTTGTGTCTTTAGGTAAATCCAAAATTTGCAGAAACGCATTCTTATGATTGTTCAGCTTCCTCCCATCGTGAAGCCCAAATGAACAACTTCCCAAGGCAGCAGGTGTGGGGTTCCTGGAGGGCATTGACCCGGCCATACAGGTCACCAGGGGCAGAAGGACTCACCTGAGAGTGAGCACTGACTGTCCAGCTGTCCTCCAGCCAAGGGGGTTTAAACCTAAGAGCATTTATCCTGTTTTGCATTTGAATTAAAACAGGATGAGCCCATCTAACAGGTTCCAGTCCTTTCTGCAGTTAATTAAGAGCAGGATTGAGGTCCTGGCTCTGGGGACTGAAAGCAGCACAGATGGGAACAAAGTCTGGGCTCTGGAGGGAGGGGCCTCCCCAGCCTTCAGGATGCCCACAAGACCCACCCTCCTGTCTGTATTGTGGAGCTGGACAGACCTCTGAGTAGGTGCCGGTGTGTGTGACTTTGATCATGTGTGTGTGAGTGTGAACATGCACATACCCGTGTTTTTGTGTCTGTGTTAGTGCATGGGGACATGTGTGTACATGTGCACGTGTATCTCCAAGTGAGCATGTGGGTCGTGTGTGTACGTATGTGATCATGTGTGTCTGCCTCTGAGTGTGATCGTCTCTGCATGTGAATGAGTGTATACGTGTCCATAGCTCATGCAACCATCCCCAAAACCACTGTAGCCAGAGAGATGGAAGGAGCCACTGGACTGCGCCCAGCTGGGGCCCCACCCCAGAGATGACAATGACCTTAAATAGCACCACCCCAGGCACCAGGGCTGCTGGGGAGGGAAACGGGCGGGAACAGGAGGCATGGCCCTGCCTGGCTCAAGCTCTGCCTTCCACTCCATTTCGACCTCATTCAGGCCTACTGGTCCTGGTGGGAACAGTGAGCACTAGGAGCCCAGACCCATCAGTTTCCCACTAGACCCCCCACAAACCACACTGCAACAGCCCTGGTGAGCTTCCAGGTGCAGGAGACACACCTCTACCCCAAGCATTCTTGTAGCCATGTAGACCCCCCTCAGCACTCCCATCTCCCCGCTGAGGGCCCCCCAGGAACCAGGGAGCTCCTCTCATGTTTGAAGGGGAAAGTGAATTCTGGCGTGCAAAAATTATCACACATTCATGCACTCGGGATCTAATTTTAGCTGCAAGAGGCTTCATTACAAGATGCTCACATAATTAAGCAGCTTTGTTCCCGGGGTCTGGAAGCCTGTCTATCCTTCTGTTTCATTTAGGGGAGCAGCAGCCACTTGATGGAGAAGCTGAGAGCTCCAGGAGGCCTCACTTGCACATCGGACAGCCAGAGCCCTTTCTGTGCCTCCAGGCTCTCCCACAAGAAGAACCAGCCACAGGGCCTTTGCATGTCATTGCTCATCAGACACCCGGGAGCACCAGCCCCCTATAGGGCACCCAACCATGTGAACTGACTCAGCGTGACCTGGGTGTACACTGAACCCATCTTTCTACTCATCTGCAGGTCTGGTTGAGGTCCCCTGTAAGCCACAAAGCTATCCCAGCAGCTGGCTCTTCCCCGGGGAAGGAAGGGAGGTCTCTGCGGACCTGCTGCAGGAAATGGACCATCTACCAGGGGGTCTGGCTGATGCTGTCCTGATTCCAGGTTGGGCAGGAAGATGGGAGGCCCAAGGGTCAGTGGGCCTGGCCCTCCAGCCATTCCGGTGCCCTTCCCAGCCTCCCCAGCGTCTGGGTCTTCTCCTTAAAGTCACCTGGGGGGTGGGGGCCAGGAAGAGAGAGGGCCAGAGTTGGGAGCTAGGCTCAGGAGGCAGCCAGGATCTGGCTGTCCATCCCATCGAGACTCTAGGCTTGCTTCGGGGGGTGCGGGGACCCTTGGGTGCACGGCAGGTACGGCCTCCTGGCAGGCCTCACGTCATCCTACGACTCCAGAGAAACAGTTTCATCAGGGGCCTTTCCCGACTGATTCTCGGAGCCAGGGCCGTGGCAATAAGCGTTGCCAGCGTTAAGCAGAGAGCGGCTGTGGGACGGCCCAGGACAGGCTCCACACCACGGTGAGTTTGGCGGGGACAGGTGTGGAGGCCTCCCTCCGAGGAAGGGCAGCCCGCCGGGCCCTCCACCCCACCTGCTTTCACCACAGTGGCTCTGGTCTTCCCCGGGGCCAGGGGGAGTGCAGGGTCAGGATGTTCCAATGCTGGTTTCCCCAAATCTCTCACCCCGTTTTCTTCCCCTGGCACAGTTTGGCTCAGCCTGCAGGAGGGCAGACCAAGGGGCCCTGCCGCCATCACTCCAAACCTGGAGAAGCTGTCGAGGGGCCCACACACCATCATCCACCTGGCCGGGGTCCAAACCCCCAACACACTGGAGACCTGGTAGCGCGGCCTCATTCTGAACCCGAGGTACCCCTGAAGGGAGCTCTGTCCCTCCAGGCTGAGCAGCAGGTGGCTGAGGACGGTCCCTCTCTGTGTCCCCACCTCTGTCCTCACCCACCCACTCCGCCCCCAGCTGCAGAAACACAGACACACATGCCCCACAGCCCATCCCCCTGTTCTCCAAGCCCCTGAGCCTTTGCACACAGTTTTCTCTGCCTCAAGGTTCTTCTTTCATCTCTGCTGGGGTAATTCCTGAGATCCTTAATGTGTCTTAAAATCCACTATTAAGAAATATCCATCCTTTGGTCAAACCTCCAAAGCCCCATTTCCAGATTTTTCCTATGAAGGATCTGCACGAAACACGTGGCAGACCCCAGGACACTCCCTGGAGTGTCACTTACTGGAAGCTACATGAAGTCCCCACAGCCAAAGACTGTCAGGTGCAGCAGGAAGACAAATGAGCTTTGATGATGATTTCAGTGAAGGGCAATTTCTCGTTTCCACGGATACTCCACAAACACAGCTGTCAGAAGCACATTGTGTAAATCAGATGCTAATTAAATTAAATCCCCACCAGAATTAAGGCAGCAGAGTATCTTGTTTTCCTGCATGCTGGGCTCTCGATGGTGACAGCTGGAATACCGTCATCTCAGGTACATGGGGCAACAGCTGCAGGGACTCCAGGCAACTGCTTCCACAGTTAAATGGTTGTCAGCAACAGAAATGTAGATGGCATTTTTGGCAACATTCGTAATATTAAAAATGTGAATAATCTAGCAGAAACAGAGCTAGACTGGGAGAGAAGAGAACCGAGTTTTGAGGTAAGTTTCGGCAAGAATCACTTTTTACTCTTGCTTTGGTGCCCTGCCTTCCCTCCAACGTCCCCACCGCCGACCTCACTCCTCTTCTTCCTCCTATTCATCTCCTGAGTAGGTACCATGTACCAGCTACTGCCAGCCAATGTCCTGGGGCCTGGACACTCAAAACTCCTCTCGATCCTGCTGGTCTCCTTGGAGGACCAGGAGGTGGGACTGTCCAATCTCAGCACCTTCCAGAACTTTACCTTCTGATGTCCCAATGTGAACTGTTGTCCAGATCTGTCCATCTGTCTGTCAGTCCTCTGTCTGTACCTTCCCTCAGTTTTAAGTCTGGTTAAAAACAAAAGCACTTGGGGTTCTAGGGTGGCTCAGTCAGTTAAGCATCTGCCTTGGGCTCAGGTAATGATCTCAGGGTCATGGGATCAAGTCCCGCATCTGGCTTCCTGTTCAGTGGGCAATCTGCTTCTCCCTCTCCTCTGTGCTCCTCTCCTGCTCTCTCTCTCAAATAAATTAATAAAATCTTTTTTAAAAAAGGAAGGGGAAGAAAGGAATCCACTGGAGATAAGGCTGGAACATGGTTCCAGACCTAAGCAAGGGGAACCCAGGGTGTGAGAAACCTACGGATGATGTAGTGAGTGTCTTTCATCTGTCACGCGTATGTCATGTATTGGTGTCTTTCACTCAGCAGGTGGAATGGGCATTGCTGTTAGAACCCAGTCAGGATGCTGTGGAGTACTCAAGTCCAATCCCAACCCAAGCTGGATATCCTGTAACTAAACATTAGGTTCTAAAGTTTATCTTCCAAAAATTAATAGGCAATAAAATTATCCACAACTGAACAGAAAGAATTTTTGAGGAACTAAAAATAATGAAAACAACACAAGGGGAACAAGCGACCACCCCTATGGCATGGAGCACAGAGGGGAAAGTTTGGAGTTATTCACACTTAGGAATTCCTCAGAACATTAACACTAGAATAACTATATGATACAGCAATTCAACTTCTGGGTACACACCAAGAATTGAAAGCAGCATCTCAAAAATACTTGTATATCTGTGTTCTCAACAGCACTACACACAGTAGCCGAAAGATAGAAGCACCCCAGGGGTTCATGGATGGTGAGCAGATAAACAAAATGTGGCCCATACACACAATGGGATAATTTTCAGCCTTAAAAGGAAAGGGAACTCCGACACCTGTTTCATCATGCAGGAATCTTCAGGATATCATGCTAAAGGAAATAAGTTAGTAACAAAAGGACAATTACTGTACAATGCCACTTACGTAAATACCTACAGTGGTCAAAATCATGGATACACAGTAAAATGGTGACAGCCCAGGCCTGGGAGGACAGAGAAATAGGGAGTTGCTGTTCAATGGGAATAAAGCTTCCATTCTGTAAGATGAGAAGAGTTCTGGAATTTGGTTGCACCCACCACGCAAATGCTCTTAACAATTTTGAACTGTACGCTTAAAGTGATTACAGTGGTAAACTCCATATGGTGTGTATTTTACTGTTAATGAAAAAAAACTGAAGTTTGGACCAGGCACCCTGCAGAGTTGAAACTCGGAGCCTGGGTGCTGGCATCCTGAGCCCCAGGGTGGCCCTGGGGGCTGGGAGATGGGCTCCCAGTTCCGCTGGAGCTGTCATCTCTGAAGGGGCAGGAACAAGGCTAGGTCTATGTGCACCAGGAACACTGCAGACTGGAACCCAGGGCTGGAACTGGGGCTGAAGGCACCCAGTCTAGGCTTCTAGATTAGGCAATGTGGACAAGACACAGAGGGGAGGGGGAGATCCCGTCTTCCTCCTGGGCCTCTAATCTCCTGTTGGTGCGGCCTCTCAGCAGAGTTCAGCTCCCAGCCACCTAGTGAACAGAGAAGCAGTTTGCAGAGTCCAGGGTGGGGTGACTTTGAGAGTGAGACATGCTGGCTCAGGGTCACTGATAAGGATCTAAAGTTGCCTCTGGGGGGTGCCTGGGTGTCTCAGTCTGTTCAGTGTGAAGCTCTTGATTTTGGCTCAGGTCATGATCTTGGGGTCGTTGGATTGAGCTCTGCATTGGGCTCCACATTCAGCATGGAGTCTGCTTGAGATTCCTTCTCTCCCTCTGCCCCCTCTGCATGCGCTCTTTTTTTTTTAAGAAAATTTACTTTATTTAAAAGGTATATATAATATGTCCCATGATATAAAATTCTAGAGAGTAGATTTTAAAAAGCATACTGGAAAATATAAATCTCCATTTTCCTATGTATATCTTTTGTGCACTTAGAGTCTTTTCCTAGGTTTACATTTTTCTTTATTTTACAATCTGATTCTTACTTGTAGTAAAAACAAATATCATAGACAGGTATACAGCAAAAAGTAATTCCCTTCTATCCATCTCTTTCTCAGATATTGGTAAAATCCTTCCAAACGTTCAAGCACACAAATATATTTTTGTTTTTTACATTCATGGTTTCACATTTATACATGTTGTTCTGTCACTAAATTTTTTCACTGAATACTGTAATGGAAATCTTTCATGATAGTACAGATAGAGCTACTTAAAAAAAATAGTTGTATTGCAGTCCTTTATATATCAATAACTATTTAGCTAGTTCCCTCATGAAAACTATTTAAGGTGCTTCCAATATTTTACTAATAAAAGCAATACAGCAATGAACATGCTGGCAGCTTATTTAGAGAAAAGCACTTATTGTATTTACCTGCATATCTTTACACCCCTCTTTTCCTTTTAAAAGTCAGATTTTTTTAAAGGACAAGTGAAGTATTAAAAGCAACTAATGGAATATGTAGATACTGTGTGAGTTCAAAGGGGAAAAAAATCAGGGTTTTAGCAAAACAATTTTATTAAGTTACTTGTGTCAACAAACCAGAAAGCCATGTAAAACTAATTTTTTTTAAAGATTATGTCTGAGCTGGGCAGATGGAAAATTTATCTAGATTGACTGCTCACTCCCTGTGGAATTTTTTGAGGATTCCACTTTATTTCTTAAAACCGTCCTTTTCCTGTTCCATGCTCAGAACTATTTGGTGTAGCTCAGTTCACTTGAAACTATCAGGCTTGTTTGGCAGCAGGTGATGAGCATTTTAAAAATTTAAGATGTTTCTAACAAGATGCCATCAGCCACAAGGAAGAACCTGGGTTGGTGGGCAGGAGGGCTTTGTTTTGACAAGCCCCAAACTCCATGTACAATAAATGCAGGACATGGCTTCATTAGCATATGGTCTTAGGACAGCTGCCCTTTATTTTATACTCGTGACCTTGTACTTTTGAACAGTTGGTGGGTGTTTTCCTTGAATACTTGGTTTTGATGATACTGTTCTATGCTCTCGTCTAGTTATGCAATTCAGTGTTCTTCTTGACCTCATAAAAGGATATGACAACTATAGAGTGGTTACACTGTTTTTCAGATTAAGTAAATATTTCAATTAGGGGAGTAAATATTTTTAAACTGGGAGTGTAGCTAACTCTTGCTTTGGGAGTGTGCTCCTTAGTGGAGTGGATCTTGGATGAGGGGTTTTACAAGGAGTGTGTAATGGATATCTGGGCTAGAAGTCTTAAGTCTTGACCCTGTCCAAAAAAAGCAAAGGAAATTTCTAAAGTTTTTCTTGCAGCAATGCACTGAAACAGAGGAGGGGTGCAGTTAGGATGCTTGCCTTTCTTATCCGCTGGTGTATTTCGAAGGTATCAGGCTTCCTACCGCTTCTGGCACCTGTTTTCAAGTGTCCCTTTTAAGGATTCAACAAAGTAGTAGAGAGCTCCACCTGACTCTTGTTATCTTCCATTTATTCAACACAGATAATGGGCGGTACCCGCAGAATGTTCTGATCTACTAATAATTGTGTTGTCCTTGATGGGTGTGCTGCCCTGATAGATTGGGAATTTCTAGTTTATGGCATAATTTCTCCTTAATTTTGTCTCAGGCCTTGATAAAACTTAGCTAAAAACATATGAGTGAGTTTTTCTCTGCCAAAAATCCCATGCTGCTGGGCCAGGCACAGCCTACTCTGTTTACCGGCAAGACTGTGGTCGATGTAGGACTCCCATTCCTTCTGGTTGACCTACAAGACCCAAGACTAATGTATAACCTCCTCGTTCGTTGGCTGTGATCTTGTATCTAATCACTGTGGGACTGAGGAGTTCTGGGGGTGACAGTCCTTTCAGCGTTGTCCTTGCTCCCTCCCTCTCCCAGGTGACTTGTTTCTTCCTCATTCTTCTCCCGAGTGCCATCAGGAAGGGGCCCCCAAATGCCTGGCAGAGGGAAGAGATGCACGGAGGGAGGCCTGGTGCTTGTATGAAGTGGGATGTCACTCAGCGCTCAGGGAGCTGTCATACCCTCAAGGCAAAGCTGTCCTCCTTTGCCCTGAGCCACAGTCTTGGATGCCAGACCCATACTCTAGGCCAGGAGTGTCTTTACATCGCCCTAGGGCTGTGAAGCAAGAAGATTCCGTGGGGTCCCCAGTGGGAGAGGAGCAGCGCTTCCAATAGGCAAGGGTGAGTCTCCCCAGTTTGCCCTCCCCAGGCCAGGGTTCTCCCAGGCCCATCCCCGAAACGGAAAACCTACTCTCACTCTTCAAGGGTCTGTCCTTCCAGCCCTACCCGCTCCGCTGGGCCACGGGAACCTGGAAATGGTGGCGTCTGGCTTCCCATGCCAGCATCCATTCGGCCCCCAACTTTTGCCCACATGACCCACAGAGGAGACTCAAGAGAGCTATGCAGAGAAACTAGAACAGGCTTTAATTAATGAAATGAACACTATAAAGGTTCTGAGA
This sequence comes from Mustela lutreola, assembly GCF_030435805.1. NCBI lineage: Eukaryota > Metazoa > Chordata > Mammalia > Carnivora > Mustelidae > Mustela > Mustela lutreola. Next base: position 38,961,897 of record NC_081303.1, read on the forward strand.
GGAACGTGGGGAGAGGGGAGGGGAAATCTGTGGGCAGCGGCAGGAGTCCCAGGAGCTGTGGGACTGGAGGCCAAAGGGACCCAATCTCCTGTGATCCCATGGCCCCTGGGATCACAGGCAAGGCTTCAGGCCCCCACCTTCCTTAAAAATGGTAGGTCAGGGATTGGGAAGTTTTCCCAATGTTGGAAGAAAGGCTGAGAGTCCGGTCTTGCTCCAGTACCAGGCTTGATTTGTGTCTCCCGTTCCACACTAGTCTTGCACCGGTGTCACATGGAAGTACAGCACGAGATACGTCTCCAGGTAGTTTTGGCTCAGCCGAGCCTCTCCCTTTGGGCCCTTAGGAGGTGGGTTGTGATGGGGGAGAAGATGGTTTCTTGCATGGTGCAGCTCTTTTATGTCCTCTTAGGTGCGGGGCACGGGATGACGGGTTCTTGGTGGCAAGCCTGGTGTGGGCCGTGCTGACCACAAAGCCGGTGGTGCTAGGAGGAGAGACCAGGATACCCCCGTCCCCGTGGGCAGCCTTGCTGGAAGTGCCGCTGGCCGATCTGGACCTCTCCTTGGTCTGGTGCCTGGGGATGTGACGAGAGGGAGGGGCACTCAGGGCTCCCGACTCAGGCTGGTTCTTTGTGCGGGCTCCCGTGGTCCCCGACAGGGTGCTCTGGCGTGGGCGGCCCCCTGTGTTCGGAGCCAGGCTTGCCCTGGAGCCCTGCGGGCCACCTGGGGCCCTGCTCGTTGATGCTGAGATGCAGAGTGCCCCAAATCTGGAGCACAGATCGGCAACATCATCTCCTCTCCCCAAAACTGGGGGTGCTGCCGAAAGGCCCATGCTGATGGGGGCCGGCATTGTGGTCCCAATTGGGGGGCCGGGGTGCTGGCTGTTGGGCCCAGCATGGGACACAGAGCCGGGCATTTCGGGGGCCGCTCTCAAGGCAGGGCCAGCGGCAGTGGGCTGGGATGTACAGGAAGATGTCTTGTTGCCCGGCAAAGCTCTTTTGCGCCTAGTCAATCTCTGGGCAGGGGATGAGGGGGTCTTTGTGGCAAGGCTGGTGTTGGCCGTGCTGACCACAAAGGCGGTGGTGCTAGGAGGAGAGGCCAGGGCGCCCCCGTCCCCGTGGGCAGACTTGCTGGAAGTGCCGCCGTCCGATCTAGACCTCTCCTTGGTCTGGTGCCTGGGGATGTGACGAGAGGGAGGGGCACTCAGGGCTCCCGACTCAGGCTGGTTCTTTGTGCGGGCTCCCGTGGTCCCCGACAGGGTGCTCTGGCGTGGGCGGCCCCCTGTGTTCGGGCCCAGGCTTGCCCTGGAGCCCTGCGGGCCACCTGGGGTCCTGCTCGTTGATGCTGAGATGCAGAGTGCCCCAAATCTGGAGCACAGATCGGCAACATCATCTCCTCTCCCCAAAACTGGGGGTGCTGCCGAAAGCCCCATGCTGATGGGGGCCGGCATTGTGGTGTCAGTTGAGAGGCCAGGGTGCTGGCTGTTGGGCCCAGCATGGGACACAGCGCCGGGCATTTGGAGGGCCACTGTCAAGGCAGGGCCAGCGGCAGTGGGCTGGGATGTGCAGGAAGATGTCTTGTTGCCCGGCAAAGCTCTTTTGCGCCTAGTCAATCTCTGGGCAGGGGATGAGGGGGTCTTTGTGGCAAGGCTGGTGTTGGCCGTGCTGACCACAAAGCCGGTGGTACTAGGAGGAGAGGCCAGGACGCCCCCGTCCCCGCGGGCAGCCTTGCTGGAAGTGCCGCCGTCCGATCTGGACCTCTCCTTGGTCTTGTGCCTGGGGATGTGACGAGAGGGAGGAGCACTCGGGGCTCCCGACACAGGCTGGTTCGTTGTGCTGGCTCCCGTGGTCCCCGACAGGGTGCTCTGGCGTGGGCGGCCCCCTGTGTTTGGGCCCAGGCTTGCCCTGGAGCCCTGCGGGCCACCTGGGGCCCTGCTCGTTTTTGCTGTGATACAGAGTGCCCCAAATCTGGAGCACAGATCGGCAACATCATCCCCTCTCCCCAAAACTGGGGGTGCTGCCGAAAGCCCCATGCTGATGGGGGCCGGCATTGTGGTCCCAATTGGGGGGCCGGGGTGCTGGCTGTTGGGCCCAGCATGGGACACGGTGCCAAGTACCTGGGCGGCAACTGCCAAGCCAGGGGCAGCTGCAGTGGGCTGTGATGTGGCCGAAGATGGATTATTACGGGTTGCAGCTCTTTTGCACTTAATCAGTCGCAGGGCAGGGGATGAGGGGGTCTTGGTGGTAATGCTGCTCTGGGCCTTGCTGACCAGCGACGTGGGGCCACTAGGAGGAAAGGCCAGGATGCTCCCGTCCCTGCAGGCGGCCTTGCTGGAAGTGCTGTAGCCGTCTGATCTGGACCTCTTCCGGCTCAGGTTCCTGGGGATGTGACTGAAGGGAGGGAAACTCGGGGCTCCCGACACAGGCTGGTTCGTCGTGCTGGCTCCAGCGGTCCCCGACAAGGTGCTCTGGCGTGGGCAGCCCCCTGTGTTTAGGCCCAGGCTTGCCCTGCAGCCCTGCGGGCCATTTGGGGCCCTGCTTGTTGCTGCTGTGATGCAGAGAGCCCCTAATCTGGAGCACAGGCCTGCAACTTTATCTCCTCTCCCCAAAACTGTGGGTGCTGCCGAAAGGGGCTGATCTCGGGGGCTGCGAGGCCTGACTTGTGGCCAGACGCCTCTTTTTCTGCTGATGGGGGCCGGCATTGTGGTGCCCGTTGGGGGGCCGGGGTGTTGGCTGTTGGGCCCAGCATGGGACACAGCGCTGGGCAACTGGGGGGCCGCTGTCAAGCCAGGGGCAGCAGCTGCGCCAGGGGCGAGGCCAGCAGAGGAGGTAACCGAGCCTGGCTGGGCACTGGCACGGGTCCCCCGGGAGGCAGATGCGGGTAAGGGAACCACATAACCTACCTGGGTGCCACTGCCCAAGGACAGCTGGACTACTGCCGTGCTCAGGGCCTGGAGTGGGTCTGGAGCCTGAGCTGCCGGCTGTCCATGCGCAGGAGAGATTTGAAGGGTGCTGGCTCCGGGCCACTGCCCACCAACAGCCCCGAGTGGGGCCTGGGCAGTGGATCCCGGGTTGCCCCTACCTCCAGGCAGTGCAGGCAGACCTGGGGGGACTGTGACTGAGGCTGTGATGTCCCTGGACGGCATCGAGGGGCCCTGGGTAGATGCAACGTTGCTCCCACTGCAGCCAGGATGAGACCCCAAGGGGAGAGGCTGGGAAGAACTGGAGCAGTCCCTGGAGGTGACCTGGGAGTCAGAGGCTGGCAGCGGAGCAGCCACTGCAGCAGGCAGGGCCAAGGCACTGGATGGGCTAGCTGGGCCACAGCTGCAGGTGGCCTCTGTGTCCCCTCGAAGAGCATCTTGGATGCGCTGGAGAGCAGCTTTCTTTTCCCAGTCCAGGTCCTCAACAGTCACTCGAAACCCCGGCTCAGGGGGTGATGGCAGCCTCAGAGGCTCCCCTCGCCTGTGTGGCAGCAGAGGAAACTTGCGTTTTCGGGGCCTGGAACAGTCAGCTGGGGATGAATAGGTCCTCTGCGCTGCCTTCTGCCCCGTGGTGGTATCGGCAGCCTTTTCCGGCTGGTTCTTTTGGCAGAGTGCAGGCACTCTGGCAGGACACAAGAGGCTCTCTTGGCTGACTTTTTTGGGGGACCTCGGGGGCTGCGAGGCCTGACTTGTGGCCAGACGCCTCTTTTTCTGGACCGGGTGGCAGCCCCTGGTGGAACTGTAAGAACTGGTGATGGCATTTCGAGTGGGGCAGGAGCTCCTGTGGGAGCTGGGGGACTTCTTACTGTATGGGTCTTCTGAGCTCTCTTTCTGGGGGACGGCTCTCAGCAGAGGCCCAGGCCTGGGCACAAAGGAAGAGAGGCCTCCGTGGACCCCCAGGTGCCTAAATGCCCCCTGTGGGGCCTCAGTGCCTTTAGGGTCCTTTCTGTGAGTCTCTATCTGGGCTGTCCCTTTGCCACTCTGTCTGGGATTTCTGCACACCTGCTCCGCTGTGGAGTCACCATGGTCATTTCTGGGTGTTGAGGGCCGCAGCCCAGTGATGACCCGCTTCTGCAGCAGACAGGGGGTGACCGTGTCCTCGATGGACTCGGAGCGGCAGCGGCAGGATATCTGTGATCTGGCATCTGACAGCACTGATTTCAGCCGGCAGCCCCACCTACAGGAGGAGGTAAGAAGCCCCAGAAGAAAGCGCGGGGTCGCCAAGGTCCCGGAGTACCTTCTCCAAGCTGCTAGGACTGAGCGCGGATGCCAACTTGCGGGGTACTTGGAAGACTGCCTGTGAGTGGACCCCGGGGCGTGGACCGCCGGGCGAGCCCTGGCCTCCAAGAGTTGTCTGCGGCCACAGTGAGCCCGGTGGGGGCGGACCAGCCCTCCTGGCAGGTGCGGACCCCGCAGAGCCCGGGGATGGGGGGAGGGGCATGGCCTGCTCAAGGAGGTGCCCATAGAGCAGTCCGGTAAGGTCAGACGCTGAGGATAGCGAACTAGGCTCGCAGCGCTCTCCTTCAGCTGCCAAGTCATGGCTGAAGGCCTAGAGCACAATGCGGGGCCTGTTGCCAGGACACAGCTTTAGAACCTGGAACCTGAGGAGTGAGCGCGCGTGCAGGAACCCCTGTGCACGCGCACAGCTTCTGTTGGGTCACCGCCCAGTGCAAGAATCAGGCCTGCAGAGGCGCCATGGGGGGGTCAACTCCCTCGTTCCCAACCCTTGGGGGATTCACAGATCTCTTGGGCTTGAAGGCTGAACTGAGGGAGGGGAATGGGAGTGCAGTGGGTGCCAGCATTCTCCCCTGGCTGGGCCTGAAGCACTAAGGGACAAGAGTTGGTCCCATAGCCGCGCCCCTGCAGACCCATCAGCCGGGCATGGCAGGGCTACATGCATTTTCTCTTCCCTGGGCAAGTGCCTGCATTGCCTCCTTCTCTGGGTGTCAGGCCCTTTGGTTCTGGGTGACATCTTGGACGGTGGGCTCACATGTTGTGCGACTCTGGCCTCTAGGAGACGCTCTGAAGACCTTTAGGGTTCTTTACCCATTTTGATTAATCCAGCAACAGGGTGAAGGTCCAAGTGGGCATTCCTGGTGCTCTCTGGGCTTTTCTCTCTCGCTGCTGCTGCCACTCGGAACCGAATTCTCACCACTGACTGCGGCAGCTGCCGTGCCAATTTCTTCATGTCTGTCCATCCCTATCCAGTCCTCAGAGGCACTTTAAGAAGGAGGGAGTCTTCTCCCCCCTGTTCCGTAGTTGGGGACGCTGAGACACGCAGATGATTCACCGCCTGTCCCAGGTCACCCTGCTGGCAGGCTGATGCCACCCTGAGTCCATGCTGAGAGCTGGGTCCTAGAGGCTTGCAGACCTGGCTAGAGCTCAGGCCGTGACCTTCCCTCATCCGTATAGGTCTTAGAGCTTGTTGGACACAGGTGGGAAGGGGGAGAAGGTGCTGAGCAGCCCCCACACTGGGACTGGGGCTTGAGTGTGGCCTGTTCCCTGTAGCCTGGCCCTGACCCCGACAGCTACATTTGCAGTGTGGCCCATAGGCGGGGTGGGCCCCTGTCCCCCACAGGGCCCTTTGCCACTCTCCCAGGAAGTACAGCTTGGGCTTTAAGGGTGCTGGCCTGAGCATGCAAGAAAGGTGGCCTGGGGGCTGAGACATGACGCTGACTGCCGTGGACACGGTGGCAGGTAGTTGGGAAAGATGGGACAGCAAGCAGACAGAGATGCAGAGAAGGGACAGCACTGCAGAAGGAGGTGGTAGGGGAGAGGAACAGAGGGGACTGACAACACACACACACACACATACACACACACACACAAGCACATGCACACGCACACACAGAGAAACAGGGCAGATAGGAAAGAGGGGAGGAGCAGCGACCCAGGGATACAGTGAGGCCATCTAGATCCTGCTCTTCCTCCTGGCTGCCTGTCAGGTCCCCAGTGGGCAGGTCACCCCCAGTGTGTCCTAGTCAGTCTCTTCCTCATGTGCATAGCAGTTTGGTGGGACCCTGTACCTGCTTGCATGAGTGGGTGGCATCTACCGTTCCCTGTGTCCAGGGCTGGCCTAGTACCAGAGCTTTCATCTGCTCATGGCCCAACCCACACCGGGGGCACACAGAGACTTCAAGCAATGAGAGCTCCTGAGGCCACAGACATGCTTCCGGGGGCTCAGGAGGCTGAAAACTTGGCCTGGGAAGAGACTTTCTTTCCCTGGCGGTTAGCAGCTGAAAACGGTTCCCCCCAGGCCAGGAGCCAGCTGTGTTCTTGGATAGTCTGTGACCATGGAGTTGAACATGCTTTCCAATTGTTCAGTAACGGGAGTCCCAACATAACCTGGCTCACATATTTTTATATGTGGATATAGATTTTTATCTATCCATAGAAAAAATGACAAAATTCTTTGTTTTTAGAGATTATTTCTCATACCTGAATTCATCTCTACATCGTGGGGGGGGGGGGCAGACTCAAACTCACAACCCTGAGACCAAGCATCACACACTCCACCGAATGAGCCACCCAAGCAGCTCGTCTTTTTAGAGGTTATTTCTAAAATTCTGCCTTAAAATTTTTTAAAGATTTTATTTACATATTTGTCAGAGAGAGATGGAGAGCACAGGGGGAGGGGTTGTAGCAGGGGGGAAGCAGACTCCCCTTTGAGCAGGGAAACCAATGCGGGCCTCCATTCCAGGACCCCGGCATCATGACCTGAGGAAAGGCAGATGCTTAACACACATAGACAGTCAGGGGTCTCAAAAATTCTGCCTTGAATTATCAATTTATTTATTTGTTATTAATTGCATTAACTATTAATTATTAATTTTTATTTTATTATTTTTCCTTTATTAATTTTATTTTAAAATTAATTTATTTTATCATTTTATTTATTATTATCATTATTATTATTTAGCATTTATTTTATTCTTTATTTATTATTTAAGGACAAGCTTAGGGAGTCTGTGACACTCACCCAGGCTCCCTGTGAGCCTGCTGTCTGGGACTATAAATAGGAACATTTGCTGATAGAACTGTAGGCCAAGGCAAAAATGGCCCTCTGGACATGTATCTAGGGACCTAAAGAATCAGAAATAAAGATTGGTCACTGACTAACTAAACCTACATTCCCAGAGCTAAAAGCAGATCCCTCTGAAAATAGAGAATTCCAACAATAAAGTGAAAACGAACAGCAAGAAAGTCAAATGACTCAAACATCAATATCAAAAAGCAAAGGCATGTCATGACTGAAACAAAGCAGAAGGCCCTTGAAAGTAGTCACTCTAAGATGGAAAAACTGATGTGACCAAAATAATTCAGAGAGGAAATGGGGTTTAAATACCGAATAAAAATAGGTCTCAATGATTCTAAAGACCCACGTCCATTTTAAAAACTGCAGGGCCCCCCTTTCCAGCTGTCCAACCAGAACCTGGGAAGCACACACAGGTGCTGCTGTGATGGGGGAGGCACAGAGACGGATGGAGGAGGCCCCCTCGCTTGGGTGTCTGGGACCCAGGAAGCCCCACAGATTCTAGAAGGGGACCTTGGCCCTGACATCCTCAGGGCACAGAGCCACAGGGCACCAGGGCCCTTGCTGGTCTGAGCTCACTGTGTTTTCTGTAGCTGAGAGTGTCTACAAATGTCCCCCAGGAGAGACTTCACCTAGGCATTTGGTAGGGCAGACTTCAAGGGACTGGTCCCCTGGACAGTGATGTGATGTGCAGGAAAGGGGAGACTCTAGGCTTCGGGATGAACAGGCTCAGTCCCACCCCTGAGCTCCGTGAGCAGCAGTGGCCCTGATGACACAGGGTGGAAACGGTCACCTTTTCCCTGCCTCCCTCCCCCGCCACACACGAAGACTCATCATGAGACCAACACAGCCAAAATGCACAGTTCATGGAGCTCCCCCTTCCTTATGGGAATCCTCTCCTTTCTAATACCTGAGCCAAACCTGAAGGTGCTTAAAATAAAAGGGAGTATGCTATGGTAATGAAAACATGTCATTTCTCTCTAGTGTATTCCAATATGAAAGCTTGCCAAAACATGAGCTTTTATTTATTTTTTTTTGAAGGATTTATTTATTGATCTATTTATCTATTTGGAGAGAGAGCCTCTGTGTAAGAGAGGAGGGACGGGGAAGAGGGAGCGATGCAGACGTCCTGGTGAGCAGAGAGCCCAAACTGGGCTCCATCCCAGGACCCTGAGATCATGATAGGAGGTCAAGGCAGATGCTAGTGGGCCTGGCCACCCAGGCTCCCTGAAACAGGAGCTGGTAACACGGGACCAAACCAGCTACCATTACATTACTGAACAGTGGAATTGGAGAACACATAGAAGGAATAGAAGTCCTTTGAATCCTGCTTCTTTAACTATTTCCAGGGAAATAGGGCATGAACACCAGCCTCAGGTGTCCCTTCACACTCAACTCAGGTTGAGAAACGGTGCCATCATGTGACCCCATGTCCCCTGCCTCAGGCGGGGAGCCTCTAGTGTCCCCTCCTTGATACTAGCACCGTCCTGTACCCACAGGGAAGCAGGGTGGGTCCTGGGGAGCTGTTTGCATGAGCCCTGCCCTACCTGTGTCTTCACACTTTTCTCAAGAGCTCTGAGTTGGGGGAGTCAGAGCTATCCCCAAAGTCTCTTTATTTAAAGATTTTACTTTGTATTTGAGAAAGATCTGGAGTGCAAGAGAAGAGGGTAGGGGCAGAGGGAGTGGGAGAAAGAGACTCCCCACAGTGCAGGGGGCCAGATGAGGGGCTTGATCCCAGGACCCTGGGATCAGGACCCAAGCCAAAGGCAGAGGCTTTAACCCACTGAGCCACCCAGGCGCCCCAGTGGATAGGTTTATTACTAGTGCCTCGAACGCCCTGGCGTGCACAGCATCCCATCCCCCCCCCCCCCCCCCCGTTTTCAGAGTCAGTGTGCTTGGACTCCTCCGAGAAGTTGACCCCCTCCCTGGGGGTGTTGCCCCAGACCCCGGTGCCCGCGTTCCCCCAGGTACGCCCTCATGGCCAAAGTCTGTGGCGCCTTTGCCCTGGTTCTCCTGCTGCAGGCGCTTGAAGTGCGGCAGCAGAACTCCAGCAGGTCCGCAGGCTGGTGCCTCTGCACCTCCACCGTGCGAATCCCTGCAGCAGCTCAGTCAGTCGCCAGGGGTCTGGATGCATCCTGCCTGCCCGCCCCCAACCCCAACCCCCCACCCCCCGAGGGCGCCTGGGCACCACCCTCGCTGCCTCCCTGGACCCGCCTGCAGCCCCAGCGGCCAACTGAGCGTGCTCCGCGGGCGCTGGAGGCGCTACTGGCTGTTAGCGCAGCGCTCTGGGCCCCAGCTGGCGATCAGCTGCTCCCCGCGGTGGTGGCAGCAGCGGCTGAGCGAGCTCGGCCCTGGGAGGGCGGGCAGCATCTCGGGCTCCTCCCACTCGCCCCAAGGCCGGTCCCTTCTCTCCCCACCCCTCCCACTCTCAACCCTTGTTCATTGCTGTGAAGGGTTTTCCTTGTTTGTTTTAGGGAAAGAGCACACGTGAGTGGGGGAGGGGGGAAGGGCAGGACCAAGAGAGAGACCTAGTGGACTCTGCCCTGAGCCCAGAGCTTGCCTCAGGGCTCAATCTCAGCAGTCTGAGATCACCACCTGAGCCAGAACCCAGAGTTGGGCACTTCACTGAGGGTGCCGCCTAGGTGCCCCTCAGCTGTTGTTGACCAATTTCTGGAGAGGGGCGCTCCGTTGGTTGAGCCACTGCCTTGGGCTCAGGTCATGACCCCGGACTTGCAGGATCTCATCGGGCATTGGGCTCCCAGCTCCTTGGGGAGTTGGCTTCTCCCTCAGCATTGTCTTATGGGCTTGAATGTGGTTGATCTCAACGAGTATTTCCGGCGTCCTTGGGTATTCTGCATTTGTTGGGCCTTGTGTTCCAGTGCCAAACAGGTCAAGTAGGTTGAATGGATTTTTACATACATACATATATATATCTCCACTTTTTAAAAAAACTTCTGTTACTTGTAAATTAAGGTTTTTATTTTTTCTCTTTATGCTATCCTGTCTCAGAAATGCTGCTCTTTGCTGCCCGGTAGTGTCTTTAACATTACCTCCCATGGAGGGATAATATTCAAACTAATAAAATTAGAAATGACTCTAAATACTAAGATCTGTATTGGAGTAAGAACAGAATAATTATCCATCAAAAAGTAGACTTAGGTGATCTCTATGAAAATCCCAATGCATTTTTTTTTACAGAAATAAAAACAGCTATTGCAAAATTCATACAGAATCTCAAGAGAACAAGTATAGCCAAGACAATTGAACAAGAATGCAGTAGGAGTTCTTACAGTTCCTGATTTCGAAACTTATCATAAAACAACAGTACTAAAAGCAATGTAGTACTCGAATAAAGACAGACCTATAGGTCAGTGGAGAGAACAGGGAATCCAGTAATAAGCTCTCCTCTAAATGGTCAAATGATCTTTGGCAAAGGTGCCAAATCATTCAATGGGGAAAGGAGAGCCTTTTTAACAAATGCTTTTAGGGAAATTGCAAATTCACAAGCAACACAGTGAAGTGTACTTTACACCATATACAAAACTTCACTCAAAATGAGTCAAAAACTTAATGTAAGAGCTACAACTATACAACTTTTAGAAGAAAACAGGGGAAAGTCTTTATGATATAGGACGTGGAAATGAATTCCTTGATACGACAGGAAGAGCGCAGGCAGCAAAAATTAACACAGAAAAAGTGAACACATTTGACACAGAGAGAGAGAGCGCGCGCACATGTATGCAGAGCCACAGGCAGAGGGAGAGGCAGAAGCAGGATCTCTGCTTAACCAGGAGCCCGATGTGGGGCTTGATCCCTGGGATCATGAGCCCAAGGCAGCTGCTTAACCAACTGAACCACCCAGGTTCCTCTAAAGATAACTTTTACAGAGTTGTTCAAGGTAATGAAAAACAAAAATAAAAACAGGAACAAGGAAATCCAACTCTGTAGATGTGTGTATGAGGACATACATTGATACATATCTCCATAGCTTTATGCAGTCCATAAAGCCCGAGAAAGGGTGAGGGGCCACACACCTGCTCAGGAGGCGCTCAGCGTGGCCTCCCAGGGCTGCCCTCCGCCCACTGGCGCCGGGACTGGAGAGTGCTGGCCCACCTGACAGGCTCCCAGACTCCAGGCCTGGTCCTGTTATACGGTTGTGCATGGAGACATCACCCAGGGTACTGGCTGGTGACAGGGTCTTGGTGTTATTGAGGCAGGTGGGCAAAGCGGGCACCAGAGCGAGGCTCCCGCCTAAGCAGCCCTGAAGAGTGTGGCCAGAGTGCAATCTGTTGAGCTGGAACATTCCAGAAGGCCCAGCAGCCAGGACCCCACTCCGGGCTGTACTACTCCACCTGGGCTGGAGGACAGCTTGTGGGCTTGGGGAGCCTTCCTGGGGCTGGTGGGAGTTCGGGTCTTAACCCACAGCACAGCGAGGGGTGGCAGCGGCATGTCACATTTCTGGATCTACTTGTCTCCTCATACTTGCACGGCAGGGACATAAAATTTTCCAGAGCATCAGCCGCTTGGGCGGCCTAGTGCGGATCTGTGGGAGGGAGGGGGGCGGGGCAAGGACGGACACGGTCCCCCAGAGCTGGGAGGGGAAGGAAGGAGGAACAGAAGGGGGACAGGCACTATTCCCCAGGAGCTGGTGGGAGAAGGAAGGGGGGTGAGGGATACCATTCCCAGGGAGCTAGCGGAAGGAAGGAGGAACGGAGGGGGGACAGACACCATCCTGTGGAGCTGGTGGGAGAAGAAGGAGGGACAGAGAGGGGGCAGAAACCATCCCACAGAGGTAGCCGGAGAAGTGGCCTGAGGTCAGCATCTGCAGCCACGTGGTCCCTTGTCGGTGACCGAGGTGGAGAGATTCGGGTGCCCAGGGTCTCAGGGGTCTGGCCCACCACACGCTGTCCAGAGCGGTCTGCTGTCTGGCTTGAAACCCCACTGACTCTATTTGCCACTTGCTAGACCTTGAACCCACCGTTTCCCCCCAACAGGCACCAACAGCCAGGGGCACCACGTCTTACCAGAGACCCATTCTGCCCCACATGGAGGACTGTCATGTACTGTGGGTGCTTCGGGCTGCCGGAGAACGGCACCCACACCTTCCCAGCCTCCCTGGAGCAGGCCAACGCGATGGTGGACGCGTGCTCAGGGTTTTGTTCCCAGAAGGTAAGGGCACCTGTGATGCGTGCATGTGTGCCATGTGCTGCACGGGTCAGGAGCCTGGGCCAGATGCAGGTTTGGGATGGCCGTGTCGTCTGTCTTGCATGGGCACCCCAGGCTGGCCGGGATGCTGTCCGCTGGGCCACGAGGCTGGAAGGATCGTGCCTTCCCCGATGGCAGGTGTCAAACTGACTGGGTTTGTTAGTGGGATGTGCTGGCTCAGGCTTGGGGAGAGTGGATGGCTTATCGGTTATGCCCATGGTCAGGGCTGGGCACTGAACTCGGTGTCAGGGCCGTGGTCACACGTGTGCCTTTGTCTCAGCCAGGGCTCAGAGATGATTCTGCAGAGGGTGGGCGGGGTGCAGAGGCCTCTGTCCCGGCCTCCTGCGGGAGCTCTAGGTGGGACATGGTGGTCAAGGCCAGGTGGGGCTGGTAGGCAATGGGACCCCCAGAGTGCTGAGGTCTGGGGTACAGTCCAGTGGCCCACATGTGGGCCCCGGGGCATGGCAGTAGGCTGAGATCTGGGGACCCCCATGTACTGGGGACTGTGACCGGAGGCCAGGCAACAGGATGGGGCTAGGACGGGAGCGTCCTGGTGATGGTGGCGTATATGTCCTTGTTCATCCGGCGGCAGCCACACCCCTCGCCACGTAGGAAGTCGCTCTGCCCTCCTCACACCCATGTCTGGTGGGTGCTGGGACATGCTGTGATTGTAGCTGAGGAAACGGAGGTGGAGAAGGTCACAAATGCTGTCCAAGGTCACCCATCCCCTACGTGGGGGAGCTGGGATTTGGACCCAGGTAGGCCCCCTGGTTCTAACCCTGCTGGTAGCTCAGAGCTGCAGGAAGTGGGCTTCTGGGGATGCCGGGGAGCCTGCCCTACGTGGTGCCTCTTGAGTCGCACACAATAGGGCCGAGACAGAGCCTTTCCTGCACTTTCCAGCCCAAGCAGCAGCCTTTGGAGTGGATCTCTGTGGCTCTAGCATTTCGGGGTGTCTGGGGTGTCCTTGGGGGCTCACAGCATCCGGTTGAGGCCCCCGTTCCCATGCTTCGCATGTGGGAGCAGAGCTATGGGTGGAAGGCCGTGTGCACCTGCTATGCGCGGCCCTCCCAGGCTTCTGCACACCCGCCGGAGGTCCGCAGCCCTGGAGTGCCCACTGCCATCGCCAGTCCAAGGAGCTCGGCTGCACCAGACCTGGCCGCTCCATCTGCAAACCTGGAGGTGCCCCACGTGCCAGGTGACCCACTTAACCCTCCCGGTGCTCCGAGGGGGACACGTTGCCCCCACACCTGAGCCAGAGGGGGTCGTGGCCGTGGGAACAGGCACCCGTCCCGTCCGGACGGTGCCGCGGTTCCTGACGAGTGGCCCCTGGGGAGGGGACGGACAGCTCCTGTTCCTAGCCCTGTGGGTTGGGCTCAGGGACTGCTCCGTCCTGGCACAGGCAGCACTTTCCCCATCTTGGGCTCCCTGGCGCAGACATCCTGGTGTTTACACGACCCCTCCCCCGCTGTGGAGCACTTCTGTGGTTTTCAGTGTTCCGATTTGGTGAGCGAGGGCACAGGGACTTCACGGAACCCCACCGTGGAGCCAAGGCTGGGGTCGGGCTGGCCTTCTCAAGGGACGGTCTGGGTCGCGCGCTGTCAGGGGTGTTTATGGCCCCAGAGGGGACGTCTCCACCGTGGTTTGTGGGTTGGTTGAGATGGTTCAGGAACATCACGATGTGGACAGACAGAAGGACACGCGGGGCACCGTCAGTGCCATGACCGTCTTGACCACCGGCAAGGGGCTCAGCCAATGTCACGTGTGTCCGAGCACAGAGAAGCCATCTGGTCTGTTTTAAAGATTTTATTTGACAGACAGATCACAAGTAGGCAGAGAGGCAGGCGGGGGCCGGGGGGAAGCAGGCTCCCTGCTGAGCAGAGAGCCCAATGTGGGGTTCAATCCCAGGACCCTGGGATCATGACCTGAACTGAAGACAGAGGCTTTAACCTACTGAGCCACCCAGGTGCCCCTTACAGATCTATTAATAGAAATGATACTCAGGAACATTTACTGAATAAAGTCTGCCTGAACGCTTCTCTGTCATAGTAACAAAGGTCCCTTCTCTTGTTTGATCCTATCTGTCCCTTCGTGTCAGGACTAGGACTTTTCCCATCAGTTATCCCTCTCTAATGCCGTGTTTTCAGCTGTTTCATTGCAGCCCAAATTATGCTCACATCTTCTGTGTAAAAGTGTAACTATCTCTCTACCAGTCTAGAAAAAACTCTGCTCCTTCCTACTACTTCACTTTTGACTTTGCGCCAGTCAGGCTTCTGTCTTTTCACTTCACTGAAACAGCTGAGAGATGTCAACCTAACTGCCACAATCATTGTATTCTGCTCGAGCTTTCTGTATCATTTCAAGTTACTGACCCCTCCCTTTTCCTGAAAATCTCTTCTTTGACTTTTGTAACACGATTCTGTGATTCTTCCCCCCCACCCCCGCCCAGTGGCCCATTTTATTTTTCAGATTTTATTTAAATTCTGGTTGTTAAAATACAGTACAGTATTGGCGTTTCTGTGATTCTTGCCTACTCTTTAATTTTTAAAAAATTTTTAATAGATTTTATTTATTTATTTGAGAGAGAGAGAAAAAAAAATAGTGTGAGGGACAGAGGCAGAAGCAGACTCCCCACTGAACAGGGAGCCCTATGTGGGATCTGGGGCTCAATCCAGGGCTCTAGAATCATGACCTGAGCTGAAGGCAGACACTTAACTGACTGAGCCACCCAGGTGCCCTTTGTCTACCTTTTTAAGTGTTGTGTCTCAATCTTAATAACTTTTTTCTTTGTTATTATTTTATATTATACTATTCTATACTTTCTTAATTGTTTGTTTTATTGTTGTTTTTAAGTTTTTCTCTCAAATAACTGTGAATTTTGTCCTTTATGTTATATACAACTGCCTTACATCTCTTCTCGGAATTACTGGAATTTTCTGTCTTCCATCCTGGTCTCCACATTCTCCACACCACTCCGTTCCAGTCTGTTCTTTAACCCTGTTGCCAAAGCAATCTTTCTAAAACCGAATTTACTGCTTGCAACCCTCCCTTGGCTTTGTCCATAGGGTTAGGATAAAACATAAAGCTCTCTAGTGAGGCATTTCCCACCCCACCCCACATATTTCGGATTACTAACCGTGTTTTAGAAAAGTCGTTTAGTTCCCTGGTTTTTGTCCTGTGGTTATGATGGTCTTTTCTTTCTGGGATTCTCTTTATTCACAAATCTGCCTAGGAAATTCCTCATAACTGTGTTACGATGGAACTTCTTTATGAACTCTCTCTTATGCTTTATCTTGAATTGACAACACCTCCTTATTTTTCTTTAAATCTATTGAAATACTCGGGGTTCCCTATTTCACCTGTCTATCCCTTTGTGGTAAGCCTTTGAAGAGCAAGAATCCTATCTGCAGAGCCTGAAACATAGTAAGCATTCTGTCAGATTTACTATGATGAATGTGAATACACATTATAAGCTTTTTGCTTACTGTACAAATGTAAGAGATTAGGGACTTGAGTTATCCAGAGAACTTATGTACGTGTAATACTGTTCTGTCCAACTATGCGAGATGATCTATATGCATTTGGCCTTTTATTTGACTGTGATCTCATACTATTAGCATAGGAAAGTATAAGTTAAACAGTGTCAAAAGGAGGGTGACTGGGTGGCTTAGTAGGTTAAGTGTCTGCCTTCGGCTCAGGTCATGATCCCAGGGTCCTGGAATCCAGCCCCCATGGTGGCGGGCTGCCAGTTCTGCGGGGAGTCTGCTTCTCCCTTTGCCCTTCCCCGCTGCTTGTGCTCTCGCTTTCATTCTCTCAAAGAAATGAATAAAATCTTGAAAAAAAAATGCTAACAGGAATCCTCCAGATTGTGGTCCAGGGCAAGTAATGTATTGTCAGCAGCTTCATTCATTCCTCTGTTCTTTCACAGATCATAGGGACACAGGAAGGAGTGATACTATATTATTGCCTTTAACACAGATCTGCACACCTGCTTCTGCATGGTATTGACACATTATGTAGAATTTTAATAAACTTCTAAAAATTGTGAACTATATAGTATCATAGAGTATGCAGAGTTTAAAGAAGAATAAAACAAGTAGCATCTCCTCACTGAGCTTAAGAAACAGAAGTCCTGTGTGTGTGTGTTTCCTTAATCGTGCCCCTCTCCCTTCTCTCCAGAGAGAACCTCTGTCCTGAAAAGGGAACCCTATCCTGAACTCTTTCAATTATTTACTTTTTTTTGTAGTTTTATCACACGTGTGTATCTCTAAGCAAGCGTAATTGAGTTTTGTCCATTTCAAACTTTATATAAATGGAATCATATTATATATGTTTTTCAGCTACTCACATTTTGTTGTTGTTGTCTAGCATCTTCTTGCAGTTCATTTTCATCACTATACTACGGTGTTCCATTGTATGCGTATGCCACAACTTACTTGTTGTTACATCATTTCCAGTTTATTATTATCATACACAATACTGATGAGAATATATCCTGAATACACGTACATAAGAATTCCTTTGGAATAGTGCTTCTCAGGTTTAGTAGGTTTTGTATTGCCCCCATGAGGGGCATTTAGAATTATGGAGAGGTTTTTCATTATTATAGTGGCATGGTAGGAAAGCCATGCCAACTCTCCTGAAATGCACAGCACATTAGGGATTGTGCCACCAGTGACTTATTGAGTAAGTACTACCCTTGTAGTGTTTGGAATGGAATTACTCTAGGGTATTAACCGTGTTCATATTTGCCGTTACCTAGTAAAGTTGATCCTTGAACAACACAGGTTTGAACTGCGTGTGTCTGCTTTCATACAAACGTTTTCAATATATACAATACTGTCGATTTCCTTTGCTTAAGATTTTCTTAACATTTTCCTTTTTCAAGCTAAGTTTATTTTAAGAATATGGTATAATATATATAACAAAAGATGTGTTGATCCATTGTGTTGTCAGTAAGCCTTCTGGTCAATAGTAGGCTATTAGTGATTAAGTTTTTGAAGAGTCACAGGTTATACAGAGTTTTGATTGCAGGGAAGGTCAGTGTCCCCATCCCCCACATTGTACTTATAATCCACTTCCTTGCCAATACTTGATATATTCAGACTTTTAAAATGTTATGAATCTAGTAGTATGAAATGGTATCATTGTGTTCTCAATTTCATCAGATTACTAATGAGGCTGAATATTTTTCTATCTGTTATAATATTTTTCTATCTGTTATAATAGACAATCTGTTATTGTCTATTATTGTGTCTTTTTAAAGAAAAATCCTATTTTTGTTTGTTTGCTTATTATTTACCTCCTTTCCTCTGGGGTTGTTTTTGTCTTTCTCTTAAAGACAGAATGTATGAAAGTTCATCTTCTTATTGAGTTCCTTCTGCATTCTGGCTACTGATCTGTTAGTTAAATGTGTTGCATAGCTTTTAGCAGTTTGTAGCTTTTGATGAACAGCTATTACATCAGAAGCATGTACAGATTCAATTTGTGTTCCTTTGTATTTTCAAACTTAAGCTTTTAAGTTTTGCTTTTTTACATTTAAGTCCTTGATCTGTCAGTAGTTAAGGTTGGTTCATGTGAGGTAGAAATCCATTTTCACTTGTGTTTCCTAATACGGAAGTGAGTTCCTCTCTTTCAGCTGGTCTGCAGCTTTATCATATATGAGGTTTTTATATATGCATGACTATCTATTCTGCTCCTCTTGTCAGTCCTACAAGATCTTAATTGCTGTAGCTTTATGGTAAGTCTTGATGGCTGTTAGGGTATAAGTCCCACTGCTTGGTGGTGTTTTTTAAGGAGTAAGGAGTTGGCTATTCTTGGACCTTTGCTCTTAAAGCTTATGCATTCCTAGAAAAGCCCTAATAAATACTCCATTGACATACAGGGAGAAAAGAAACCTTTGTGTAATTTATTTGTAGATTGCATTTCCTATGAAGAGATTTATGTTTTCTGAAAATAATAGTTTTATTTCTTTTTAATTCTTACATGCCTTTTATTTCTTCCCTTACTGAACTAGATTCACCTTTATAATGTTGAAAAGAAGTTAGGATAACAAATATTTTTACCTTATTCCTAATTTTAGAATGGTTTTTATGTTTCAGTATCAACTAGAATATAATTGAATGTTTTCAACGCACTTACATGACTGGTAGTTAATATGCTAGCTGCCATCTGGCATTCCTCTCTAACCTGGTGGTCTGTGATTAATCTGGCTTCTTACCATGGGTTGGTTTTCTCCAAAGCATTTATTCCAAAAGCACTAAGTGGAAACTACCCAGCCTCTGCTGGCCTAGCCTTGGAAGTTATTCAACATCACTTCTGTTGCATTCTGTGGGTTACTGTGAGTTACTGAAGTTGATCCAGAATCAAGGGGAAGAAATATAGATCCCACTCCTCAATGGCTGGAATGTTGAGGATTTTGATGGCATATTTTGAAACCTCAAGTCTAGAATACAAAATTTTCACAAACGTTTTTCCATGTGTGTTTGAGAAGAAAATAATACTCTTTTAGGTACAGGATTCTGTGTCTATTAATTGTGTCTAGTCAGTTCTGTGCTTGAAATCTGTGTTCTCTTGCCTTGCTGATGTGGTTTTTGTTACCTGCTTATCTGATCATTAATTGAGAGGTGACACTCTTTATATTTCAAAGCTGTTATTATTAGATGCATAGAATAGAAGTCCAGAGTTGTTTTATTTTGCTACTGAATTGAACTTTTTATCAGTATGTGTCTCTAGAAGAATCCATTTCAAACCCAGGTTTCAAAAATTTTTATGTATTTTGTAATATCTTCTGTCTGATATAACTCTGCCATCTTTCTTTGATTTATTATTTGCCTGGTTTATCTTAATTATTTTCTTTCTTTCAATATTTCTATGTCCTCCCAATTTAAGTCTGTCCCTTTCTGAGGAAAATACTGGTAGGATTTTATAATCGATCTGGAGAGTCTAGTCCCTGTGTATCCGTGTATATTTTTGTTCTTTCTCATTTTTACCTTTTATTTGACTTGCCTTTTCTAGTTTTCCCCTCCTTCATGGCTTGCTCTTTTTTTTTTTTTTTTTTCCCTTGCATTAAGACTCAATCATCTCCGGTTCTACTTTTTTATTCTCTGCTAGTTTGGGTTGTTACAGAAATATATTTCTATTCTTATTGTATACGCTGGAAATTTTTCCTGTGTATTTATCTTAAAGTCTAATATATATATATATATTTTTTTTAATGACTTCATGATTAATATTGGCCCTTAAAAGGCTTTGACTTCAGTCACTGCCCTCCTGATGTATGCAATTTTTATCCTAGTTTAGTTACACCTTATATTTTAAAATTTCTCAAATATAGGGTCAGTATTTATTTGTATTTACATACATGTTTAAAATTTACTCATTATTCTTTCTTGAATATTAGACCTTTCTTCAAAAATCATTTCCCTTTTCCTGAAATATATCTTATACAGGTTAATTTAGTGAGAGTCTGTTACTTATAAATAGTTTTGGTGTCTATTTCATTTGAAGATAATATTCTACTACTTCTGATATTGGTCATTCCTGCAGAAAAGTCTGCTGCCAGTCTAATTATCATTCCTTTGGAGGTAATTTGTGTTTTTCTCTTTCTCTGCTTTTATGGTCTCTTCTTTGTCTTTAGTGGTGTTTCACCTTAAAATATCTGACTGGGTTTTTTGTTTTGTTTTGTTCTGTTTTTGTTTTTGTTTTTGTAAATTTGTTTTGGATTCATCATAATTCTTGAGTCCTATGTCTTAAGTTCTGTAAAATCCTCATTTGTTGCCTCTTTGAATATTGTCTTCCTCATTCTCTATTCTTTCTTTTGGGAATCCTTTTAGAAATCTAATGAAGTTTCACATGTCTCTTAACCACTCATTTTCCATCGTTTTTGTCTTTCCATATTTTTGCCCTGCGTTGTGGTAATTTTTACCATATGTACATTCTAAGTCACTATTGTTCTTTTCAGTTCTGTCTAATCTGCTAAATAATCCATCCACTGAGTTTCTAATCTTATAATATTTTTAAATTTCTAGATGTTATGTTCAGTTCTTTTGCATATATGCTTAGCCAGTTTTGATAGACTACTAAAAGAATATTCCATGTATTCAATTTATCTCTTTATGCACGTGTAACACATTTATTGTAGTACCTTTATCCAGTAACTCTAATATCTGCAGTCACTGCAGAGCTAATTCTATAGTTTGCTTCTGCCATCTCTCACTCATGGGGCTTGTTTAGCAGTTTGTGGTTGGGAAATCATTTTCTTTGGAACATACTTGTTGGAAATTTTTGAGACGGGGTTTAAAATGGATTCTGCTAGAGACACTTTGCATTTGCTTTTGCTAAGTGTCTGAAGATCTTACTAACCTGACATACTTTAAATTTCTGATTTGGGATTTTTCAGGCCAGACAATTCATATAAACTTAGTCCCCAAACCAGCTTTAGTGTAGGCCTGTGATTAGGGATTCTCAGGGACGACTTTTTGGGTATCTTTACTTTTCATTCAGCTAAGGATGAGGTAGGCATGTTTTTCTTTGATCATTCTCTTCCTCAACAAGACAGGAGTGTTTTTTTTGTTTTGTTTTGTTTTTTTTCCTACTTCACACAATGATGGGTTTCCCTGGCAGGGGTCTGTCTTTATCTCCTGTGACTTAAACCTATTGTCCATTGAAGCCTGTGCCTTGGTATATGCCAGCTCCTTTATACTCACTTACACCCTTAGTTTGTGGCTTTCTCATTATTTCTGGTCTCTGAGGAATTTTCTCACTTCCCTGCCACCTCAGAATTAAATTTTTAAAGATATTTAAAAAAAAAAAATACTTGGTCCAGCAATTTTAGAAGTACTACACTGGGAGGAATTTCCTTGAACATCAAATTTGCCATGTGTTGCTTTGAGTTAGTTGTTAAGCAGTGAGGTGGATTATGTTTCATTATACAGTTGTTTTTATGACTTAGAGTTCCTTTTCTAAATTATTGGAACAGTAATCTCATCCGTTGAAATTAGGTTGGCCTTCAACCTAATGGCCACTGTTTCAAGTGGATTCCTGTCTCTGAAGCAGAAAAACATCGTATTTTTATATCACAGTTTAAGAATATTACAAGTAATAATGAAATCCTACTTAAGAGTTCATGGTCCTTATTATTCTAACTGTCCTAACTTCTTTCAAAATACAAGTTCACATTCTATTTTATTCACAGATAAATAGATTTCGAGTTTAGAAATGTCAAGATTAAGATCATTCTGTGTCCTTTTTAATCTTCAGAGGCATAGTTCTCTTTCAACAACTCTGAAGTGAGAATGAAGTGTTATCTGCCACTTGTCCTAATTCTAATTGGCCCCTTTTAGATTTTCCTAAAAAACTCTGCGCTTCATAAGTTAACAGCTTTTCTGTTTTATAAGCCCTTTATTGCTGAGGGAAAATATATTCTATCTTGAAGCAAACAAGAATAGTTTAGAATCTAATTTTTTCATTTGTTTGTAGTCCTCTGGGCTAGAAACCAAACATTTTATTGAGTGGATATATCAAGGATACATTATGTTGTCTATCCCCCAGTTGGTGAGTGCTGTGTGTGTTTCTGTGTGTGTGTGTGTACATCTACATAATGTAATTGGTTAGAAGTATTTTATAGGTGTACTTAGTGTAGCAGATACTTCCAGTAATAGACTTTCTTTGGTTTATACATAATGACCTATTACCTGTCTTTATTCTTCTAGGGTAATACTGAGCAACCTGTCCAAACCAGCAAGATTGGACTTGGAAGAAGAGAGTATCAGAGTTTACAACACCGCCATCATTCTCAGCGATCTAAATGCCGTCCCCCTAAGGGCATGTATTTAACCCAGGAAGATGTGGTAGCTGTTTCCTGTAGTCCCAATGCAGCCAACACCATCCTGCGGCAACTGGACATGGAGCTGATCTCTTTAAAGCGTCAGGTAGTCTATAAAAATCACCTTTTTAATAATTCTGTCTATTCTGTTCATCCATTTCAGTAAACTAAGTTTTCTACGGATTTTCTCAGCTACCCACTTACATAAGCTCCACTCTTTAAAATTTACTTTATTTCCAAATTCAAAGATGCCTCTGTCTTTTCTAAATTGGAATCCCAGCATTGTTACTGGTTAGCTCTGTGATATTGGGAAATAATAGAATTTCTCTGAGCTTCAGTTTTATATCTATGAAATTAAGGATAAAATACTCATACTTCTCTTGCAGGTTGGTAGGAGTTGGTTGAGATGTTATTGGCAGATTTTTGAGCTGGGTCTGGCACATTTTGAATACTCAGTGAATAATGGCTGCTCTCTTCATC
The DNA here is from genome assembly GCF_030435805.1 of Mustela lutreola. Classification (NCBI taxonomy): domain Eukaryota; kingdom Metazoa; phylum Chordata; class Mammalia; order Carnivora; family Mustelidae; genus Mustela; species Mustela lutreola. Next base: position 38,984,412 of record NC_081303.1, read on the forward strand.
CTCCTCATTGTCACCAGTAGTAGCTGCCATGGTATTATAAATCTATCATCATCATAATCAGGTTAATCATGGTTAAGAGTCAAGATCTAGGGTCAGTGAATGTAAATTTTAACCTTAGCTACATTGTCTAGTTCCTTGGGGGAGCTGGATAACTCTTCTTCTTCTTCTATTTTTTTTTTTAATTTTTATTTATTTTTTAAATTTCTTTTTAGTGTCTGGTTAATTCTTCTTAACTCCGCTTCCTCATCTTGAAATGTAGATAATATGATGCTTGGGAGAAATTAAACAGGTAATATATGAAAAGTGCTTACGACAGTGCATAGCACATAGTAAGTACTCAGCTAATGGTTGCTCTTTGGTCACTGGCCTTTTTACTCATTTTTTCCCCTCTCATTTTCAGAAACAGATAGCTTTCTGTTGTTTTCCCTATCCCTTAGACCTAGTAACTCCTCTAAGTCTGTGCTTTCTTGGTCTATATCAAGCAGTCTTACACTATATGCCAGTGACTTCTGAATCTACTTCTCAGGCTGTGACTTTTCTCCCAAGTTCTGTATTGCTGTATCTCTAGCTACCTGCTAGGCATCTCATCTTACCCCTAAAAGATTGTTTTTCTTTGTTCCCTGTCTGTTGAAACATGAGAATCCGTGTTGATTCATCCCTTATTGTCACATCCCCCAACACACAAGTCCAAGTAGTAAACTAGTTATGTAAGTTTACCTGAGAAATTTTATTTAAATTAGTCTCCTTATTTTTAATCCCATCCCTACTACCTTTGTTCAGGTGTTTATACCCTCTTCCCTGACAATAACTGTCTTGTGGCTTTTCCTTGCTGTTCACTGTTGCTATAGCTCCATGCTACACATTGTTGTCTGTGTTATCTTCTTAAAATACTGGTATGATCAAAATCATTCATTTTGAAGCTCTTCATTAATTTCTACTTGCCTTTAGCAGGTTACAGCAGAGATAGATAGGAATTGATCAAAAGGTCTTGTTAAATTTAAAATTCATTGTGAGTTAAGAAACCACTGAAGGATTTTAGAGAGAGGTATAACATCATCTTATTTATGTTTTCAACTGTATCCCTTTGCATTTTTTATTTTAGTAGTTGCTGTAGGGATTACAGTATGCATCTTCAGCCTACCATATCATCCTTGTTTAGGTATTACAATGTTATCCTTAGAGTTAATATTATACTACTTTATATAAAATGTAAGAATCCTGCAACAGTCTAGTATGGGATCAAGATAGTTTTTCTCTATCCCAAACATTCCTATTTCTCTATCTCTTGACCCTGGTTATTCACCCAAACAGCTCTTATATTTCTCTTTTCTTATCCAACAAACTTCTTGAAGAAATACCTACCATCTTAGCTTCCTCTGCTTTCTTCCCATCACATATTCTCTGACCCTTCCGGTGTAATTTCTGCCCCATACACCATCCCAGTTCTACCACTGGGAAAAGCTATCTTAAGTTTATTTATTAACAAATTGCCAGGTTTTGTGCCCTCTTCTTAGTTCTTATTTTTCTTGAATCTGTCACTGCTCATTAATATCTGACACTGACTACCCCTTCTTCCTTCTTGGAATTCCTTTTCGTTGGCTTTTATGACACCAGGCTCTCTAATGTATATAGTAGGTGTTTGACTGAATGCTTGGCCTTTAGTTGAACAATGAACATGTGCACAATTCCTATCTTCCAAACCATAGCACTCTTTCTTTTTAGAGAACGTATAAAACACTTTGCCTGTAATACCTTTTATTTTATTTTATTTTATTTATTTGTCAGAGAGAGAGAAGGAGAGAGAGCAAACACAGGCAGACAGAATGGCAGGCAGAGGCAGAGGGAGAAGCAGGCTCCCTGCCGAGCAAGGAGCCCGATGTGGGACTCGATCCCAGGATGCTGGGATCATGACCTGAGCCGAAGGCAGCTGCTTAACCAACTGAGCCACCCAGGCGTCCCTGCCTGTAAGATCTTTAAAAAGATTTCAAGTAGTCTTGAAGCTGTTAAGTGTTTCCGTTCATGATCTCAGGGTTGTGAGATTGAGGCCAACATGAGCTCCATGCTCAGCACTGTATCTGCTTGTCCCTCTCCCTCAACTCTTCCTCGCATGCGTGCACATGCTCTCTCAAATAAATAAATAAGCAAACAAACAAATAAAATCTTTTCTTCAGTCTTTAGGCAGAATTCAGATTGCCTGTTTTGTCCCAGCATAACTCTTCCTACATGCTGTTCTGCCTGAAAGGCATTCCAGCCAAACCTTGCCTGCTTGCTTAATTCTTTGTAATCCTTTGAAACTAAATTTGGGTGTCATCTCCTTGGGAGAACTTAACCCTCTTTTCCCTATTACCCACGTGTGTTAACATGAATACAAAATATTTGCTCTCTTTTCTCTCTTCCTCCAAGTCTACATTAGGTGTTTGAGCTTTCTTTACATTTTTATATTTCTATATTTTTATATAATACATATATTTATATATTTATGGAAATATATAAATATTTTTATATTTATACTTTTATATTTATTTATCTCCCCACTGATCTGTGAAATCCTTAAGGAATTTATGTTTTTACCTTTTATCTTTGTGTGTATAACATGATGGGCCAACTAACTACATTTGAATTAACCTAGATTTTTACATTTTAGCTGTGTTAAAATCTCTGAGAAAAAAAATTCACAAGTCACTTTATAAATATTTGATTGTTCATACTGGAAGTGGGGAAAAAAACAAGCCAAGAAAAACATGTAAACAAATGAAGAAACAAAAATCTTAATCCTTAATATTCTAGGTAAAGATGAATAATATTGCTAGTAGAATGATAGTTAAAAACTTGGCATGGTTCACATTCAGGTTCTGCTGCATCTGTCTGTTGCATAGGGAACATTTCTGGACTTCTCTGTGCCCTGCCTTCCTCATCTGTAGAGTGGGTACTGTAAAAGTAGAGTCAGTTCTGCTATAATGCTTATTTTGAAAACATGAATTTGTTCCAACACAATTAATATACTAGGGAACAATTTGAGTGTAATGTGAATTTTGCATTTGCTTATATTTTATTTTTATCAGTGGAAAACTGATCTAGCTGAGTATATGTCCAAATACTTCAGATGTGTACCAGTTCTCTCAATTCACTATATGTTATGAACCATACACCTCTATAGCTGGCGTTAAAATTTTTCATTTGATTTTGAATAACCCTTCTCCTACCATTTCCCAGTAACTCACATGGTGCAATTATTTGACACTTCTATAAGTAACCTGAGGTCTTTTCCAAGGTAAAGTGCCATCTTTATTGTAGCCTTTGTAAATTTCTTTATTATTTAGAATGCATAAATCTGCTATCATTTTTATGAGGTTCCTGTCTTTTTTTTTATTTGTCACTGATGAAGTTTCTCAGTGTTGGGTCCCAGGCTCTGTTTCCCCATAAGTCCTGTGATTTTTATTGTGCAATTTTGCCTAGTGGGGTGATTTTTGAGAAGGCCTATGTCAGGTTATAGCAGAACTGATTATACTTACTTAACAAAGTAGTAGTGAGAATTAAGTGATTTATTACATGTGAGGTACCAACAATGATGCTTAACCTAATAAACACCTAATACTATCCACTCGCATCATTATTATTCTTATTGGGATAATTGTTATTTTTATTAAAACATTATAGTAATGAGCAATATTGATGGAATTTAATTCCTCTGTATACCATTTGTCTTATAACAGACATTGTTAAAAAATACTCAGATACTATAATTTGTAGACTGTTGATTGGCCTACTAGAGATCTATTAGTTAATATAATTAGTTAATATATATAGTTTCTTGATGTGGGTATTAGTTGTGTGGCCCAAGTGTGGTAAAATGTAATTGTCTGTCCTCCTGAAATAAAATTTAAGATGGATTTGGTATATATCCTTTTCACTTACTGAGTACTCATATGTTTACCTAAGAATGAGATCTGATTCATATTTTGGGTTATTTTTTTGAAGGTTCAGAATGCTAAACAAGTAAACAGTGCACTTAAACAGAAAATGGAAGGTGGAATTGAAGAATTCAAACCTCCTGAGGTATGTTATTGAAGAGTATGTGACTAAGTATGGTGAAACCTTATTCTTTGAGTTATATCCAGTATTTACTATTTTGGTCCCATGTGTTGTTAATACTTTGAAGATACCATAGCATGGGTAATTAGTCATGTCTCTATATTGTTATTTAGATAGTCTTTTGAGACTTGAATAATGATTTAAGTGAAGTCATTTCTTTCCTGCTGTTAGCAATACATATCAAGCAAAGTAAGTAGGGAAAAACAGCTATACAGATAGGCCCAGTGCACATGAACACGGAAAGTAATTAATGAGCAAACCAGTATGTTTCTGGGTCTGCAGCAGTGTTTGCTCAAAGCCTTTTCCTAGCTATGTGAATTTGTAACACAGAAAGAAAAAGAACATAAGAAAAAGAGTTCGGTTTAGCAATTTTAACAATTTTTTTATTTTAAGGTATTTGTCTTTTGACTCAGATTTCTAATGAGGATTTTAGTATGTGGACTTAATTAACATTTTTGTACTCCTGTCCCTGAAAATTTGAAATCTAAGAACGAGATATAGATTAACCATTTTCTCAATTCTTCCCTCTGTTTCCTCTGAAACCTAATATATATCTGATATTTGCGATAATTATAGGAGTACTTAAATGCCTGTAATTCCAATCAAGTCTTTTCACAGAAGCTCCTATTGTAAATCTTTTCTCTTGTTTCTTTTTTTAAAGATTTGTATGCTGTGCTTCATATCCTGGACTTGCCTTTTTTATGTATTTAATAATCAAATCATCCTTATTTGGTCCTAATGGTTTGTCCCCCCAGTCACAAGTTGCCTGAAATATCTACGAATGAAATATGCACGAGGGGCTTGAGGGGAGGGCAGCAAGGTTGCGGGCAGGGCTTCAGAACGAATGCACCAGATGTTGTCTCCCTCATTAGAATCTTTCAGAAAGGAAGAATCCTCAGGAATAAAGTTGTTCTTGGGGTTTTTTTTGTTTTGTTTTGAATGGTTTCTTTCACAAAGGTTAGATAATGAGAAAGAATGAAATATACATAGACTAATATACCATCTCATTCCAAACCCACAAGTAAACCGACAAACATTCAAGTGACATTTTTATTTATTGAACGATAGTAATACAAAGAATACTACTTTATATTATTGTAACAAAAATTATTTTAAATTTTATATTAAAATTATTTAAATTTCATATCTATGCATTAAGATGCATAAAATCCAAGAGCTTTAAATGCCTGTAATTTTGTAACTTAAAAAATTAAATTAGAAAATTATATTAGAGATTAAAAATAGGGGACTACCATGAAGAACTTTATGTCAATAAATTGAAAAATTTAAACAAAGCTTAGAAATTTGTAGGAAAATATATCTTCCCAAAATTGTCTTAAGAAGGAAAGCCTGATAAATTTATAGTCATTAAATAAAATGAAGGAACAGTTAACATTTTTTTCATAAGAAAATACTAGGCCCAGACAGTTTTACCGAGAAAGTCTACCAAATTTTCAAGGAAACAATGATTCTAACCTCAAATTTTCCCAAAAAATGGAAGGATAGCTTCACCCATTAACATGGCATAAAAGTAAGACATGAAAGTGCAATAGCATAACTGTGTGGTATCTAATTTGATGCTCACATAAATTCCAAGAAGTAGATGAAGCAAATACTATTTTACATGACAAATCCCTCTGGGCCTCAGAGAGGTTAACTGGCTTGATCAACATCAAATCTAGTAAATAGTGAAATTTTGACTATATTTCACAGTCCTAGAATCCAGGTGGAGTCCAAGATTCATTTCCTGCTCACTCTTACTTTTGTAAGTTTTCATTTAATAGCAAAATTGTGTATTATTTCTCACATTTAAATGCGGTTTGGGGTTAGAGTTATCAGACATATATGACATCTTTTGAGTTTTTCTAAAAATAATGATCCAAATGAAACAACCAGAATCTTAACACTCTACCATCCATACACTGAAGTTTGAATATTAGTTTGAGGTTGATTTATTGAACTCCTATGACTTGAAAAATATATATAGGTTTATTATCTAGGAAACAGGATATATTTATATTTATCATGTCTTATCTGTTGCTTTGCAGGGGAAAATATCCTGAATAGATCTATTTCAAAATACAAAATTAACAGTCTTAGTAAAGACGTTGAAAAATCATGTCATGATCACCTTTTCTTTAGGTTAGATAGAATTTCTGCCTCATATGTAATAAAAGAAATTTCATTAGCCATTAGAACAGTAGGCTACTAAGTGATGTAACTCAACTGAAAGTAAACAGGTACTAAGATGCTTTACTTCTCTTTTGGTTGTATTTGTTCTTTTCACTTAGGAAAAAAATTGGTGAAGAAAGTTTATTCACTCCCATAAGTATTGTTCACTTATTTCATGTAAGGCACTGTTTTAGGCACTTTGGGAAATTTGTGTAGATTTTTCCATCTGCATTAAAAAAAGAAATGTCTAGATAGTATAAGACAAACTGATTAAAGTTGTGTGATAGATTTATAAGTAAAAAGCTACAGGAAAACAAGTGGTAATTACTCATTCTGGTGCAGTTCAGAAGAGGAAATTTTGTGATCACAAGACCACCCCAGGCTCTTTAGCAGTGATAACTCCACTCTCAGCTGAGGGAAATTCAGAGCGATTACACCCTGGCATAGCCCAACAGTGGATCCAGAGTAAAAGGAAAGACATTGTGAGCCAAATGACAGAAGCCTACCTTAACCAGTCACTAGACACTCTTCTGTCCAGGGACTTAATCATGAAGGAGGACTATGAACTCATTAGTACCAAACCTACAAGGACTTCAAAGGTCAGACAGTTACTGGACACCACTGACATCCAAGGAGAAGAATTTGCCAAAGTTATAGTACAAAAGTTGAAAGATAACAAGCAAATGGGTCTTCAACCTTACCCGGAAATACTTGTGGTTTCTCGATCACAATCTTTATATTTATTTCAAAATAAAAGCTCATAAGTGAAAAAAAAAAAAAAAAAAAGAAGGTAGAGCCAGATCTTAGCAAAGTTCAGGAAAAGGAACAGAAATGTCATCTTTGGAAGCAGATGCCATACTTTAAGAAGGTGGAAAAGAAGAAAAATTAAACTTCTTAGGTAATAGTTCTCATTGTCTGTGAGTTACACTTCCAAGTTCCAAGTACTGACCATTCCCAGATCCCAGGAGTTTGCTTACTGAGTAGCCCGCAGGCTCCAAATGTACCCAATCATCCAAACCCCAGCGATAGCCACATACATGGACGTTTGAAGACTTAGGAAGTTGGACATCTCCAGATTATCCCTTTTAAGTCGAAAGTCTTGTTGCTTTAAATTTAAAATCTCATGGCTTTGACAGCCAAGTTGTGGCGGTGAAGACCTTTACCAAATACTTTGCTCCCTGGTATCAGGAGAGGAGACTGGACTCCAATGAACCTACAGAACCAACAAGGTGGCTGGATCTTTCAGGATGCCAAGACAATAGAGAAGAACCTGGTTGTTTCTGTCTTTATTTTACAGAAAAGAACAATTATATTCTCATTAAAATTTCAGGCAAAAATGAACAGTTTCCTTCCCCAGCAGACAGCTGGACATGAGGGTCCGTGGTCAGAGGACAAGTTGTCAGAGCAAATCGCGTGACGGATGCAGCTTTGTCTTATTCACTCTGGTATCTGCAGCCTACAGGCCCAGCGCAGTCCCGGGGCATCTGTAACACCCAGGAAATAGTCGCTGGATGGATGGAACAGGGATGGGAATGAACAGATCACAGCGAGGCAGGTGATGGTCAGAGTCAAGGGAACGAAAGGAGGACAAGCAGAAGTCTCCCTCTTTCTGTAAATTAGGAGAAACATAATAGGTAACTTTCCAAATTACACAGAGAAAAACAATCTCTAATTCTTCAGAAAAAGGGCATTCTGAGGACATGAGGAAAAGCTATGTTGACCCACAGCGACATCTCGTGACCAGTCTGCAAGCAGCATTCAGCCCCGTGAGAAAGGAGGGTGGAGAGCTGACAGGTGCAGCAGGTGAGAGACTGCTAAGGTTTGCGGGGGGCTTGGCACTTTACTAAGCCCTTGTCTCTGCCTTATTTCACCCGGTATCTTAGCCAGATGCCACAGACTGTAATCAAGTCCGATGGGGTCTGGGATCCTGGTGAGCTGGGCTCCCTCTGCTCTCTGTCACAGATGGGAAGGGGTGGGCGGGAGGACGCAGCCCCTCAGCAGTGCCAGACGACAGAGATGCCTGTAGGGCTGGGCAGCCACCGCAGGACCTGCACAGTGTCTCCTCAGGGGGAATGATGTCTCTGTCTGCACTGGGGGGCCCATGAGTGACCTTTCCAACCCCTCTTCCCAGAGAGCCCCGGACCCTAGAGCCCGGCATCTGCCACATGACTGTGTCAGGATTTGTGTTCACAGGATGTTCCCAACACACTGGTCCCAATGGTCTCAAAGGGCTACAACTGGTCTCAATGGTCTTATGTCTCCAGCCTTTAAAATGCCCACATTTCAATGACTGATGGACAATTTCTGTCCCCTGTCTTGGACTCTGGCTTCCTCAAGTGAGGGTCTTTTTTGTACCTGCAGCCCCAGCACTTGGGGAATGTAAATAGGAAATAAACTTTTGGGACTTCATCAAAATCAAAAGCTTCTTCACAGCAAAGGAAATAGTCAACAAAACAAAGAGGCAACCCACGGAATGGGAGAAGATATTTGCAAATGACAGTACAGACTAAAGGTTGATATCCAGGATCTATAAAGAACTCCTCAAACTCAACACACACAAAACAGACAATCATATAAAAAAAAGTGGGCAGAAGATATGAACAGACACTTCTCCAGTGAAGACATACAAATGGCTATCAGATACATGAAAAAATGTTCATCACTAGCCATCAGGGAGATTCAAATTAAAACCACATTGAGATACCACCTTACACCAGTTAGACTGGCCAAAATTAGCAAGACAGGAAACAACGTGTTGGAGAGGATGTGGATAAAGGGGAACCCTCTTACACTGTTGGTGGGATTGCAAGTTAGTGCAGCCTCTTTGGAGAACAGTGTGGAGATTTCTCAAGAAATTAAAAATAGAACTTCCCTATGACCCTGCAATTGCACTCCTGGGTATTTACCCCAAAGATACAGATGGAGTGAAAAGAAGGGCCATCTGTACCCCAATGTTTACAGCAGCAATGGCCACGGTCACCAAACTGTGGAAAGAACCAAGATGCCCTCCAATGGACGAATGGATAAGGAAGATGTGGTCCATATACACTATGGAGTATTATGCCTCCATCAGAAAGGATGAATACCCAACTTTTGTAGCAACATGGATGGGACTGGAAGAGATTATGCTGAATGAAATAAGTCAAGCAGAGAGAGCCAATTATCATATGGTTTCACTTATTGTGGAGCATAACAAATAGCATGGAGGACATGGGGAGATAGGAGAAGGGATTTGGGTGAAATTGGAAGGGGAGGTGAACCGTGAGAGACTATGGATTCTGAAAAACAATCTGAGGGTTTTGAAGGGGCAGTGGGTGGGAGGTCGGGGTACCAGGTGGTGGGTATTATAGAGGGCACGGATTGCATGGAGCACTGGGTGTGGTGCAAAAATAATGAATACTGTTATGCTGAAAATAAACAAAAAAAAATTTTAAAAAAAAGAAAGAAGAAGCAGAGACAGGGAAGTTCCCTGGTTTTTTTTTCTTTTTCTTTTTTTAACCCAAAACTCCAGGACACAAATATTCAAAGGTGTTCCTCATCTCTCTCTATCAGGAAGGACAAAAAGAAATTGCCAGCAACTTTATTTTCTCATTATTTTTTTTAAAGATTTATTTATTTATTTGGCAGTTAAAATGAGCATAAGAGTGCATGCAGAGAGCCGGACGCCGGACCCCGCGACCATGCGCCGCCTCCCGCCGGCCGCGCTGCTGCCGCTGCCACTCGCCCTGCTTGTGGCCACGGGGGACCCCCAAGGCGCCAGTGAGCGCGCCGTGGAGCCTGGTGTGGGGGGCCGGGCTGCGGGCGGGCGTCGTGCTGCCCGTCTGCTACTTCTACCTGCAGGCCGTGAACTCGCAGGGCCAGAACCTCACTCGCTCGCCCCCAGGTCAAACACTATTCAAAGTAGTAATCAAATCTCTTTCACCTAAAGAGTTAGTCCGGATTCACGTCCTCAAACCTTTGGACAGGAACGATGGGACATTTTTGATGCGATATAGGATGTATGAAACTGCCAGTGAAGGGCTGAAGATAGAGGTCCTTTACTGTGATGAGCACGTGGCTCAGTCTCCTTATATTTTGAAAGGATCAGTGTACCACGAGTACTGTGAATGTCCAGAAGGGGATCCTCAGGCCTGGCAGAAAACTCTTTCTTCTCCAACCAAGGAACCACAGATTGCAAAGGATTTTGCTTCCTTCCCCGGCATCAATCTCCAGCAAATACTAAATGAAGTTCCAAAAAAGTTTGGGGATGAGAGGGGTGCCATTGTTCACTACACGATTCTCAATAACCGCATCTACCGGAGATCTTTAGGGAAGTACACAGAGTTCAAAATGTTCTCGGATGAGATTTTGCTGTCACTGGCAAGAAAGGTCCTTCTCCCCGATTTAAAATTTTATATTAATCTTGGAGATTGGTCTCTGGAGCATCGGCAAGTCAATGAAATCCCGGGCCCTTTGCCTATTATTTCATGGTGCGGCTCCCTGGATTCACGGGACATTATCCTTCCAACGTATGACATCACCCACTCCACGCTCGAAGCAATGAGGGGTGTCACCAATGATCTCCTCTCTATTCAGGGAAATACAGGGCCTTCCTGGATCAACAAAACCGAGAAAGCTTTCTTCAGAGGTAGAGATAGCCGAGAAGACAGGCTCCAGTTGGTACAGCTCTCCAAGGAAAATCCAGAGCTCCTAGATGCAGGAATTACAGGATATTTCTTTTTCCAAGAGAAAGAAAAGGAGCTTGGAAAAGCTAAATTGACAGGTTTCTTTGATTTCTTTAAGTACAAGTATCAAGTGAATGTGGATGGGACCGTGGCGGCTTACAGATATCCATACCTCATGTTGGGTGACAGCTTGGTTTTGAAGCAGGACTCGACGTATTACGAACATTTCTATATGGCACTAACGCCTTGGAAACATTATGTTCCAATTAAAAGAAATCTTAGTGATTTACTAGAGAAAGTTAAGTGGGCCAAGGAAAATGATGGAGAAGCCAGGAAGATTGCAAAAGAAGGGCAGCTGGCCGCGAGGGAGCTGCTGCAGCCACGCCGGCTCTTCTGCTACTATTATGGAGTACTCCAGAAATACGTGAGCGCCAGTCCAGCAAACCCAAAATACGTGATGGGATGGAGCTCGTTCCTCAGTCAGATGATAATGCGTCCCCGTGCCAGTGCCTCCGGGAAAGACCTTCCAGAGAAGAGCTTTAAGTCAGCTCCCATCGACAGTCCTGCAAGTGCCAGCGACAGGTTGAAGGCAAGCCTTCAGACAGAGGCCGGGCGGCGGTGAACGCAGTCGAGGAGACATGTGGACAGGCAGAGCAAGATGAGAGCAAGTGTTACAGGTCTCTTTGAATATAATTTTCTGTTGTGTAAAAACCTCCATCATCAACATCGCAGTTTCTCGAAACAGAAAACTTGCAGGTCACTGTGGACAGAGAGGCTTTGCCAGAATAGAAATCATTCCCTGTGAAATGATTTCCACCATATTTCCTAGTTTGTTCACTTTCCCTCTCCCTCTTCCAACTATGAAGGGAAAATGTTGGTGCAGGTTCCTCCCCTCTTATTGAATAATTTCTCCTCCTACAAGCTGCTTTGGACATTCTGTAATAGCAAACCTCCTCTTGGAAGGTCTGATAAGGATAATTAAGGAAGAAGAGCGTGGCTCCCTTGTTGAAGGTAGCTGGGAGACTGTGGAGGCCACATTTTTCTGGCCCAGCAGCATGGAATTTTTGGCTGAGCAAGCGCACAGAAAGGGATGATTTTAACAGCAGGCTTTCCGGAGGCAGGGAGACCGCGGTAAAGGGAAACGGGCGATGTTCCCGCCTGAGCGGCTGGGCTTCAAGGACCCGTATCCTCCTCTCCCCCGGAGGCCTGCTGCTAGTTCGGGGTTTCTCAAGGGCATCGTCAAGCAGGCTTGCATGACCAGTACAATTTCTCATTAGTGATATTTCAAGCAGCCTATCATTCTGAGGGACGGGTACATTTCCCCCTTTTTGTTAATGCAGAAGCAGCAAATCCGTTTTGCAAGTTCTTGAACCATTAGTCGTCAGAAAGATTTCCATGAGCATCTGAGGACTAAGCATAAAATGATTATAGCAATAAAAAGTGTCATCATTCCACCTATAATGCCAGCACCAGTGTTTTGATCCAAGCAAAGGGGTTTACATCAGATAAAATATCACTAATCCTTTGAGTGAAACTCACACTTGGAACTGATGGTAAGGATCACAGGGAATGCCCTGAATAGTATCTTGAAGGTGTTTAATATCCACAGTTAAATTACCACCATCATGACTACTAATATGGGTCTGGGATGTATCACATAGCACACGGGTGCTAAATTGAGGACAGGAGTCAGGTGGCTCATCAGGCTCTGGGTGTGGCCAGGGGGCACTGCCAAAAGTGGTGGTGTCCTCAGGGAAGCATGTGGGTTTCTCCCAGTCTGAGGGTTTTGTGCAGCTCTGAATGCCATGGTCTCCTCCTGGGTTGCAGGCAGACTCCTTGGGTCTATCTCCTGAGTCCTCAATCAGGAGGGCTCAGGGGACAGGCCCCAGGGGACAGAAGCCTGCAACCCAACCGAGAGTTACCAGCGCTGGGATGGGCGCCCCAGAGGGCTGAGTAGAGGGTGGTTTTGGCCACATGTGAGTGTGGCTTGCAGAGGGCTTTCTCACATGATTTGGGCTGCGACCACTCGGGAACCTCAGCCAGTCCCAGGCAGTGCCACTGGAAATGAGTTCCCCAGGGGCTTTCCAGCCAATTCTTATCTCACAATCTTTCTGCCCAAATCAATATCGATATTGATTTGGGCAGAAAGATCATGAGACTTGGCTGGCATTGGGTGGCAATTCCAGCCACGCTGGCAGTCTACAGTGCTTTCTCACTAGGTGGGTACTTGTCAGGCCATCCAGGAACATGGGCCAGGTTCATGCAGCTCCCTCAAGGGCCCCTGACCAGGGGAGCATTTCGGGGGAAGAATTGAGGGAGTGGGTCCAGCTGAGAGTCAGCCTCCATGTTTGTCGCCTTGTGGGTCGCCGAAGGTGGGGGTGGGTTTGAGGGTGCATGCAGGTTTCTCCTGCTCTGAGGGTTTTGCACAGCTCTGAATGGCACAATTTCCTCCTGGGTGGCAGCCAGAGTCCTGGGGTGTGGCTCAGTGGTCCCCAGTCTCAAAGGCATGGGGGCCAGGTCTCTGGGGAAGGAAGCCTGAAAACCCAACCAAGGGTTAGGGTTAGGGTGTAGGGGCATAGCAGGCCCAATCTGCCAGCACTGAGGCAGGATCCCCAGGGGGCTGAGTGAAGGACTGGGGTCAGGTGGTGTATCAGGCTCCAGGTTTTGTGGCCAGGGGGCCGCTGCAAGTGGCCTCAGGGAGGTATGTGGGTTTCTCCCAGTCTGAGAGTTCTGCACAGCTCCAAATGGCATGGCTTCCTAGTGGAGGCCGGCAGATTCCTAGCATTTGGCTCTGGAGTCCCTAATCTGGAGAGATTGGGGGACAGGCCTCTGGGGACAGAAGCCCAAAAACTCAACTGAGGTTTAGGGTCAGGGCCTAGGGGCATGGCAGGCCTGATCTGCCAACGCTGGGACAGGGACTCCAGGGGGCTGAGTAGTGGGATGGGTTGGCCACATGTGTGCCTGGCTCATAGAGGGCTTTCTCACAGGGTCAGGCTGCGACCACTCAGGACCCTGTGCGAGGCCAGGAAATGGGCCCTATGGGACCGTGCCACCCAAAGCGAGTTCACTGGGCATTTTCTTGCCAATTCTCATGAGCTTTCTGCCTGTATTGATATCAATTTGGGCAGAAAGCTCGTGAGAATTGGACAGTGCTGGGCGGCGAGTTGGGTCGCACTATTGTCCACTGTCTAGAGCACTTTCTCGCTAGGTGCATGTCACGGCTATCCCGGGACATGGGCTGGTATGTGGCTCCCCTGAGAGCCTCTGCCCACAGGAGCTTTCCAGGGGCAGAGTGGAGGGAGGGGGTCTGGATGAGCGTCAGCCTCCATGTCTGTGGCCCAGTGGGTTGTTGAGGGTGGACTCAAGAGGGGCATGCACATTTCTCCCGCTCTAAGGCTTTTGCGCAAATCCAAATGGCACTGTTTCCTCCTGAGTGGTAGGCGGAGTCCTGGGGTATGGCTCAGGGCTCCCCAATCTGGAGGGTTTGGGGGACAGTTCCCTGGGGATGGAAGCCTGAAAACCCAACTGAGGGATAGGGTGAGGGCCTAGGGGTCTGGCAAGTCTGACCCACCAGTGCCGGGGCACACACCGCAGGGGACTGATTAGTGGGAGGCATTGGCCTCATGTGTGCCTGGCTCACATGGGCTTTCTTATAGGATTTGGGGCATGACCACTCGGGATCCCGGGCCAAGCCCAGGTGGCAGCCCCTGGCAGGCCTGTGCCACCAGAAGTGAGTTCACTGGGGATTTTCCGGCCAATTCTCAGGAGCTTTCTGCCCAAATAGATAGCAAATGGGCCCAAAAACTCGTGAGAAATAGCTGACCTGTGCTTCCATTTGGGCCGCGTGCGTGCCAAATGTTTGGAATGCTTTCTTGCTAGGTGCATGTTGCAACTATCTGGGGCCAAAGGCTGGGCCCATGCGGCTCCCCTGAGGGTTCCCACAGAGACAAGCTCCCTTGGGGGCAGAGTTGATGGAGAGGTTAAGGCTGACAATCAGGCTCTGGATTTGTGGCCGGGGGATTGAGGGAGCCCTGAAAGCAGGGTTGGCCTTAGGAGGGCATGCAGGTTTCTCTCACTCTGAGGGTTCTGTGCATCTCTGAATGGCATGGTTTTCCCCTGGCTGGCAGGCAGAGTCCTGTGGTGTGACTCAGGGGTCCCCAATCTGGAGGGCTTTGGGGCCATACCTCTGGGACAGAAGCCTGAAAATCCAACCTAGGGTTTGAGTTAGGTTGCCTAGGGGCATGGCAGGCTTGATCTACCTGCACTGAGGTGGTATTCCCCAGGCAGCTGAGTTGAGGGTGGGGGTCAGTCGGTGCATCAGGCTCCGGGTTTGTGGCCAGGGGGCCACCGAAGGTGGGGGTTCCCTCAGGCAGGGCATGCAGTTTCCTCCTGCTCTGAAAGTTCTTTGCAGCTTCAAACAACACGGTTTCCTCCTGGGTGGCAGGCAGACTACTGGTGTATGGCTCTGGGGTCCCCCATCTGGAGGGCTTGGGTGCCAGGTTTTTGGGGACAGAAGCCTGAAAACCCAACCTAGGGTTAGGGCCTGGGGTATGGCAGGCCCGATCTTCCAGCACTGATGTGGGTTCCCCAGGCTGCTGAGTAGAGAGTGGGGTTGGCTAGTATTCTGAGACAATTCGTGCCACTCATGTGTCTGGTATTTAGAGGACTTTCTCCCAGGGTTCAGGCAGTGAACACTCAGAGGACCGCGGGCCTGGCCTGGGTGGTTCCCCTGAAGCCCCCAGCACTGGAAACAAGTTGGCTGGGGGTTTCTAGCAATCTCACAGGACTTCTGCCCACTCAATATTGTTCTCTTGAAGTCAGAGTATTAGTTGTTCTGAGGAGACCTTGATACCCTAGTGTTAAGTGATCAGCCATAACTAACGTGAGTAATCTACTTCTTATAGCAGGAAGAAACATTAAAATAGTACAACATATTTACTAACTGAACTCCATACTTTAATGCAAACCTTGGCAATTTTTTGTTGTTGTTGTTAAAGAATTTATTTGAGAAAGATAGATAGCATGAGAGAGCACGAGGGGAAGTCAGAGGGAATAGCAGACTCCCCATGGGGCTGGGAGCCTGATGTGGGACTCGACCCCACGACCTGAGCCCAAGTCAATTGCCACCCATGTACCCTTTGGCAAGATTCTTAATATTTTTTAAAATCAAGGCTGTCACTTTGTTTACTCTCTGTATCTATTCCTGAAAGTATGTTGGCTTATATGAAGATAGAATTTTATCTTCTTTCATCTTTATTCTATATTGTATTTTACTCATTTAATTGTAGGATTATTAATTAAGGAAAAGTTCTGATCAAAACTTACCTGTAATTCCATCCACATTACACTTGAATTAAAGAATATAGAAAAAATATTTTTTCATTAATATTACCAGGCATATCAACAGTGTGATTTATTTTTAGTTATGTAATGAAAAAAATACTTGGGTGTAGATTTTTTTCAAAAATGATAACCATGACATGATGAAATGGTCATTAAAATATTTCTAGATTTTGCTTTTTTATAAAAATCAGTATTTAGAATTTCACAGTGAAGAGGTCCTAAATTCTTCGTACATGAAATTATATAAAAATAGAAGACATAGACATCTTTAACTCTTTAATCCTTTGATTAAGCAGCAAGCATATCACTCTTCCAGGCCAAACACTGCTTAAACAAAAAAGAAAATTAATGACGTGCAAAATATTTACAAAATATGCAAAGCACACAATAAGACATCTCACTATGTACATGTGTCATATTACTAATGAAGCTCAGATTTTTTTACTGTGTGCTCTAGTGTATGTAAATCAAATTACAGCACATCCCTCAGATACAGCATCTTGGCCCATGGCTGGGATAGAACAGATTTTTAAATGAATCATAATATACTTAACAGCTAGACAGATGCTGGTGCTGACCAACACACTGACTTGTCCCACACACTGTATATTGAAGATCTACTGACAAGAGACAAGACAATAAAAGCCATATAGTATGCACGTATGCAAGACAATCTAAGTACTTTAAAAAATGCTTTAGATATTTTAAGATATATAACTGCCCCCCCCCCCCGTGGCTTTTAAAGTAAAAATAAGTATAAATTCTTGAATATTAAGAATTTTAAATCAGATTTTTATCTAGTTACAATCCAGGGGCAGGAACTTTTTAAGATGATCCAATGAGAAAGACAAGATACACCCTGGAAAAAGTTTGTGCCAGAACATAAGGTCCTTATGAAGAGCAGAGCTCTAAACTTCAAAATTAAAACTAATCAATGAATTTAAATCTAATAGCTCCTTAAGGCGTTAGAGCCAATGGTAGGAACTATTCTTCCAATATTGGGAATATAGGACTTCTCAAAACATAAATCAAGGGCCTTAGATGTTGACTATTTCTTGAAGTAGTTCTAGATCTGATGAGAATGTAAATGTGCAAACATTTAGCCTTAAGTTCCACTAGTATAGTAATCTAAGTGATCTCTTTGCACAAGTCATGATTCCAATATGAAATCGCTGTATCAAAAATATTAGTAACACATTGTTGAAATACTATTACTTGTAAAATATTCTTTGTAGGTGCTTAATGATTTATGTGTTCAATTAAGACTTGAGATGTTTTCGCTTCTTATAAAAAAGGGGTCTCAGCATTTTAAGTTAACAGCACAATTGTGACAATATACTGATGCATCTTTAGATAACACAGAACAAATTCTTCGATTTATTTTACGAAATAGTGTTGATGATTTAACCCTAAACCATACCCACAAGCACAGGTCGGCTGCAAGGAATACACAAATGTATCCAAATAGTACAGTAGATTTATCAAGAAAACATCCTTTATATTAAATGCAGACCATATTAATAAGTATGAGGGCAATTTTAAGTCAGATCCTAAACACAAAAAGGGCATTGTAAATAAATGCTTCCATAACTATCACTATCTCCACGTAACTGACAAAATATAATTCTCTTCTAAAGTCCCCAAATATAGGCAACTACTAGTTAAAAGCAGAGAGCATTTTAAAAAATCAAAATTAACTCCATTTTCAAGGAACTTAAAGACACTGTACTTCAACAAATCTGTATGTAAAATTATCACGCCAATCCTCTTATTACTTATAGATGACAGGTCAATGACCTTTAAGCAAGGACTTTGCACTAGGACCCTAAAGTGTAAGTTAAAGGGTTAGTAGGTTCAGTACATTCTTTGTGGTTTCATATAATTGCTTTGCAATTGATTAAATTGCTTTCTTTTAAAGGAATATATTAAAATTCCTTTAGAAAAAAAAGCAAGATATTTTGAAAAAAGGGATACGCACTGAAATTTTTAAAATATGCATTAAATGAACACATGTCAAAATCTGAAATGCAAGCTATTTATTCTTGTACTCCTAACATAGGAAAATGTTGTTAAAAATTAAATTAAGGAAGAAAGAAAAAGTCAAACATCCTTAAGAAACTTAAGGAGTTTCCACAATTCCTAAGTCAGTATTTCTGTACTAAGAGCCTTGACTATGAAGAGGCAGAAATAGAAAGAATCTCAATAAAATAAATATGGTAAAAACAAAACAAAACAAAATCTATATACTTTCTTAAGTATATAGAATACTTAATCTCCTTTTGTTCCTTTTATGAGATCATGTTGCTGAACATATACTCTAGAAAGGAGGCTAACTGTAGGCTTTTTGTTGTATAACATTTAGTTTGGTTGCACAAACCAAAAAATGTCCTAGACATCCACTTATGCTAGCCCCCTGCCACAGAACTAGTTCACAGCCTCAGTATCAAGGAGGACTGTTCTCTTTTGCATCAGTCTGATGAGCACTGGTCTAATGATGGGGTGAAGAGTTACTGTAGCTCTGTCCAGTTTAATTTTAGTGCAGCGAGGACTGTGAATCTGTCTGAATTCCGATAAGTGACGGTGGCTGTTGACCACCAACCGTGGACAACACTGGTCTTGGGTTGAGACGGGGTGGCAGAGAATTAGCAGGGCGAATGAGAGGTGGTGGAGGCTGATTTAAAGTTGGCCGGGGCTGGATGAACCGAGCCTGCTGCTGGAGTGGAGGAGGCTGCCGGTGAAGAGCAGGGGCAGCAGGCAGTGTTGGACGAAGAAGTGGTGGAGGCTGGTTCAGAGTGGCAATGGGGGCTGTTGGTGTTGGAGTGGATGATGGGGCAGGAGGTGATGGACCCAGAGTCCGAGGAGCCTGTGGGGTCTGTGCCTAGAGGTGAGGAAACAAAAATACATGTTATGAGATGAGCGTTCCTAATGAACTGAATGCAATATAGCTTGGGCTGTCCCAGGAAAAACAAAACAAATCAAAACAAAACAAAAACATAACACCAGTGTTTTTTTGGAAGCACAAGCTTCTTTTATTTTAAACAAAGCAAAACAAAAAACCAAAAACTGAAAAAGCAATGAAGCTACCAAACAGGCATCTTTATTAGTAATCAGCTTAACACTGGAAATAAAAATAAGACTATGAAAGAACAATACACTCTCCATTCTTCTAGGATCAGAACTTAGCATGTCCTTAGGACTTAAGAGTCACGAGAGAGGCACCACTGAGTAAGTGGATTGTCAACCTTTCATGCTCATTTAGCTAGTCCTCTGACAAATTAACCTTACAGAACACCACACAAAATGATGATTCCTCAACTCATATTAGCTCAAATTCCATACACAAACACACCTCCTCTTCTTCATCAGTGCTCTTCCCTGATGGCACATTAGAAGCAATTTTTGTCTCCTCCCCTAAAGTAGAAGCATCACCATTAGAAGCCTGGGTTCCTTGTTCTGCTTCCCACTCCTGCAATACCTCCTCTAAGTTAAACCGACGCCTGTAGTTTACAAAGAAGTTCTTCACTTGGCCAACAGTCTTGTTGCCAATTACATCTGCAATAGCTTGAAAATCTTTACCATATTTGCGGACACCTGGAAGGCAAAGTAAATAAATACACCTGTGAAGGATCAGTAAGGAGAGCTGTGTGTACTATACATCATGCACACACAAAAGATACCAGCAATGAAAATCCTTTCTCATAAACTCTGCTCATTTCTCAATTCTGAGATAGAGACTAAGATATCAGGGTCACAGATGAAAACTATCAATTATGTCATTTCAGCGAGCCAGCCACTTGCCTTCAACTGAACAATCAGAAACTTACCATTTTTTACATACTCAGTTATTTTCTCCAATCCTCTCTTGAACTCTCAAATACAGTCCATTTATTGTAAAGCATTGAATTCTTTGTTCCATCCTCAATTCCACATTCATTTATTTCCCTAGTAGCCAGTCACCTAAATTTGAGCAACACCGTTTGTAAACAAAACTGAATGGGAATGAGCCATCTGTTTTATCCCCTCAATGGATTGAGTGGGTGGTCTTAGAGTTCCCCCATTAAGAAAAGCTTCATAATTTTGGTTTTAATACCAGCTTCAATTGGTTTTCTTGCCTAATCTCACCAGGGCACCAATGAATAGAAATGAGGTAAAAAGAGAATCATGACAATGTGATTCGGCAAAAAAGGGAAACTATTTTTCAGAGTTAGTTGGATTTCAACTCCTCTAACAATTTCAAAGACTGTGTATGAGAAGGAGTCTTAGCTGTACTTTATAGCCTTAAGAGTAAGGTTACAGTAGTGACTACATGTACTTGTGTTTATCATCACTACCTTAAATTTAATGACTGCACATTCAGTTATTTGAGAACCTAACTTTTTGTAATGGAAATTTTATTGGAATGAAAGATTGATATTTGATTTATGAACCTGGGATAGTCAATTATACTACATATTTTGGAATGACTTTATATGATCAGATGGATAATAAACTGCTCTTAAGGGAATTCTAAAAGGACGTTCACTGACTCATCATTTAACTCAAAATACAGAAGGTGTCAAAAGTGTTTTTACAATTTCTTAACTGTTTAAAATACCAGAAAACACTCATTAATTAGAGATGAGAAAGGGAAATAAATGATACTTATGATACTAAACAGTCTATAATATAACCTAAGCAACCAGAATCATGGGAATTTAAATAAATTCAATATGTATACAATCATAGATGAGAGAATATAAGGGTATGTTAACACCTCAGGAGAAATGCTAGATTCATATCTTACGGATACCCAATTACCTTAAAGCATCATCAGGATATGACAAAATTCTTGTTTTTAATTTCTGCCTTTATTTTATATAGAGAATTTGGGAATGAGTAATCTCTTGCTTATATTCAACTAGCCAACTTGACTATGGGGAGTGCTTTTATCTTAAAGAGCATTTTGGGCAGGAGGTCTGACATTAAGCTGTAATGATTTTTACTACAGAGTTTGGGGTGTGTAAACTGTGCTCATCTGCTCTGTTCTCAAAGGGAAAGACATACGCATGATAATAAATTATGGCACATTATTTACATTATTTAGCAAAATAAGTTCTTTTTAAATCCATAAGCTGATTTTCAGTTCAAACTCCATAACTGAGTAAAAATTCTAAGGGTGACCAGGTTCCACTAATTCCACATCTGCAATAAAAATCCAAGGGTATTTCCTATCAGGAATTATTGCTATATATTCAAGTACTTCTCTACTACTTATATTCTGGAAAATAACAACTCATTTGAGATTGCTGTACTGAAAAATAACTCCTAATTAGAAATCAGACACAGAGTTCTATCGATGTACTATTTTTTACAAGGAATATGTGATTTATATTCTAGAAATGACCAAATCTACTGAATACATGAGTTTGGAAATGAAAACTTCAAACAAATCTAAGATTAGTTCTTCTGTATTATAGCAAGAAGTCACATTAAGATGGACTCCAAATACGAAGACATTACAATCCTCAGAACACCTATTTGTTTAGCAAAATATATTACAAAACCTACCAATAAGCTGTCCCCATGTCTGATTCCATTTTATTTTCTCTTGTTTAAGGGACTTGATCTTGTTAGCAACACTGCTGCACTTCCAGAATTACAGACCCCCAAATATAAACTACTTCCTATTGGAACCTTAGTTTTCCCAGACACTCTGAATGTCAAGGATTTTTTCTAAGTCACCTAGGTTCTGAGTCACCCAGGTATGTTTATCATTAACTCATGTATGCCATATAAACTACTTGGTAAAATCTCAAGGCTCAGACCATCCTGCAGACTTCTGTCGTCTGGTTGAGGATCCTACTGGTGACCCAAGAACACGCAGGCCTTCGGGGATGTTAATGTGCTCAGCCTGCAGGGTGGCAGGGCAGGGTCTGGAATAGCTAGAGCTCCTTGACAGTTGTTTCTGGACAAGAGCAGTCTCATCCATTTGCCCTAGTGTGTTGTGACAAATTTCATAATTTTTTCTGTATGCCATGAGGTGAGAAAAGTTGGGAAGTACCGTCCTAGGAAATATAATGCTTAGTGCACAGGAAGCGCTCAGGAAATAGGATTGACTTTTCTTCCCCAAACCACAAGAGTCACATATAGCTAACTTCTTTATCACCTTCACACTGCCCATGACGCTGGTTCAATGGCATATTTTGTTTAGAAGGTGGAATTCTTAATTCTATACTGTGGCTGATAACTAGGTGAATTCTAGTGAAATACCAACTGAAGACTTAACTGGAACAGCTCTTTCCGAAGAATCCCGAGCTAGGCTTCTGGAGGAAAACCTAGCAGGGTAGCAATGCAGAGCAACTGACTTTAACAACCCAGGACATTAGAGCTTACTTTAGTTCCAATTTGTACCTGCAAGAAGGGTGGTCTACTGTTTTTCATAATTTAGAGTAAGTAAGGCCATCTGATTGCTTTATCAGCAAGGTTGAGAATCAACATAGTGATTAAATCTCTTTCTCTTCCTGAAGATGTAATAAAAGGTCCATTTGAACCATGGTTTTAAATGAAAACTTCCCAGGTTGGGGCAAAGGTCAGTTTTTAAAGGTTAGTAGAACGAAATTTTAGAAAATCCTGGAAGAGTTAAACTGTAAATATCCCAGGAAGAGGAAAAAGTGTTTTCAATCAAATTTTGAAAGTTACAATCAAACAACTTGGCTTCTTATGCTGGCTGATGATACCTTATAATCTTTTAACATACACTTTTAAAGTTTTGTTTGGGAATTAATATAAAATCACATTTTATAAAAGCCCACATTTCCCAAACAGTATTCTTCATCCTGCCCAACAAAAAAAAACACACATTCATATTTTTAAAATTTTGGCTAGTAAAACTAAATTCAGGAGCATTTGTAGTATGGTGTTTTCCAACTCTGGACATGAACAGTAGACTTTTTTCATTTTTTCTCCTGACATAGAAGGGATATATCTGCTTTTGCTATGTTCAAAAAGTTATTTTTAAAATCTGATTTGGGGAGTGCCTGGGGGGCTTAGTGGGTTCAAGCCTCTGCCTTTGGCTCAGGTCATGATCCCAGAGTCCTCGGATTGAGCCGCATCAGGCTCTCTGCTCGGTGGGAGCCTGCTTCCCCCCCCCCCACCCCCCGCCTGCCTCTCTGCCTACTTGTGATTGCTTTCTCTGTGTCAAATAAATAAATAAATAAATAAATCTTTTAAAATAAATAAATAAAATAAAATCTGATTTGGGGCTACCCCCCACCCAAAAAAGTAAAAATATTACAGTGGAAAGCTGCTTCTAAACAGAAAATTTGGGGGAGGGGGACATTGTTTCCTGCTTCTCATATAACAGTATTTCTTAAAGTGAGCATGTACTTAGTATAACCAGGAAATCTATTTTTGAAATAAGAACACAGTGACATCTAGAAACTCCAGAGATGTGCTTCTTCCCAATCAATAAGAGATTAATTTTAAACTCAAACCATTTGGGAACATGCATTTCTACCTCCTATAAATCTCTTCAAGAATTCATATTAAAGTTAAAAAAGAAAAAATCAACAGCAGTGGGACAGTGAACGGTGCATCCAGGTAAGGGCTAAAAGTAAAAATCACATATTCTCTTTCTAATATCTAGCTTTTCTCTTCCAAGTCTTGTGTTCCCATCATACTTGTTATAAGTTAAATTCCATCACAAAGATGCTAGAAATTTCGAATCATGAATTATCTGAAGCAAGTGTATCAGAGAGCTGACAATTATACTTCTGGGTCTCCATTCTTACGATACCTGTTATAATAGAAGAAACTCTCTAAGGCAAATGAGTGTTTTTTCAATGGAAAAATATGAACTTCCTGATCTCCACACTTCCTTTTGATTGTTCATGTACTGGTTTACAATCCCTATGTTTTAATCAAGTGCCAAATCTTTCTCCCCTCCTTTAGGAACCTTCTAGCTTTTTTCTTAATGTATGAGATAAAATTAGAAAGAAGACAGTTTCCAGGCTTGCAACCTAAAAATGAATGAAATGTATAAACTACAGGAAAAGAAGGTAACTTTAACTGTGAAAGAATAACTGACTTGAGTGTATTGTTGTCACTGTTTCATTATGAAAGGCAGACAATATGGTGAAAAAACTAAACTAAAATAAAAAAACTAAACTCAAAATTAAAGCTGATATCTTGATAAAACTGGAAAAGTTTCTTGTTGTTTACCCTAAAATAGCACTAATATTTTATTAAAGAGAAAGAGTGTATTATTTTTAGCACAAAGGATTAAGAAATAAATACATTTAAGAGAAGGCCAAAAATAAATACTGTACCAGGCTTCTGCCCCTCGAAACTTTGAAGAGTCAATGTTTTGTACTATCATTTAAATGTATTATTATTTTTTCAAAATATTAATTTGAAAATATTGTTTCATTTTACATGAAAAAATACACCCAGAATCTAATTGTTTTCTTAATTCTTGCTAAATAAGAAATGTTCATCATATGAATATCAAGATTGATTTGGGGGTGATTTCTAAAAGCACTACAAATTAGAAAAGATATATTTATATGTATGATACAAGCTATAAACAGAAATATCTTCATTAACACATATTGTGAAGACTGTACTTAATCGCCTGTTAACCAATCCGTTATAATAGAAAACTCAGATACTTAAGGCTGGCACAGATTACTGAAAGTATAGAAATACCATTCTTAACAAGTACTTTTCAGAGAGAGGTTTAAATTAGGCACATTTATAACATCCTACCTGGGGACTCTTGTAGAATGTTAATGAAGTTATAACATAGTTAAAACTAAAATTCAGAACTAAAATTAATATAATAAAGTCATAGAGTACATAAGTACAAACATTCCTGTTTTGGTCTGGGCATGATTCCCACCCTTCCAAATAAGGGAGAAAGAAGGAAAAATAATTTTTTATTTATTTCAATATTTATCATTAGAATAACACTTATTTAAATAGTTATTATTTAAATGGTAGTATTTAGTTAACAACAGTATTAAGTAGATGGGGAAAAAAAGGAGGAAATATATGTATTTGAGCCCTAGGAAATGATCCTAATATTGTATGTGGTTTTAAAAGAGTTACAATAAAAAAGTTTAATAGTAAAATTGTAAGTGTCACTAATGACACTAGAGTGTATTTCTCTCTTCAGGTCACTCTAATAGTCAACTATGAGCAAGATTTAAAAAGGAATTTAACAAATGAGTGTTAAATCAGAATATATATAGAATATGTCTTAAATATAAAGTGCTTATAAACTGAAATGTTACTATCAAAACTTACATGATCTACTGTTTTGTAAAACTGAAGCAGTGATAATAATACCATATAAAGTTTATCACAAATAAAGATTAAAGAGAAGAAAAAACAAAACAACTGCCTGCTAGGTATTTCTGGACAGCAAACTACATGTTAAAATAAAAACTGCGGTTATGTCCCTTAACCACACCGGGATTCAGGTACATAAGACATTACTATAGATTATACTGTTTATAAGACACACTTCTGAGAATTATATAAATGTGTGGGCCCATTAGCAAAAATGGCACTTTTTAGTTTTCCCTAAAATAACTATTTTGGACACAAATAGCTCTATATTGTTTTATTTTATGTAACGAACCCCTTTCCCAGAAGAAAAAAAGAAAAAAGAAAAACCCTAAAAAACCAAAAGTGAAACAAAAATTCTACATACAGAGTTAAAATAAAGACAATAACATATCAAGAAAGGACCTTCAAAAGCCAAAGACTATGTATATTTCTGTACAAATTACTTTCTAAAGGTGCATAAGAATATTGAATATATCTCAACAGGGAGGAAATGTCTGATTATATCCATAAATATTCTTTTAATATTTATAAACTGAGATAACGTCCACATACACAGTTCAAATTCTACATGTAAATCTTGCCATTGTCCCTTCCCCTGAATGCAGCTCAGCACAATATCCGACCCAGGCATGAGATTCCATGGTAGTGCTGCAGAACAAACATGAATGCTCTGGAAACATTAGCCCAGATTTTCCTAAATGAGTCTCTCCAGAAAATCATTTCACTGGGATAATTTTCATAATAGAGTACAAGATTGATATACTAACTTTTATGTAACTCAAATACTGGAAATCAGGGTTAAATTCTATAGGCTACACACACACACACACACGGATGGACAGAAACACAGGTGTTACACCTATAAAAGCAATGCTTCCCCAAATAACTATGTTAGAGCTCAAAGTCATAGATCTAAATATGAAACAGCCCCTGAAAATACCAGTTGTTTTGTTGTTGTTGTTGTTTTTATTAACAGGGAGCTTGCACTCATGACCCTAAGATCCAGTCATCACATGCTCTACGAACTAAGCCAACCAGGCGCCCCTACTCATTTTTTACTCTAAATTTTAAAGTTACTAATTTTAAAACAGCTATTATTGAACATTATAAACTAATTAAATTTTGTTCTCATTCAGAAACAGTTCCACAATTACAGATGTGCTCAATGCACACTCCACCACCCTGCTACCATAGGATCAAGTATTTATTCTGTTCATGAAATGACTGTTTTGGGCTATATAGGCCAACAAGAAGGCTGCTATCATTCTGATGGCACTGTCCTGTGACAGTTTCTAATCACACTGGTAGGGTAATCCTCACTCACTCTAGTCCAAACTGCCTCTATTAATCAATCTTTAATTACATTACTCTCACATCCAAATGATAACCCGCACATCCTTTTTGAGTTAAGTATGTTCTCTGTGTTTGAATAATTAGAAATATTTTTCAAAGTATAGTTTTATGTTTCACAGGGGCCCAACTCACATGTAGTTAACTACTATAACCTACTATATATATAACCTATTATATATCTAGGTTAACTAGATTTAAAAAAGCTATTAGTACTCAATACAAGGACAGCTCAGGCAGGAAAAACCAAATTGTAGACCAAACTTATAATTACACAATCAACCCTGTAGATAGTTTATCTTGAATGGAAAAGAAAAAAACAACAAAACACAAAAAACAACTACAACACTGAATAAAAAATATAAAGTTGGCTCTTCCTTAAGTAATTCAAACATGAGACAATCCAATCTACAAAGTGCTCTGCCATATAATTCAACAAAGCATTCTAGTTATATCAGTGCATTTAAAAGGCTTTATGTATATTTTTCAGTGTCTCTCTTAACTCTATTATTTATATATATATATAATATAAATATATATGAATTTATTTTTAAAGCCAAGTTTCTAAGCATTCAGTGACACATCTCTTAAGATACACTGAAAATTAAGTATATCATTAATATTTTCAGTACCTGACATTTATCATACAGAGAAACACTATTATACAGAACAATTGGATATAGCAGAAACACGTTATAGTTCATCCTTTTAATGATGAGGGTTATCAATGACTAATATACTAAGAATGAACCCAACTGCAGGAAAACTGAAGCAAAGGCACGCAGAGACCATATGTTCAAGCTTGTCATCACCATCACTGTTAAGGCTGAGAATGTTTTATGTACTGTACAGGACCCAAAATGTATATAGGCACACCCACGAGAACAAAACAGAATTCCTGGTTTTCAGGACTTTGTGGTAAACATAAGTGCCCTTTCTTGATCCATTTCCAAATGAAGGGAAGAACTATGGAAGTCACCTTTCATGACAAGTTAAATAATTAACAATAATAGCTGCTCATCGTTAATATACCTTGCACTGCTAGAAGCTGCTCCTCTGTGGTCCAACGGGCATTAATTTTCTGATTTGACTACAAAATTAAAGAGAAGTTTCCTAATGAGGATATGAAGACAGACATTTTTCCAAAGTGCTTATTTTTGTTTAACTTTTCACCAAATCATAACTTTTCACCAAGACATGAGATTACTAAAACTCTGATTTACAAAGATCCTGTTTTTAATAAGGATTAAAAAGTATGCTCTGAGTTACCTTTTACCCACACAAAAAAGATAATGAAAGGGAAATGAACCAGTTTGGGAGAATGAAAAACATTCACATTTATACTCAGATCAGAAGCATTAAAACTGAGGAAATCTATTAGTCATCCATTTTCCAACTACAATGTTCCTATCACACATGGCAAGTGTTAAATTTAGCCGAGTTTTAAACATTCAAGAGACTTTATCTTCTTTAGAGAGAGCTGTGACTTGCTCTTAAATTTCTTCTCTTCACATTTTCATTAATCCTAACCTTACTGCACCAAAACCAGTGTTATAAATTAATACAGAGCTGTAGCTCAGTCCTAATTCCTAAAATATTTCCCTAAATTTCTGAAGGAGAAAGTGACCCACTATAAGAATAGATTTTTCTCCCTAAGGTCTCCCCACATTTCTCCCAATATTTTTGTTTAAAAAAATCCCACGTTTAAGACTTTCACTATGGTACAACTACAATAGTAAACACCAAATCAAATGTCATTAGTGTATACCCGCTGATTAGTGCAAGGACCACTGGCAGTAGAGGGAGGGACAGAAGTATAACAGCCTACAGAGGTTTACAGAACAAAGTGCCCAGATAAATTTGCCTGGTGTAATACACAGATAGGCTGGGCAAAACAGAAAGAAAGACTTCCTCTGAGAACAAGTGTAGGTTTTATCTCACTTACAGTCTTAGCAATAAGTTTCTACAGTACATAGAGGTTCTAGGAACATCTACTTTATCACGAGGGGGAAGAGGTATAAAAAGTAAGTATTCAGAAGAAAGAATAAAACAAAAATTCAAAATTAGAAAAAAATTATTAGAGAAGAAAGGAAAAAGTTTTTAAAAAAACTGGATAAATGAGGAAAGCACCTAAAGCAGAAAGCACCGAATACCAGATGATGAGATTAAGAAGAGAGCAAGGCAAGGCCAGGCAGACAGTGGATAAAACTCAACTTGAGAATATCAGCGATGAAGCAAAATGCAAACATTAAAAAGGTAAAGAAAAAGAGAGAGCTATAGGCTAAGAAGCACTTATGGGCGCCTGGGTGGCGCCTGCCTTCGGCTCGGGTTGTGCTCTTGGGGTCCTGGGATCAAGCCCCACATCAGGCTCTCAGCTCAGCAGGGAGTCTGCTTCCTCTTCTCTCTGCCTGCCTCTCTGCCTACTTGTGATCTCTGTCAAACAAATAAAATCTTTTTTAAAAATTAAAAAAAAATAAAAGTAACATGCACTATGAAAACTTACTTCGGCTTATAAGCAAATTAAGAGACAGGGTAGACGCAAATAGCTATTAATAAAATTAAAAGTTCAGAGTTTACTGCAGATTCAAAGATGAGAGGGAAAAGTTACAATGACTAGACCAGGGAAGAGGGCCAGCTGGAAGGGATAGACACGGAGGTGGGTTAAAGAACATGATAAGTTTCTGAAATGCAAAGATCAGGAGAAGACCCACCACGTATGGGCAACAACAGGATCAACAATTAGGAAGAAGTGATAAATAATGTTTGGAAAGTTGGTGATAGTTTAGTTAAGTATGTAAGGACCACTTTTGGAAGTGGTCCTTACATATCAAGGTCAATGAGTTCACACTAAATTTAATAAGCAATAGATTTTTGGGGGGAGGGAACAGAGGGAGAAGAGTAGGATTCTGATCAGAATAAGACTTTAAGCCTGGAGAGCTGGCAGAAGAGTGGTGCTGTTAAGGACCTAAGACGTTATGAAATGCTGATTGGGGAGGTGCAGGAAGGCAAGACTGAGGTGATGATGGTAACCTGGGATTCACGGACAATGAGGTCATTCAGGTGGAGCTCAGGATCCAATTGAGGCTAAAATAGATTCATCTACGCAAACACAGCTTTTGAGGGTTTGGAAATGTTTATGAGGGAAAACAATGGAGTCATATTTTACTTACATATAAAGTTCTAAAATCTGCCCATGAATTTAAAAAAAATTCTTTTAAATCCAAATTATTAGTGCAATGTTCTTACAAAGGTGGTCATGGACACAGGCACACGATTGCTTAGTAGGTCCACACGGCCAGATATCTCTCCAGCACTGAAATGGACCAAGTCTTTCAGTTAATCCCAGATGAAGCTTTGGTTGACATTTAAGGTAGTACTGAATGAAAAACAAATACATATTTAAATACTAGAATTTCAAGTCAAGGAGACTGCTCGTACAGGAGGCCTGTGGAAGCTAAAGCCTTCTAAAGAAATAGTGGATTCACAGTTCTGGCCTCTATCAGCTTACTCTGCAAGGAAACATTTGATAAATGGGAGTTGAGGCAGGATTGTCAGCTCTACTCTACTTGCTATTACTAAATATAACTCCGTTTTACCTGGCTTAATATCTGCGGTTGCATTTGTGCCATTTAAATGTACATATGATACAATTTTAGTATAGTGAAGTGATGAGCTTGTATGTTTCCAAAGAGAAGTGAATTTTGAGGATAAAAGCTTGGAGAATGCTTCCATTTACATATAGAAGGGAAAAGTACAGCTGAAAAGGGAACATAATAGTTACAAAAGACATCCCCTCTCAAAAGTTAAAGGTACAGAGAGGTTGTCATCTACGTCAAGGCTGAGAAAAAGGCAAGAAAAACGAGTTAGAGCTGTGGAATTTGATCATTAGCAGCACTGTTAGCCTTTAAGCAGCAGCCTCGGTGGAAAAATGCAGGGAGCAGGGTTGAAACTGCAAACTCTAATTCATTAGAGTCCGTATGACAAAATAGAAGCAGTGGAAGAAAGGGAAGACTGAAGGTGAAATGGGGTCAAAATTTTTTAAATACGTAAGATTCCTTCAAGTTACTGATTTTTCTATTCTCTTTTAAACCCAAGAAACTTTGGTAGAGATTTGTCTAACTTACAGGAAGGACAGCTAGGATGTATCTCGGAATTTAGAATTGTGTAGTTGTTATGGTTAGCTAGGTAGTATGACTAAGAACATTTTTCTACAGCAAACCCCCGATGGAAATAGTTCTTTTGATCATACTGTTTCTTTTTATCATAATGAAATACTAATCTAAACTAAAAGGATCCAATATATAACAGTTATAAAACTAATAATATAAAAGGCTCCAAAGAGCCTTTTAGAACAATCGATGACATCCCTCGTGAATTCGGCATCTTTACTGCATCCTTTCCCTACTAAATTAGTCCTCTCATCTTTCCCATTTTTGTCAGTAGTCGATTCACACTATCTTTGAGTTGAAAGAATTAGAAAAGGACACCAAGTTAAACCTTCCATCCAACATCCTTAATGAAAGGATGTCACCTACCTATGCATGAAAACATCAAAAGATGAGGAAATTTCTAGCTCCCCAAAGCACTCCTTTTTTAGTTTCTTCCTTCCTGGTTTCGTTCATCTCCTTGTCCCTGGTCTCCTTCCTACCTCCAACCCAAACAAATCAAAGCATAACCCCACAGGCCACCACTCCCCACAACACTCTTACATACTTTCAAATAGATATATTATGTTCTATTTTGCAATGTTCTTTGGATTTATCACTAACTGTCCACTCCTACAACTATCACCTGACTGTACCCAAAATGCCTTTTACCATTTACTTTATCACTCACACGCTTAGTATTTTAGCAGCTGTAAAGTTTCCAACTTAGCCTGTATAATACTGCCAGGATAACCTTCCTAAAATTAAAAATTCCCATTATATCCTTCCTGTATGGAAGAAACTACAGGGTCTTCACATTTGAACTAATTTAAAAGGAAAACTTCTCTTCCTAGCTCTCAGACTTTCACACTCTACCCTTGCCCACTGATTTCTATCATAAAGAAGTCCCTGTTGAACTCAATCCTGTTAACATCTCTCATTTACCACATTCACTCCTCCTCAGCGTCCAACTTTGCCTAACGAAGTAGACAATACTCTTCATGAAAGAAAACTGTTTTACACCTCCTTTAAACTCTCAGTGGTAATCAGCACCACAATGCGCACATAAGTGCTCAGGGAATGCCCCTTGACTGATTTTCTCCTTCACGGGACTTACATGTATTTTGAATATACTGTTCAATACCAAACCACTGATCATTATTTCCTTTCTTGCCTTTTTGCATGTGCAAAACTCCTACTCATCCTTCAAACCTCAGCTGAAACATCCCCCATTAGGGAAGTCTTCCCTGATTATCCTAACAAGAATGAGTAATTACCACTTGTTTTCCTGTAGCTTTTTACTTATAAATCTATCACACAACTTTAATCAGTTTGTCTTATACTATCTAGACATTTCTTTTTTTAATGCAGATGGAAAAATCTACACAAATTTCCCAAAGTGCCTAAAACAGTGCCTTACATGAAATAAGTGAACAATACTTATGGGAGTGAATAAACTTTCTTCACCAATTTTTTTCCTAAGTGAAAAGAACAAATACAACCAAAAGAGAAGTAAAGCATCTTAGTACCTGTTTACTTTCAGTTGAGTTACATCACTTAGTAGCCTACTGTTCTAATGGCTAATGAAATTTCTTTTATTACATATGAGGCAGAAATTCTATCTAACCTAAAGAAAAGGTGATCATGACATGATTTTTCAACGTCTTTACTAAGACTGTTAATTTTGTATTTTGAAATAGATCTATTCAGGATATTTTCCCCTGCAAAGCAACAGATAAGACATGATAAATATAAATATATCCTGTTTCCTAGATAATAAACCTATATATATTTTTCAAGTCATAGGAGTTCAATAAATCAACCTCAAACTAATATTCAAACTTCAGTGTATGGATGGTAGAGTGTTAAGATTCTGGTTGTTTCATTTGGATCATTATTTTTAGAAAAACTCAAAAGATGTCATATATGTCTGATAACTCTAACCCCAAACCGCATTTAAATGTGAGAAATAATACACAATTTTGCTATTAAATGAAAACTTACAAAAGTAAGAGTGAGCAGGAAATGAATCTTGGACTCCACCTGGATTCTAGGACTGTGAAATATAGTCAAAATTTCACTATTTACTAGATTTGATGTTGATCAAGCCAGTTAACCTCTCTGAGGCCCAGAGGGATTTGTCATGTAAAATAGTATTTGCTTCATCTACTTCTTGGAATTTATGTGAGCATCAAATTAGATACCACACAGTTATGCTATTGCACTTTCATGTCTTACTTTTATGCCATGTTAATGGGTGAAGCTATCCTTCCATTTTTTGGGAAAATTTGAGGTTAGAATCATTGTTTCCTTGAAAATTTGGTAGACTTTCTCGGTAAAACTGTCTGGGCCTAGTATTTTCTTATGAAAAAAATGTTAACTGTTCCTTCATTTTATTTAATGACTATAAATTTATCAGGCTTTCCTTCTTAAGACAATTTTGGGAAGATATATTTTCCTACAAATTTCTAAGCTTTGTTTAAATTTTTCAATTTATTGACATAAAGTTCTTCATGGTAGTCCCCTATTTTTAATCTCTAATATAATTTTCTAATTTAATTTTTTAAGTTACAAAATTACAGGCATTTAAAGCTCTTGGATTTTATGCATCTTAATGCATAGATATGAAATTTAAATAATTTTAATATAAAATTTAAAATAATTTTTGTTACAATAATATAAAGTAGTATTCTTTGTATTACTATCGTTCAATAAATAAAAATGTCACTTGAATGTTTGTCGGTTTACTTGTGGGTTTGGAATGAGATGGTATATTAGTCTATGTATATTTCATTCTTTCTCATTATCTAACCTTTGTGAAAGAAACCATTCAAAACAAAACAAAAAAAACCCCAAGAACAACTTTATTCCTGAGGATTCTTCCTTTCTGAAAGATTCTAATGAGGGAGACAACATCTGGTGCATTCGTTCTGAAGCCCTGCCCGCAACCTTGCTGCCCTCCCCTCAAGCCCCTCGTGCATATTTCATTCGTAGATATTTCAGGCAACTTGTGACTGGGGGGACAAACCATTAGGACCAAATAAGGATGATTTGATTATTAAATACATAAAAAAGGCAAGTCCAGGATATGAAGCACAGCATACAAATCTTTAAAAAAAGAAACAAGAGAAAAGATTTACAATAGGAGCTTCTGTGAAAAGACTTGATTGGAATTACAGGCATTTAAGTACTCCTATAATTATCGCAAATATCAGATATATATTAGGTTTCAGAGGAAACAGAGGGAAGAATTGAGAAAATGGTTAATCTATATCTCGTTCTTAGATTTCAAATTTTCAGGGACAGGAGTACAAAAATGTTATAAGTCCACATACTAAAATCCTCATTAGAAATCTGAGTCAAAAGACAAATACCTTAAAATAAAAAAATTGTTAAAATTGCTAAACCGAACTCTTTTTCTTATGTTCTTTTTCTTTCTGTGTTACAAATTCACATAGCTAGGAAAAGGCTTTGAGCAAACACTGCTGCAGACCCAGAAACATACTGGTTTGCTCATTAATTACTTTCCGTGTTCATGTGCACTGGGCCTATCTGTATAGCTGTTTTTCCCTACTTACTTTGCTTGATATGTATTGCTAACAGCAGGAAAGAAATGACTTCACTTAAATCATTATTCAAGTCTCAAAAGACTATCTAAATAACAATATAGAGACATGACTAATTACCCATGCTATGGTATCTTCAAAGTATTAACAACACATGGGACCAAAATAGTAAATACTGGATATAACTCAAAGAATAAGGTTTCACCATACTTAGTCACATACTCTTCAATAACATACCTCAGGAGGTTTGAATTCTTCAATTCCACCTTCCATTTTCTGTTTAAGTGCACTGTTTACTTGTTTAGCATTCTGAACCTTCAAAAAAATAACCCAAAATATGAATCAGATCTCATTCTTAGGTAAACATATGAGTACTCAGTAAGTGAAAAGGATATATACCAAATCCATCTTAAATTTTATTTCAGGAGGACAGACAATTACATTTTACCACACTTGGGCCACACAACTAATACCCACATCAAGAAACTATATATATTAACTAATTATATTAACTAATAGATCTCTAGTAGGCCAATCAACAGTCTACAAATTATAGTATCTGAGTATTTTTTAACAATGTCTGTTATAAGACAAATGGTATACAGAGGAATTAAATTCCATCAATATTGCTCATTACTATAATGTTTTAATAAAAATAACAATTATCCCAATAAGAATAATAATGATGCGAGTGGATAGTATTAGGTGTTTATTAGGTTAAGCATCATTGTTGGTACCTCACATGTAATAAATCACTTAATTCTCACTACTACTTTGTTAAGTAAGTATAATCAGTTCTGCTATAACCTGACATAGGCCTTCTCAAAAATCACCCCACTAGGCAAAATTGCACAATAAAAATCACAGGACTTATGGGGAAACAGAGCCTGGGACCCAACACTGAGAAACTTCATCAGTGACAAATAAAAAAAAAGACAGGAACCTCATAAAAATGATAGCAGATTTATGCATTCTAAATAATAAAGAAATTTACAAAGGCTACAATAAAGATGGCACTTTACCTTGGAAA
This sequence comes from Mustela lutreola, assembly GCF_030435805.1. NCBI lineage: Eukaryota > Metazoa > Chordata > Mammalia > Carnivora > Mustelidae > Mustela > Mustela lutreola. The sequence goes on from NC_081303.1 coordinate 39,020,104, forward strand.
AGACCTCAGGTTACTTATAGAAGTGTCAAATAATTGCACCATGTGAGTTACTGGGAAATGGTAGGAGAAGGGTTATTCAAAATCAAATGAAAAATTTTAACGCCAGCTATAGAGGTGTATGGTTCATAACATATAGTGAATTGAGAGAACTGGTACACATCTGAAGTATTTGGACATATACTCAGCTAGATCAGTTTTCCACTGATAAAAATAAAATATAAGCAAATGCAAAATTCACATTACACTCAAATTGTTCCCTAGTATATTAATTGTGTTGGAACAAATTCATGTTTTCAAAATAAGCATTATAGCAGAACTGACTCTACTTTTACAGTACCCACTCTACAGATGAGGAAGGCAGGGCACAGAGAAGTCCAGAAATGTTCCCTATGCAACAGACAGATGCAGCAGAACCTGAATGTGAACCATGCCAAGTTTTTAACTATCATTCTACTAGCAATATTATTCATCTTTACCTAGAATATTAAGGATTAAGATTTTTGTTTCTTCATTTGTTTACATGTTTTTCTTGGCTTGTTTTTTTCCCCACTTCCAGTATGAACAATCAAATATTTATAAAGTGACTTGTGAATTTTTTTTCTCAGAGATTTTAACACAGCTAAAATGTAAAAATCTAGGTTAATTCAAATGTAGTTAGTTGGCCCATCATGTTATACACACAAAGATAAAAGGTAAAAACATAAATTCCTTAAGGATTTCACAGATCAGTGGGGAGATAAATAAATATAAAAGTATAAATATAAAAATATTTATATATTTCCATAAATATATAAATATATGTATTATATAAAAATATAGAAATATAAAAATGTAAAGAAAGCTCAAACACCTAATGTAGACTTGGAGGAAGAGAGAAAAGAGAGCAAATATTTTGTATTCATGTTAACACACGTGGGTAATAGGGAAAAGAGGGTTAAGTTCTCCCAAGGAGATGACACCCAAATTTAGTTTCAAAGGATTACAAAGAATTAAGCAAGCAGGCAAGGTTTGGCTGGAATGCCTTTCAGGCAGAACAGCATGTAGGAAGAGTTATGCTGGGACAAAACAGGCAATCTGAATTCTGCCTAAAGACTGAAGAAAAGATTTTATTTGTTTGTTTGCTTATTTATTTATTTGAGAGAGCATGTGCACGCATGCGAGGAAGAGTTGAGGGAGAGGGACAAGCAGATACAGTGCTGAGCATGGAGCTCATGTTGGCCTCAATCTCACAACCCTGAGATCATGAACGGAAACACTTAACAGCTTCAAGACTACTTGAAATCTTTTTAAAGATCTTACAGGCAGGGACGCCTGGGTGGCTCAGTTGGTTAAGCAGCTGCCTTCGGCTCAGGTCATGATCCCAGCATCCTGGGATCGAGTCCCACATCGGGCTCCTTGCTCGGCAGGGAGCCTGCTTCTCCCTCTGCCTCTGCCTGCCATTCTGTCTGCCTGTGTTTGCTCTCTCTCCTTCTCTCTCTCTGACAAATAAATAAAATAAAATAAAATAAAAGGTATTACAGGCAAAGTGTTTTATACGTTCTCTAAAAAGAAAGAGTGCTATGGTTTGGAAGATAGGAATTGTGCACATGTTCATTGTTCAACTAAAGGCCAAGCATTCAGTCAAACACCTACTATATACATTAGAGAGCCTGGTGTCATAAAAGCCAACGAAAAGGAATTCCAAGAAGGAAGAAGGGGTAGTCAGTGTCAGATATTAATGAGCAGTGACAGATTCAAGAAAAATAAGAACTAAGAAGAGGGCACAAAACCTGGCAATTTGTTAATAAATAAACTTAAGATAGCTTTTCCCAGTGGTAGAACTGGGATGGTGTATGGGGCAGAAATTACACCGGAAGGGTCAGAGAATATGTGATGGGAAGAAAGCAGAGGAAGCTAAGATGGTAGGTATTTCTTCAAGAAGTTTGTTGGATAAGAAAAGAGAAATATAAGAGCTGTTTGGGTGAATAACCAGGGTCAAGAGATAGAGAAATAGGAATGTTTGGGATAGAGAAAAACTATCTTGATCCCATACTAGACTGTTGCAGGATTCTTACATTTTATATAAAGTAGTATAATATTAACTCTAAGGATAACATTGTAATACCTAAACAAGGATGATATGGTAGGCTGAAGATGCATACTGTAATCCCTACAGCAACTACTAAAATAAAAAATGCAAAGGGATACAGTTGAAAACATAAATAAGATGATGTTATACCTCTCTCTAAAATCCTTCAGTGGTTTCTTAACTCACAATGAATTTTAAATTTAACAAGACCTTTTGATCAATTCCTATCTATCTCTGCTGTAACCTGCTAAAGGCAAGTAGAAATTAATGAAGAGCTTCAAAATGAATGATTTTGATCATACCAGTATTTTAAGAAGATAACACAGACAACAATGTGTAGCATGGAGCTATAGCAACAGTGAACAGCAAGGAAAAGCCACAAGACAGTTATTGTCAGGGAAGAGGGTATAAACACCTGAACAAAGGTAGTAGGGATGGGATTAAAAATAAGGAGACTAATTTAAATAAAATTTCTCAGGTAAACTTACATAACTAGTTTACTACTTGGACTTGTGTGTTGGGGGATGTGACAATAAGGGATGAATCAACACGGATTCTCATGTTTCAACAGACAGGGAACAAAGAAAAACAATCTTTTAGGGGTAAGATGAGATGCCTAGCAGGTAGCTAGAGATACAGCAATACAGAACTTGGGAGAAAAGTCACAGCCTGAGAAGTAGATTCAGAAGTCACTGGCATATAGTGTAAGACTGCTTGATATAGACCAAGAAAGCACAGACTTAGAGGAGTTACTAGGTCTAAGGGATAGGGAAAACAACAGAAAGCTATCTGTTTCTGAAAATGAGAGGGGAAAAAATGAGTAAAAAGGCCAGTGACCAAAGAGCAACCATTAGCTGAGTACTTACTATGTGCTATGCACTGTCGTAAGCACTTTTCATATATTACCTGTTTAATTTCTCCCAAGCATCATATTATCTACATTTCAAGATGAGGAAGCGGAGTTAAGAAGAATTAACCAGACACTAAAAAGAAATTTAAAAAATAAATAAAAATTAAAAAAAAAAATAGAAGAAGAAGAAGAGTTATCCAGCTCCCCCAAGGAACTAGACAATGTAGCTAAGGTTAAAATTTACATTCACTGACCCTAGATCTTGACTCTTAACCATGATTAACCTGATTATGATGATGATAGATTTATAATACCATGGCAGCTACTACTGGTGACAATGAGGAGGATGAAGAGAGCAGCCATTATTCACTGAGTATTCAAAATGTGCCAGACCCAGCTCAAAAATCTGCCAATAACATCTCAACCAACTCCTACCAACCTGCAAGAGAAGTATGAGTATTTTATCCTTAATTTCATAGATATAAAACTGAAGCTCAGAGAAATTCTATTATTTCCCAATATCACAGAGCTAACCAGTAACAATGCTGGGATTCCAATTTAGAAAAGACAGAGGCATCTTTGAATTTGGAAATAAAGTAAATTTTAAAGAGTGGAGCTTATGTAAGTGGGTAGCTGAGAAAATCCGTAGAAAACTTAGTTTACTGAAATGGATGAACAGAATAGACAGAATTATTAAAAAGGTGATTTTTATAGACTACCTGACGCTTTAAAGAGATCAGCTCCATGTCCAGTTGCCGCAGGATGGTGTTGGCTGCATTGGGACTACAGGAAACAGCTACCACATCTTCCTGGGTTAAATACATGCCCTTAGGGGGACGGCATTTAGATCGCTGAGAATGATGGCGGTGTTGTAAACTCTGATACTCTCTTCTTCCAAGTCCAATCTTGCTGGTTTGGACAGGTTGCTCAGTATTACCCTAGAAGAATAAAGACAGGTAATAGGTCATTATGTATAAACCAAAGAAAGTCTATTACTGGAAGTATCTGCTACACTAAGTACACCTATAAAATACTTCTAACCAATTACATTATGTAGATGTACACACACACACACAGAAACACACACAGCACTCACCAACTGGGGGATAGACAACATAATGTATCCTTGATATATCCACTCAATAAAATGTTTGGTTTCTAGCCCAGAGGACTACAAACAAATGAAAAAATTAGATTCTAAACTATTCTTGTTTGCTTCAAGATAGAATATATTTTCCCTCAGCAATAAAGGGCTTATAAAACAGAAAAGCTGTTAACTTATGAAGCGCAGAGTTTTTTAGGAAAATCTAAAAGGGGCCAATTAGAATTAGGACAAGTGGCAGATAACACTTCATTCTCACTTCAGAGTTGTTGAAAGAGAACTATGCCTCTGAAGATTAAAAAGGACACAGAATGATCTTAATCTTGACATTTCTAAACTCGAAATCTATTTATCTGTGAATAAAATAGAATGTGAACTTGTATTTTGAAAGAAGTTAGGACAGTTAGAATAATAAGGACCATGAACTCTTAAGTAGGATTTCATTATTACTTGTAATATTCTTAAACTGTGATATAAAAATACGATGTTTTTCTGCTTCAGAGACAGGAATCCACTTGAAACAGTGGCCATTAGGTTGAAGGCCAACCTAATTTCAACGGATGAGATTACTGTTCCAATAATTTAGAAAAGGAACTCTAAGTCATAAAAACAACTGTATAATGAAACATAATCCACCTCACTGCTTAACAACTAACTCAAAGCAACACATGGCAAATTTGATGTTCAAGGAAATTCCTCCCAGTGTAGTACTTCTAAAATTGCTGGACCAAGTATTTTTTTTTTTTAAATATCTTTAAAAATTTAATTCTGAGGTGGCAGGGAAGTGAGAAAATTCCTCAGAGACCAGAAATAATGAGAAAGCCACAAACTAAGGGTGTAAGTGAGTATAAAGGAGCTGGCATATACCAAGGCACAGGCTTCAATGGACAATAGGTTTAAGTCACAGGAGATAAAGACAGACCCCTGCCAGGGAAACCCATCATTGTGTGAAGTAGGAAAAAAAACAAAACAAAACAAAAAAAACACTCCTGTCTTGTTGAGGAAGAGAATGATCAAAGAAAAACATGCCTACCTCATCCTTAGCTGAATGAAAAGTAAAGATACCCAAAAAGTCGTCCCTGAGAATCCCTAATCACAGGCCTACACTAAAGCTGGTTTGGGGACTAAGTTTATATGAATTGTCTGGCCTGAAAAATCCCAAATCAGAAATTTAAAGTATGTCAGGTTAGTAAGATCTTCAGACACTTAGCAAAAGCAAATGCAAAGTGTCTCTAGCAGAATCCATTTTAAACCCCGTCTCAAAAATTTCCAACAAGTATGTTCCAAAGAAAATGATTTCCCAACCACAAACTGCTAAACAAGCCCCATGAGTGAGAGATGGCAGAAGCAAACTATAGAATTAGCTCTGCAGTGACTGCAGATATTAGAGTTACTGGATAAAGGTACTACAATAAATGTGTTACACGTGCATAAAGAGATAAATTGAATACATGGAATATTCTTTTAGTAGTCTATCAAAACTGGCTAAGCATATATGCAAAAGAACTGAACATAACATCTAGAAATTTAAAAATATTATAAGTAAGATTAGAAACTCAGTGGATGGATTATTTAGCAGATTAGACAGAACTGAAAAGAACAATAGTGACTTAGAATGTACATATGGTAAAAATTACCACAACGCAGGGCAAAAATATGGAAAGACAAAAACGATGGAAAATGAGTGGTTAAGAGACATGTGAAACTTCATTAGATTTCTAAAAGGATTCCCAAAAGAAAGAATAGAGAATGAGGAAGACAATATTCAAAGAGGCAACAAATGAGGATTTTACAGAACTTAAGACATAGGACTCAAGAATTATGATGAATCCAAAACAAATTTACAAAAACAAAAACAAAAACAGAACAAAACAAAACAAAAAACCCAGTCAGATATTTTAAGGTGAAACACCACTAAAGACAAAGAAGAGACCATAAAAGCAGAGAAAGAGAAAAACACAAATTACCTCCAAAGGAATGATAATTAGACTGGCAGCAGACTTTTCTGCAGGAATGACCAATATCAGAAGTAGTAGAATATTATCTTCAAATGAAATAGACACCAAAACTATTTATAAGTAACAGACTCTCACTAAATTAACCTGTATAAGATATATTTCAGGAAAAGGGAAATGATTTTTGAAGAAAGGTCTAATATTCAAGAAAGAATAATGAGTAAATTTTAAACATGTATGTAAATACAAATAAATACTGACCCTATATTTGAGAAATTTTAAAATATAAGGTGTAACTAAACTAGGATAAAAATTGCATACATCAGGAGGGCAGTGACTGAAGTCAAAGCCTTTTAAGGGCCAATATTAATCATGAAGTCATTAAAAATATATATATATATATTAGACTTTAAGATAAATACACAGGAAAAGTTTGCAGCGTATACAATAAGAATAGAAATATATTTCTGTAACAACCCAAACTAGCAGAGAATAAAAAAGTAGAACCGGAGATGATTGAGTCTTAATGCAAGGGAAAAAAAAAAAAAAAAAAAGAGCAAGCCATGAAGGAGGGGAAAACTAGAAAAGGCAAGTCAAATAAAAGGTAAAAATGAGAAAGAACAAAAATATACACGGATACACAGGGACTAGACTCTCCAGATCGATTATAAAATCCTACCAGTATTTTCCTCAGAAAGGGACAGACTTAAATTGGGAGGACATAGAAATATTGAAAGAAAGAAAATAATTAAGATAAACCAGGCAAATAATAAATCAAAGAAAGATGGCAGAGTTATATCAGACAGAAGATATTACAAAATACATAAAAATTTTTGAAACCTGGGTTTGAAATGGATTCTTCTAGAGACACATACTGATAAAAAGTTCAATTCAGTAGCAAAATAAAACAACTCTGGACTTCTATTCTATGCATCTAATAATAACAGCTTTGAAATATAAAGAGTGTCACCTCTCAATTAATGATCAGATAAGCAGGTAACAAAAACCACATCAGCAAGGCAAGAGAACACAGATTTCAAGCACAGAACTGACTAGACACAATTAATAGACACAGAATCCTGTACCTAAAAGAGTATTATTTTCTTCTCAAACACACATGGAAAAACGTTTGTGAAAATTTTGTATTCTAGACTTGAGGTTTCAAAATATGCCATCAAAATCCTCAACATTCCAGCCATTGAAGAGTGGGATCTATATTTCTTCCCCTTGATTCTGGATCAACTTCAGTAACTCACAGTAACCCACAGAATGCAACAGAAGTGATGTTGAATAACTTCCAAGGCTAGGCCAGCAGAGGCTGGGTAGTTTCCACTTAGTGCTTTTGGAATAAATGCTTTGGAGAAAACCAACCCATGGTAAGAAGCCAGATTAATCACAGACCACCAGGTTAGAGAGGAATGCCAGATGGCAGCTAGCATATTAACTACCAGTCATGTAAGTGCGTTGAAAACATTCAATTATATTCTAGTTGATACTGAAACATAAAAACCATTCTAAAATTAGGAATAAGGTAAAAATATTTGTTATCCTAACTTCTTTTCAACATTATAAAGGTGAATCTAGTTCAGTAAGGGAAGAAATAAAAGGTATGTAAGAATTAAAAAGAAATAAAACTATTATTTTCAGAAAACATAAATCTCTTCATAGGAAATGCAATCTACAAATAAATTACACAAAGGTTTCTTTTCTCCCTGTATGTCAATGGAGTATTTATTAGGGCTTTTCTAGGAATGCATAAGCTTTAAGAGCAAAGGTCCAAGAATAGCCAACTCCTTACTCCTTAAAAAACACCACCAAGCAGTGGGACTTATACCCTAACAGCCATCAAGACTTACCATAAAGCTACAGCAATTAAGATCTTGTAGGACTGACAAGAGGAGCAGAATAGATAGTCATGCATATATAAAAACCTCATATATGATAAAGCTGCAGACCAGCTGAAAGAGAGGAACTCACTTCCGTATTAGGAAACACAAGTGAAAATGGATTTCTACCTCACATGAACCAACCTTAACTACTGACAGATCAAGGACTTAAATGTAAAAAAGCAAAACTTAAAAGCTTAAGTTTGAAAATACAAAGGAACACAAATTGAATCTGTACATGCTTCTGATGTAATAGCTGTTCATCAAAAGCTACAAACTGCTAAAAGCTATGCAACACATTTAACTAACAGATCAGTAGCCAGAATGCAGAAGGAACTCAATAAGAAGATGAACTTTCATACATTCTGTCTTTAAGAAAAAGACAAAAACAACCCCAGAGGAAAGGAGGTAAATAATAAGCAAACAAACAAAAATAGGATTTTTCTTTAAAAAGACACAATAATAGACAATAACAGATTGTCTATTATAACAGATAGAAAAATATTATAACAGATAGAAAAATATTCAGCCTCATTAGTAATCTGATGAAATTGAGAACACAATGATACCATTTCATACTACTAGATTCATAACATTTTAAAAGTCTGAATATATCAAGTATTGGCAAGGAAGTGGATTATAAGTACAATGTGGGGGATGGGGACACTGACCTTCCCTGCAATCAAAACTCTGTATAACCTGTGACTCTTCAAAAACTTAATCACTAATAGCCTACTATTGACCAGAAGGCTTACTGACAACACAATGGATCAACACATCTTTTGTTATATATATTATACCATATTCTTAAAATAAACTTAGCTTGAAAAAGGAAAATGTTAAGAAAATCTTAAGCAAAGGAAATCGACAGTATTGTATATATTGAAAACGTTTGTATGAAAGCAGACACACGCAGTTCAAACCTGTGTTGTTCAAGGATCAACTTTACTAGGTAACGGCAAATATGAACACGGTTAATACCCTAGAGTAATTCCATTCCAAACACTACAAGGGTAGTACTTACTCAATAAGTCACTGGTGGCACAATCCCTAATGTGCTGTGCATTTCAGGAGAGTTGGCATGGCTTTCCTACCATGCCACTATAATAATGAAAAACCCCTCCATAATTCTAAATGCCCCTCATGGGGGCAATACAAAACCTACTAAACCTGAGAAGCACTATTCCAAAGGAATTCTTATGTACGTGTATTCAGGATATATTCTCATCAGTATTGTGTATGATAATAATAAACTGGAAATGATGTAACAACAAGTAAGTTGTGGCATACGCATACAATGGAACACCGTAGTATAGTGATGAAAATGAACTGCAAGAAGATGCTAGACAACAACAACAAAATGTGAGTAGCTGAAAAACATATATAATATGATTCCATTTATATAAAGTTTGAAATGGACAAAACTCAATTACGCTTGCTTAGAGATACACACGTGTGATAAAACTACAAAAAAAAGTAAATAATTGAAAGAGTTCAGGATAGGGTTCCCTTTTCAGGACAGAGGTTCTCTCTGGAGAGAAGGGAGAGGGGCACGATTAAGGAAACACACACACACAGGACTTCTGTTTCTTAAGCTCAGTGAGGAGATGCTACTTGTTTTATTCTTCTTTAAACTCTGCATACTCTATGATACTATATAGTTCACAATTTTTAGAAGTTTATTAAAATTCTACATAATGTGTCAATACCATGCAGAAGCAGGTGTGCAGATCTGTGTTAAAGGCAATAATATAGTATCACTCCTTCCTGTGTCCCTATGATCTGTGAAAGAACAGAGGAATGAATGAAGCTGCTGACAATACATTACTTGCCCTGGACCACAATCTGGAGGATTCCTGTTAGCATTTTTTTTTCAAGATTTTATTCATTTCTTTGAGAGAATGAAAGCGAGAGCACAAGCAGCGGGGAAGGGCAAAGGGAGAAGCAGACTCCCCGCAGAACTGGCAGCCCGCCACCATGGGGGCTGGATTCCAGGACCCTGGGATCATGACCTGAGCCGAAGGCAGACACTTAACCTACTAAGCCACCCAGTCACCCTCCTTTTGACACTGTTTAACTTATACTTTCCTATGCTAATAGTATGAGATCACAGTCAAATAAAAGGCCAAATGCATATAGATCATCTCGCATAGTTGGACAGAACAGTATTACACGTACATAAGTTCTCTGGATAACTCAAGTCCCTAATCTCTTACATTTGTACAGTAAGCAAAAAGCTTATAATGTGTATTCACATTCATCATAGTAAATCTGACAGAATGCTTACTATGTTTCAGGCTCTGCAGATAGGATTCTTGCTCTTCAAAGGCTTACCACAAAGGGATAGACAGGTGAAATAGGGAACCCCGAGTATTTCAATAGATTTAAAGAAAAATAAGGAGGTGTTGTCAATTCAAGATAAAGCATAAGAGAGAGTTCATAAAGAAGTTCCATCGTAACACAGTTATGAGGAATTTCCTAGGCAGATTTGTGAATAAAGAGAATCCCAGAAAGAAAAGACCATCATAACCACAGGACAAAAACCAGGGAACTAAACGACTTTTCTAAAACACGGTTAGTAATCCGAAATATGTGGGGTGGGGTGGGAAATGCCTCACTAGAGAGCTTTATGTTTTATCCTAACCCTATGGACAAAGCCAAGGGAGGGTTGCAAGCAGTAAATTCGGTTTTAGAAAGATTGCTTTGGCAACAGGGTTAAAGAACAGACTGGAACGGAGTGGTGTGGAGAATGTGGAGACCAGGATGGAAGACAGAAAATTCCAGTAATTCCGAGAAGAGATGTAAGGCAGTTGTATATAACATAAAGGACAAAATTCACAGTTATTTGAGAGAAAAACTTAAAAACAACAATAAAACAAACAATTAAGAAAGTATAGAATAGTATAATATAAAATAATAACAAAGAAAAAAGTTATTAAGATTGAGACACAACACTTAAAAAGGTAGACAAAGGGCACCTGGGTGGCTCAGTCAGTTAAGTGTCTGCCTTCAGCTCAGGTCATGATTCTAGAGCCCTGGATTGAGCCCCAGATCCCACATAGTGTGAGGGGCAGAGGTAGAAGCAGACTCCCCACTGAACAGAGAGCCCTATTTTTTTTTTCTCTCTCTCTCAAATAAATAAATAAAATCTATTAAAAAATTTTTAAAAATTAAAGAGTAGGCAAGAATCACAGAAACGCCAATACTGTACTGTATTTTAACAACCAGAATTTAAATAAAATCTGAAAAATAAAATGGGCCACTGGGCGGGGGTGGGGGGGAAGAATCACAGAATCGTGTTACAAAAGTCAAAGAAGAGATTTTCAGGAAAAGGGAGGGGTCAGTAACTTGAAATGATACAGAAAGCTCGAGCAGAATACAATGATTGTGGCAGTTAGGTTGACATCTCTCAGCTGTTTCAGTGAAGTGAAAAGACAGAAGCCTGACTGGCGCAAAGTCAAAAGTGAAGTAGTAGGAAGGAGCAGAGTTTTTTCTAGACTGGTAGAGAGATAGTTACACTTTTACACAGAAGATGTGAGCATAATTTGGGCTGCAATGAAACAGCTGAAAACACGGCATTAGAGAGGGATAACTGATGGGAAAAGTCCTAGTCCTGACACGAAGGGACAGATAGGATCAAACAAGAGAAGGGACCTTTGTTACTATGACAGAGAAGCGTTCAGGCAGACTTTATTCAGTAAATGTTCCTGAGTATCATTTCTATTAATAGATCTGTAAGGGGCACCTGGGTGGCTCAGTAGGTTAAAGCCTCTGTCTTCAGTTCAGGTCATGATCCCAGGGTCCTGGGATTGAGCCCCACATTGGGCTCTCTGCTCAGCAGGGAGCCTGCTTCCCCCCGACCCCCGCCTGCCTCTCTGCCTACTTGTGATCTGTCTGTCAAATAAAATCTTTAAAAAAAAAATCTGTAAGATTTTTAAAAGTCTGATCGTATCAAATACTGGTAAGGAGGTGGACAAGGAGTACTATGTCAAGGGCTGCGAGATACAAGATGTACAATGTAACTCAGTCTCTGACTTCAAAAAGTGTATAGCCTAGTGGGCAAAATACAGTAATTTTAATGTACTAAGCATAAACATGCTCAGATGGAAAGGGTACTAAGTAGCACAGAGGTCAGGGAGAAGGGCTGGAATTTAAGGGACTTCCTGCTTGGTATTTTCTCTGTGAGATTATCAGGTTAAGTTTTTGCAGGAGAGTGGAGAGATGGTAGGTGATGTACAGAAAGGATGCAAGTTCAGAATACCTGCTCAAATAATGAATAAAACAATAGTATCTTTTACTCAAGATTTATTATGTACTGGGTACTCTAAGGAGTGCTTCTGTATATATGACCTCTTTGATTCCCACACAATCCTAGTATTTTCATTTTACCAAGGGAAAACAAGAAGTTAAACACTGAGAGACGTAAGGACTGCACGAAGATTTGAAGCCATTTTATCTAAGTAGCAACAATTTATGTGATTATGCCATTTTCTCCTGCTGTGCCTCTCAGACCAAGAAAAGCAACAGACCCAGCATTGTGGGTTCATAGGGTTAGGGAAGGTATAGCAGAGCATAGGGAAATGGGGACTTAATACTAGGGATATAAGAGAGATACGGGGAATACAGCAATTTTAAGTAGTTGCTCACTAGGTCTATGGCTCAGAGAAACAAGGCAGACTTGGGAAAAAATGAAGGAATCAAGTAATTTGAGAACATTTAGCAGTAGTACGAAAATTTGTAAAATAACAAATTGAGTTAAGAGTAGGATCTTTAAAATGTCACTTAATAAAAGAGTTGAAGATGATGACAAGGTCCAAGATGGGCCAATGGCATTGAGGAATGGTGGTCATTAAATAGGATGAAGGTACCTTCTGTCTCCCAATTTCGATCTTCACTATGTCACAGATGTCTATACCTCATAAGACTTTACCCTTCAATATTTGATCTATTTTTCACAATTATGTAAATCCTTGCCTACATAAATGAGTCGGTATATCAATTTAGCCTTTTCCTAGTGATTTTTTTAAAAGATTTTATTTATTTATTTGACAGACAGAGATCACAAGTAGGCAGAGAAGCAGGCAGAGAGGAGGAAGCAGGCTCTCCTTGGAGCAGAAAGCCCAATGCAGGGCTCGATCCCAGGACCCTGGATTCATGACCTGAGCAGAAGGCAGAGGCTTTAACCCACTGAGCCCCCCAGGCACCCCTTTCCTAGTGATTGTAAATCATCATCATCATCATCATCATTTGGAGGAACAGGAGTGCTTTTCTAGCTAAGGATTCTTCCATCTCTTCCTTTGCTGTCAGTATACCACTACTACAGATCATCACCAACTTATAATGGTTCTGGTTACAATTTTTCAAATTTATGATGGTGTGAAAGTCACAGGAACTCAACAGAAACTGTACTTTGAATTTTCTTCTTATTCCAAGCTAGCAATATGCAGTAAAATGTTCTTTCATAATGCTAGGCGGTAGCAGTGAGCTGCAGCTCCCAGTCAGCCAAGTGGACACGAAAACAACCGATACACTGACAACCACTGTGAATATTTACAATCATTCTGTGTTTCACTTTCAGTACAGTATTCAACTATATGAAATACTCAACACTTTATTATAAAGCAGGCTCTGTGTTAGATCATTTTGCCCAACTATAGGCTAATGAATGTTATGAGCATGTTTAAGGTAGGCTACGCTAAGTGATGATGTTTGCTAGATTAGGTATATTAAATACATTTCTGACTTGCAATATTTTCACTTTATGATTAGTTTACTGGGATGTACCCTCATTGTAAGTTGAGGGAGATCTAATTTCTAATTTCTAATTTGCTATAATATGGACCAAAACACGTGTTTTTAAGAAAAACTGGGTAACAAAACTAGAAAGCTTAATTTTATACTCTATTATATCATACTATATCATCTGAGGGCGTTTTCTTTTCTCTGGATTAAGGACTAGCGATTGTGACAGCGCTTTTATACTTCTGAGTGGATGTGATAACCCAATAATTATTTAATCTACTGGCTAACTGGTAGTTCTAGATATTTTTCCAAAACTCTCTAACATTGAAAATTACTACTTCCTACATTATGATATAAAAACGTTTTTCTTAACATGAAGTATAGTTCATTCTTCTTTGCATGGATTTGTAGAACAGTTACAAGCACTCTAATGATCACCATTACCTCTTTCTTGGCTTCTTTTTTTGGATCATAATCACTATCATTTCCATCCATTGGGTGTGTTTCTTCCACATCATCATCACTGAGAAGAAACAAAGATTAGTAAACTTAATTCCCTTTTTATTCTATTCCGGGAGTTTATTAAATTGCAATATACCTTGCTAATAATTTCACTAGACATTTTCCAAAAAAAACAAGAGTGTCCTTGGGAAGATTACCTCCTATAATTTAGACTGCTGTAGTGTTTAGAAACATTTATCTTTTGGGGTATATAGAATCATGTTAGCAAACATGTATACCGAAAAAACAGAGACCCATTAGGATAGATATTTAGAAAGAATACCATTTGGGAAAGAGAACACATATATTAATTTGATATAGTACTGATTATTTCATCTCTCCAGTTGGAGGATAAAGATAAACACCAGTAAGCAGAACGGTTTTATACCACCAGAAACATACAGCTACAATAATGCGGACTTCAGTTAGTCAGGTAATGGTGCTCAGGCAATTATGGAAAAAGCATGTTCTAGAGAGTGTGTTTCTTAATGTATTCTAAATATATGTACTGACTATATCGGTACTAAAAGGAAGCACTTGCAAGTAGAGTTAAACACAGCTCACGTACAACACAGTTGTCTGCTGGATACAATTAACAGTTAAAGAAAAGTCCTTACTATTAAGATTTCTGATCACTCAACTCTTCCTGCCAGAGACAAAACATCTTGAATGGAAGGTTACATTACATTTACATTTACAATGTGTTGCAATAATTTTTCTGCCTTAGGAAGTATAAACAATTCAGTAAGTGTCCTAACAATGTAACTATATAAAGGCATCCAACCTACCTGTCACCCTGATTATGTCTATTGGCTAGTTTACGAGCCTGGCGATCCATCAAGCTTGTCCTGGATCGAGTTTTTTTCCAGGAATAGTAATATTTTACAAGGCTAGCAATTGTCTTATCTGGAAGCTTGAAAAAAAAAAGTCATGTTAATATCAGCAAATTTAATTTACAAATTCTGATTAACAGAATGAATAATATTTCTGATACTATTCTTTGATACTTAAAGGCATAGATGAAAAATATTTTCATGGGTATATTTATGAATTATAGAACTAAAAAGTACTGTTACAGCCATAGTAACCCACCACACCTATGTCATCGACATTTCTGAATATTCCTATTTGTTCCAAGAAGAAAGGGGAGACAACAGTATCACAAACATGGTAAACAATGCACCCAGATGTTCCCAGCACAACATTAGCTTTCGGTATTTGTTTTTCTTAAGGAGTTACTCTTCTCTTCCCACCTCTGTAAGTTGAAATTTTAAAACTAATACGTAATTAACATGCCTCAAAATTTACCAATTTAAAATGTACAATGCAGTGGTTTCTAGCATATTCACTAAGTTCTGCAAACATCACTACGTAATTCCAGACATTTTCCTAAGTTCAAAAAGAAACATCAGTAGTCATCCTCTGGTCTTCCCTTACCCCAGTCTCTGGCAACAAGTAATCTACTTTCTATTTCTATGGATTTGTCTATTCTGGACATTTCATATAAATGGGCTCATATACTATATGACCTTTTATGCCTGGCTTCTGTCACTTAGCATCACGTTTTCAAGAAAAGCTGTTCAATTTTCAACAATGAATTTTTTAAATTATTGTCTTAACTCTAGGTTTTAAGATGATAAATAATAAAATCAGACTGTAGCTACCAAATAAAGTCTCTGGGTATTAAAATGACTAATCATCATGCACTGATTTGTCATACTGGCAAACAAGGCTCTCTTTAATACTTAGATACATTTGCAAACATTATCTAATTTTCATCCATTCAGGTTAAGAGATTCTAATGCAGCAACTTCTCAGGTTTATATTCTTTTGACACAATACTAAAAATTTAAAAACTAGAAATAAAGAGTTTTTCTCCTTAAAAACAATAGTGCCTGTATAATATTAAAATACAGAATTTTTAAAAATTGATTTTCATATCCAAAAGAATATATTAGAAAACCCTAATGTTAAAAAATGAAAACATTTAAAATGAAAATGAAATTGTGATTTTCTTCCTAGAACCACATTTAATACACATATATTTAAATCATAACAAAAAATTATGATGAAATAGTACATAACTGTCATGCAGTTGAGTGGTTATCAAAAATAGGGTATATACAGGGATGCCTGGGTGGCTCAGTTGGTTAAGCGGCTGCCTTTGGCTCAGGTCATGTTCTCAGGGTTCTGGGATCGAGTCCCACATGGGGCTCCTTGCTCTGTAGGGAGTCTGCTTCTCCCTCTGCCTCTACCTGCCACTCTGCCTGCCTGTACTCTAACTTTCTGACAAATAAATAAATAAAATATTAAAAAAAAATAAGAGTATATACAAATATATAGGTATCTGATATAGGTATCAAATATATAGGTATCAAATACTTTTAAACATTAAAATTAGACTGAAAACTCTTTTGTTTTTAAGAATTGGGAAGTGTTGGGGCGCCTGGGTGGCTCAGTGGGTTGGGCCACTGCCTTCGGCTCGGGTCATGATCTCAGTGTCCTGGGATCGAGCCCCGCATCGGGCTCTTTGCTCAGCGGGAGCCTGCTTCTCTCTCTCTCTCTGCCTGACTCTCCGCCTACTTGTGATTTCTCTCTCTGTCAAATAAATAAATAAAATCTATAAAAAAAAAAAAAAAAAGAATTGGGAAGTGTTTAATAATAGCAAATCTTTCAGGCACAAATTACAATAAAACTAAAATTACCATACCATTTGCTGAATCCTGTGAAAGCTCTTCCCATGAAAACTAAAGGCTTGTTCAAACAGGACTTTATCTTCCACTGTCCACTCATCCGGAAAGGGAGTGAAATTAGGGAGATCAGCAAGGGACTTCTCAATGTTATGTTTATGCCAGAACAACATGCCAAGAGCCTTTGAAGAGAAATCATTCCCCTTTGGTTTTAATGGACTTATGTTCCATCACACTTAAGAGAGTTAAACACAAATTAGGTTAAAATCTTAAGCCCATGACTTCAACTGAAGATACACTCACAGTTTAGAGCTTTTAATCAGGGATGCCCAGGTAGACCTCATTTATTTATCTCTTTTAAATCAGGGCCTCAGAACAGTGAATGTTCTTACATACCACATTTGCTGCATAATCTAAGAAAAACAGTGAACTGAAGAGAGTGACTATAATTACTAAAGCAGGTTTGTTGACTCGTATTAAGACTGACCCATATTTACTCATTTGTCAATGTGTGGAGAAAACATGCTAAAAGGAAAAATGTCCAGTAAATATTTGAAGAAAACTATCAATCATAATATTAAACTAGAAGTGCTCACTTGAAACGTAGTAGAGAAATATTTGTTTTAACCTTTTAGAAGTACCATGGGCGAACAGTTCCAAGGAGTACCTCAATGCAATCTTAATAATATTTACCACATATATTTCTTAAAGTTCTTTATTATCATAATGCATAGAAAGAATCATTATGAGGCATATTGATAACTTCAATGACTTTATCACCAAATCATAGTAAAACCCAAAATGGGGAATTTCTAACCTTCCATAACCTTCCCTTCTATTGTTAAGTTGTAGGTCTTTATCTTTCCTATAAGGTATCAAGTACCAATTTCATTTTTAAGAAGAGATTTAGCAACTTTTCAAATAATGCATTTTAAAATTAATTTCTGTACTTCAGTAACACTCCTTTAAAATGAACATGAAAATAAACATATGTGCAGTCACATTTTAAAGGATTAACATCTCAAACAAATATTAAACAGAAAGCCAAAAATTAAAAACAAAATAATCAAAGGCTTCAAAATTCACAAAAAAATTAACTATGTTTAGATAAACATCTCAATTTCTAGAAATGACTTTGTATTATTTAGCCATGGTAATGACTATAAAATTAGCTCTTAATAGTGCAGATTACAGATAATTCATTTTACTATTACTTATGATAAAGGTTGATCTAATAATTAGTTGAAAACATTTAAGAATATATATTTTATTTTTCTTTTTTCATGTTCTTCATTCCTTCACTACAAGGGATAATGAACCATATGCCCCAAATAGATCTTCTTTTAAAATTATCTAATAAAAAAAAAGCCCCCACAAGTAAATTAAAGAATTAAAAATTAAATTTAAGAAAAGCCCTTCAGGGGCGCCTGGGTGGCTCAGTGGGTTAAGCCACTGCCTTCAGCTCAGGTCATGATCTCAGGGTCCTGAGATCGAGTCCCGCATCGGGCTCTTTGCTCAGCAGGGAGCCTGCTTCCTCCTCTCTCTCTGCCTGCCTCTCTGCCTGCTTGTGATCTCTCTCTGTCAAATAAATAAATAAAATCTTAAAAAAAAAAAAAAAAAAGAAAAGCCCTTCATAAGTTATTTCATTCAAAATTGAGAAGTCTTAAATACTAAATAAAAAGTTTAACTTCTAGGTCTTTCAGATTAAAAGATCAGAGAAAACTGGGGTGCCTGGGTGGCTCAGTGGGTTAAGCTTCTGCCTTCGGCTCAGGTCATGGTCTATGGATTCTGGGATGGAGTCCCGCATCGGGTTCTCTGCTCAGCAAGGAGCCTGCTTCCCTCTCTCCCTCTGCCTGCCTCTCTGCCTACTTGTGATCTCTCTCTCTCACTCCCTCTCTCTGTCAAATAAATAAATAAAATTTAAAAAAAAATCAGAGAGAATTACCTGTACTCAAAAAAAAAAAAAAAATTCCCTTTTTGGTTAGCATTTGCCAGAATAATCTAAAGGCTTTGAGATACTTTTAAAACGCAAAGCAGAATAAGAAACAGAGGTATTGAGAGAAAAATATTCAAGCCCTTGAGATGAACAATGTTTACAATAAAAGCAAAATCCCTAAGTTTAAAAGGTCAGACTTTACTAGGCTTCTTATGTTATCTATAAAATTGATGGAACTGCAATTTCTTAGGATAGAACCAACCAGATGTTCTTTGGTTTTGTTAAGTACTGAGGCAAGCTTTAATACTAAATGTTTCTCTACATACCTGTTCCACATTGTAGCCATGTTTCTCCTTTGCAATTGCAATATATTCATCCACTGCAATGAAACAATGTTATATAACTATATTTACTTCAGGTGCACAGGGCTTTTTTTTTTTTAAAACAAAGCAAAATAAAAATATTATATTCTAGGGCTCTTCCAGGGAAAAGTCATTTTCCATGAAATGTTACAAAAAAAGACTTCTATTTCTATAATCAGAAGCAGAGCCTTCCTTGATTTAAAATTTTACTTAGTATGATTTATCTCTAAGATTATATAGCACATACTTATTAAATTCAATGCCATTTAACTATTTTTGTATACAAAAAAGAAGTCTGTACATAGTCAATAGAACCTAACTACTGTGTAGAATATTAGATAATTTCTTCATTTTTCTGTTACAGTCTTTATTTGAAGAGATTTAGCTGCTTCAGATCCCATCTCATAGTAAGAGTTGGCCCAAAGCCTTTACCTTCCCACTTCTGACTGCTGTACAAAGGATGGTTTATCTATGGTTCTGTCAGCTATACTTAATAATGACATGTTCAAGTATGCTTCAGTAGCCCTAAATTTTCTTCAGCTCTTCTTGCAAGCTATACATAAGGTATCTGAATATTCCATTTTCGTTCAACATCCATATGTAATCAAGCCAAAAAACTACTTAGATAAGCACAGCTTCAATGATGAGGTACTAGCTATTTTAAGGCCTTATTTCTGAGAAGTCTGCCATTTCAGTCAGCAGGACTGTTTTACGTGAAATTCATATAGTCATTCCTGTTTGATCCTTTTTTAAAAGTTTATATATAAAGTGCATGCATATATATATATATATATATATATATATGGCATATTTGGAGAAGCAGAGGTTAAGAATTCTGATCCCAGAACAGCTAGTCTATCAGGGCTTGATTCTCAGCCTTGTTGCGAGTTTTTTGACTATAGGCAATTAACTCTTCCTTTCTGTACCTTACTTTTATCACTCTAAAACAGTACCTTCTTCCTAGGATTAAATGAGATATAATCAACTGTTTAGAATAACACATGGTACATTTTAGGTACTTTATATGAGTTTGCTATTACTATTAGTCAATGTTAAGATAATTTAATATATAAAAATGATATTATAACAATAATGCTGTTAGAATAGTAACTATTTTCTTTTTTTTTTTTTTTTTTTTTTTAAAGATTTTGTTTATTTATTTGACAGAGAGAGATCACAAGTAGGCAGAGAGGCAGGCAGAGAGAGAGAGGAGGAAGCAGGCTCCCTGCTGAGCAGAGAGCCCGATGTGGGACTCGATCCCAGGACCCTGAGATCATGACCTGAGCCAAAGGCAGCGGCTTAACCCACTGAGCCACCCAGGCACCCTAGAATAGTAACTATTTTCGATGGATGCTATTATAGTTCCCTAAGACTGTAAACTTTTGAAGAAAATCCAAATATTGTCTTTTGTTTAAAATTTAAATACATAGTACTTAAACATAAGATAGGCCTAAATATATGCTGTTTTTAACAAAAATGTCCTACAGTCCTATAAGTAGAAGGCTAAACAATACCATTCAATCTATGGTTTCCAACTTTGGCTGTGCATTAGAATCAGTGGGGGAGCTTTTAAAAAGGAAGCTCAGGAGCACCCAGCTGTATCGGTCGAAAGAGAATGCAACTCTTGATCTTGGAGTCACGAGTTCAAGCCCCATGTGGGGTACAGAGATTACTAAAAAATAAAGTCTTTAAAGACAAATGAATGAATAAAATAAAAAAATTAAAAGTTAAGTCCAGACTCCAACCCTTAAGATTCTGATTTAATTGGTTTGAGATAGACACTAGACATCAGCACTGTCTTTTAAAAGTTCCTCCACAGGACGCCTGGGTGGCTCAGTGGGTTAAGGCCTCTGCCTTCGGCTCAGGTCGTGATCCCAGGGTCCTGGGATCGAGTCCCGCATCGGGCTCTCTGCTCGGCAGGGAGCCTGCTTCCTCCTCTCTCTGCCTGCCTCTCTGCCTCCTTGTGATTTCTGTCTATCAAATAAATAAATAAATCTTTAAAAAAAATAAAAAATAAAAAAAATAAAAGTTCCTCCACATGATTCTAGTGCACAGCCAGAGCTGAATCCACTGCCCGATATCTTTGGTCTAGAATATTGTACATGGGCACCACACAATCAGGATATGCTAGCTTTCTAAATTTTATTTTCCACCTTCTTAAGAAACGCACCACTGTACAAAACAGTGGTAGGACAGCAGAAGCCAGTGATACCCTGATGCTCAGTTTATGAATGAAAACCTTTGCCATGTAACAAGAACTGAACCAGAGAAACCTGATAATCTCCCTCAGGTTTCTCAGTATACAGTCCCAGGCCAAATGTACAATTTTGTGTTTTCTGTTAAGAATGCCTCAAGGGCATGTAATTCCTAGATTACCAGCTAGACCTTTTGCTGGTATTCCCAAACTGTCAAATAGGAAGAATTATCAGGTATGCAGCATCATACTCAATTTTCAATTTTTAGTTCTCTTATTGCATCAAGAAGTACGCTTAGCTTACTATTCACATGACATACAGAACATCATTAATTTTCATAGGACTAAATAAACCATTATGGGACATCTCTAAGATTTCGTAAATATTTTTATAAGACAAGATTATTTTACAGCTGCAAGAATAGCTGTGCGGTGGTTTTCTGTTTGTCTAATTAACAAATTCAAAAATAACTGAATGGAGGGGTGGGGATCTTAGTTTTGTTACCTGCACGTTTCCTATATCTGATGTGCCGCAAAGGATCAGGTCCGCTACATCACATTGAAGTCTAAAGCCACACCATGATTCAAGAAGTGCATGGTCAATGATCCAGAAGGTCTCCGTCCAGAAATGGAGAGCTCAAAGATGACCTGATTGATGGCTGCTGAAGTCAGTTCTTTCCCCTTTCCTCTTTAAAATGGTAATGATAGTGGGCTCTCTGAAGTTTGAAGGCATTTCTTTACAGCTCCATATACTGAGGAAAAGCCTGTGCAGATGTCTACATAGTAACTCCCTCCCCTGCTTGAGGATTTAAGCAGCAATGCCATCAGATCCTAGGTATTTTCAGTCTTCCTGGGCCTGACACAAATTGGAATGATCAACCCACTATCTTTCAAAAGGAAAAACATTCTAATATAACAACCTCCATCAAAAAACAAAACAAAGACAAACTGTTTTCTTATGAGAATCTCAGCGACCCAAAACAAATA
The DNA here is from genome assembly GCF_030435805.1 of Mustela lutreola. NCBI lineage: Eukaryota > Metazoa > Chordata > Mammalia > Carnivora > Mustelidae > Mustela > Mustela lutreola. The sequence goes on from NC_081303.1 coordinate 39,042,377, forward strand.
TAAGTTGTATTTAGAATTGGTTGATAGAATCCTATTGACATAAACATTCAATTTCAGAAAACTTACATTTAGCATCTGGGATACTGTGATATGGTGACCACACAAGCATTCCTCCATTATCTTTATCTGTGTACTTTGTAGCACCTAGGGAAAAAAATTCATTACTTTAAATATGATGGATTTTATGTACATTTAAAATTAAGTATAAACAAAGTAAATTTTTTCCTATTTTAGTACAGTACCTGCAAGAGGACAAAGGAACCAAGTACAAGGAAACAGAAGAAAAACAGATTTTACATTAAATATACTAAGTATTTCATTTATAGAATTGAAGAAAATTTCACAAAGACTGAAGTTAACCCCATTTAAATGAAAAAGAAAGACTTTCTTAAATACACTATAGAGCCTTATTTCTTTTTTTTTTTTTTAAAGATTTTATTTATTTATTTGACAGAAAGCACAAGTAGGCAGAGAGGCAGGCAGAGAGAGAGGAGAAAGGAGGCTCCTTGCTGAACAGAGCCCGATGTGGGGCTCGATCCCAGGACCCTGGGATCATGACCCGAGCCAAAGGCAGAGGCTTTAACCCACTGAGCCACCCAGGCGCCCCTATAGCCCTATTTCTTGACAGGTAATACATTTGATTTAACCTTCTAAACATTATTTGTGAGTCATTAAAAATTCTGACTTTTAAAACTAGAGAATACCTCAGGTGGTAAGTTATATCTGTTTGCCCCATAACTAAATGGGTCAAGACTACCATCATTCAAAAATACTTATATCTGCTTTTTATGTTTTTTATTTAATCTTATTCCTTGTGAGTCTGCCAACTGTTCCTTTTGAGCATTAATTTCACTTATTACAGTTTATATTTATAAAATTATGTGCTCTGTTTAAGAGGAAAACAAAGTCAAAAAATGTAAAAGTTAATAATGCTGTTTCTCCTTGAAATAATCAAAGTCCACCTCCAAATGTAGAAGCACAACATTACTGTTGCTTATTTCTAACCTGTTATAATCTAAAAAGTCAGAAAAATCAAGCTCTATTAATACTACATCAAGGATAGAGACTGAATGAAAGCCCAACGCAGCTGTCCCAGTGCCAAATGCATGCCTGTGGGTTCTGTCTTTCAATTACTCGGTGGTCTTTTTCTGGATTCTTTCTAATTACTAGGTGCATTCAAGTTAATTAAAACTATCAAGAAATGAAGCATTGTTGCTACCTACTTAAACACTTGTCTATGAATGTATCATAATTGACTTTTGTGAGGTATTGATAGCTACCACCAACAAATGGCAAAAATTCCAAAATTACTCATTATTCATAAAACATTAACAGAATTTTGAGGTTAAACTATAATCATTCATAAAGTTATAAGATATTTGGAATAAAGAACACTCACCTCCAGGGGTAAAGGAACTAAGGGTATAACATCAATCTAGAGAAGTTATCTATCCAAGAATAATCTAATATAGTTTAGTAGTTTTTAACTTTTGGAGAATCACTACACATCACTATTGCATATTCAATCAACACACTACAGAAAATTATAATTATATACTGTTAGTGAAAATATGAAGCTAAGATTGTTTAAAAATTGTATGTGTTTTACTCTAGGGAAAAATTTAGGATGGAAAAAAGAGAAATGAGAGAATAGTACCAAAGAATTAGAAAAATCATATTTATAAATGAATCTAAAAGCAAAACCTACTGCATTTTGTCATATCTTTAATAAAGAGGACAAAAATCTAAGACTTTAAAAAAATGCAAAGTAGAAGTACATTATCTAAAATTATATTCAATGAAACAAATTTCAAGTTTTTTAAAAACTTCAAAAATAAGATCTATATTAAATTTCTAACCACATAAAATATAAACACAAAAGCAAAACTGGCAGTCACTCAGTGGAAATAAAACAGACATATCCAAGATGGTCAGAAGTCTTTATCTACTACTATTTCTAGTGAGTATTCTAAACTTCTTCAGCATGGGCTTTTTCTTTTTCACAATGAATTATAACAATAAGATAATTTAAATCCTACTTAATAAGGAGTGCAACAAAGAAAGGTTTCCATTAAGTCTCAAGTCTTAAGAGCGTTATCATGCTTAATATTTAAACATATTTCTTGCATCTGATTCTTGCATTACAGAAAATCTTAATTAAAATACCTTCATGAAATATCTCTTCTTACACAGATATAAACTATTTTTTATATTTTTTCCCCAGAAGATAAACAGTTAGGTTTCCCACAAAATTCTTAGGACTACAATTAAGGGCCTGGTCTGACAAAAACTGGCATCCAAGCTGTGGGGACTAACAGCTCTTCTAACATGGGAGTAGGGGATGCTAATAGGGAGAGTAATAATTGTGTCTCGTAGCAGGAAATGACTAACTAGGCTTTTCACAGTGTTCCTTTTTTTTTTTTTCCTCAAAGATTTTATTTATTTGAGAGAGAAAGAGCACATGAGTGGGAAATGGGGAGAGGGATAAGTAGACTCTCCACTGAGCAGGGATCCCCAAGCAGGGCTCAATCCCAGCACCCTGGGATCATGACCTGAACTGAAGGCAGAGGCTTTAACCCACTGAGCCACCCAGGCATCCCCACATTGTTCTTTTCCTAACCTTGAACTAAACTCCACCATTTTCAATCATGTATGTGTCAGCTAGGCCCAAGGGATGACTGATGTTCACAAGAAATGAGGTATTTTAATATAATGGTTAAGAGTGTAACCATTACAGAGCCAGACTCTAATTCGAATCCAAGCTCTGCCATTTCCAAGCTTTGTCATCTTAAGGAAATTTAGCCATGTTGTCCGTGCCTTAGTGTAATTCTTTAAAAACACTGATGAGGGATGCCAGGATAGCTCAGTCTAACAGTTAAGCACCTGACTATGGAATTCAGCTCAGGTCAGGATCTCAGAGTCCTGGGATCCAGACCCCACAATGAGTCCCCATGCCAGGCTTCCTACTCAGTGGGGGGTCTGCTTGAGGATTTGTCTCTTCCTCTCTTCCTGGCTCCTCCCAGCCCCACCCCCACTTGCTCGCCAGCTCTCTCCCTAAAACAAATCAATCTCAAAAAAAAAAAAAAAAAAAAATAGGGAAGATGAGAGGACCTACTTCACAGAATTATTAAAAAATTAAATAAATGTATGCAAAGTACCTGGCATACAGTAAGCATTACCTAAACATTATTATTACTAGTATATGCTCACTGTAAGTCCTTTCTTGTTCCATTCAATCTCTACTCTGAAAAGACTTCTTGTCACCTTATCAAATAACACAAACGAATAAAACCTTATGGGGCTCTAACATAAACAGCTAATGCCTTCTCTCACCAATCCCTTGAAAATGAGACTGGATAGCTGAAATGACTTTTTTTTTTTTTTTCCTAAAAACTCAGACCTGACTTCTCTCCTATAAAAGGAGAAAGTAACTTGTATTATTTTATTATTAACATATAATGTATTATTTGTTTCAGGGGTATAAGTCTGTAACTCATCAGTCTTACCCAATACACAGGACTCAGCACAACACATACACTGTACCCCTCAGGATGATTTGCATACAATAATTTTATCCTTTCCATTGTAAAAGTTGAAGACAAATTTTATCTCAAGGACTTAAAGTCAATATTTATTTTGCTTTTATGTGTAACTATTTACTTATTTATTTTTAAAAAGATTTTATTTATTTGACAGACAGAGATTACAGGTAGGCAGAGAGGCAGGCAGAGAGAGAGAGAGGAGAAAGCAGGCTCCCTGCTGAGCACAGAGCCTGATGTGGGGCTCGATCCCAGAACCCTGGGATCATGACCTGAGCCGAAGGCAGAGGCTTTAACCCAGTGAGCCACCCAGGCACCCCTGTGTGTAACAATATTTAATATTATATCTCAAACCTGTCTGATAACTCAGAAATAATACTGAGGGGATGCTTGGGTGGCTCAGTCAGTTAAGCATCTGTGTTCTGCTCAGGTCATAATTGAGTCCTGGGATCGAGTCCCACATCAGGCTCTTTACTCAGCAGAGAGCCTACTTCTTCCGCTGCCTGCCACTCTTCCTGCTTGTGTGAGTGTGCTCTCTCTCTGACAAATAAATAAATCTTAAAAAAAAAAAATACTGAAAATCAAGCTTGCCTCACCAACGAAATAATCCAACCTTATCTTCCAAACAGATGAAAAAAAAAAAAAAACCCAAAACCTAGATAGCAAGCTACCATCATTTTTAAAGACTATGTATTAGCATGACAGTTCTGAAAACAAAATTATTTTTTTTTTTTTAAAGATTTTATTTATTTATTTGACAGAGAGAAATTACAAGTAAGCAGAGAGGCAGGCAGAGAGAGGAGGAAGCAGGCTCCCTGCTGAGCAGAGAGCCCGATGCGGGACTCGATCCCAGGACCCTGAGATCATGACCCGAGCCGAAGGCAGCGGCTTAACCCACTGAGCCACCCAGGCGCCCCTGAAAACAAAATTATTAAACAATTTTTAAAAGTATGAAATGAAACACTTAAAAGTTTAATCATTTTGAAATCTTTTAAATACCTTAACTGCAGTTGGTAAGTACATTTATGAGATCAACTGGGAAAAACCAACAACTAAAAAACAAAAATATAATTTTGAGGGGCACCTGGGTTCTGGGATCAAGTTCCACATTGGAATCCCTGCTCTGCAGGGGAGCCTGCTTCTCCCCCTGTGCCTCCTCCCCCTTGTTCTCTCACTCTCTCTCTCAAATAAATAAAATCTTTTATAAAAAATAAAAAATAAATAAATCTACTTCTTAGATTTAGGACATTTAGAATAAGGAGTTCTACGGAAATCATGGGACAAATATCCTATAGGAAAGAACTTAAGGGGTGCCTGGATGGCTGAGTTGGTTTAGCAGTTGCCTTCGGCTCAGGTCCTGATCCTGAGTCCCAGGATGGAGTTCCACATCAGGCTCCCTGCTCAGCGGGGGAGTCTGCTTCTCCCTCTGATGTCTCCCCTCTCATGCTCTCTCTTTCATTCTCTCTCTCTCTCTCTCCAATCAATAAATAACCTTAAAAAAAAAAAAGACCTTAAGTACTGAGAATATTAAGAAACACCAAATATTTGTTAAAGTTCTCCCAATTTATGAAGTAGGCTCTCACATATTTAATTCACTACCTTCATATTGGGATAAATAATGACTTTCCAAGGGTTATATAAACATAAGTAAGTTTTATGGGAATTAATTTTCAGAACTTCAGCTTCCATTTGTGCTCTTCCCCAAGACAATCTGCCTGAGAACCCACCTGCAGTCAGAGCTAGCTGTTCATTCTACTTATATATGACCTCTTTCACAGATGCCCTTCCCTCACTTACCAAAAAAAAAAGGGGGGGGGGCAGCTCTCTTTTACCCCATCCCACATCTAAGAAGAGTATATCACCTAACATTTTAAGACTTCTACAGTGCCAAACGAAGGGTGTCAAGCAAGACTCTCCTTTACTTAAGGCATCATAGCTATTACAATTTCAATCAATTATACATTAATTGTAATAACTCAAACCAAAAGAGACTTAACACTTAGAACCTTATGTTCACAAGAATATATATTACAATGGTAGAGAAATTAGATAGTTGATCAATAAAGCACTTTCAAGCACAAAAATATAAAATTCCATGGGTAAAATCCATGGCAATAAATTTGAAGATAAAAAGGAAAAATGTAAACTTTCATGCTATTCACCTCTCCATACTTCTTATAGATACTATCATATTACTGTAGTATTTATATTTAACTGGATGCATTTAAAACAAGGATATAATGGCTTTATTTCAAAGTCCTAGTATTTTCAATACACTGGAGATTATGTTTTTCAACTATTTTAACATAGCAACAAGTGATGTCAAAAATACACGAGAAAATTTTTTTGAAAATTCTTTTATGGGGGTGCCTGGGTGGCTCAGTCGTTAAGTGGCTGCCTTCGGCTCAGGTCATGATCCCATGGTCCTGGGATCGAGCCCCACATCAGACTCCCTGCTCCGTGGAGAGCCTGCTTCTCCCTCTCCCACTCCCCCTGCTTGTGTTCCCTCTCTTGCAGTGTCGCTGTCAAATAAATAAATAAAATCTTTAAAAAAAAAAAAAAAAGAAAGAAAGAAAGAAAGAAAATTCTATTATGAATATACAAGCAAAACATTTTGAAAACCACTGCTTTATAGACATTAATTTTCACCTAATCTAATATGGTTAACATTATCTCCTTGCACAAATCACAAAATAAAGGCATGGATACTTCAGGCAGTTTGTCAAGGACACTATACCATATTAGCTAAAAGGCATATGAAAAGAGGGAAGATTTAATCGCCACACAAAACTGCTCTTCCTTGATACACAAATAGGCAGGAGGCACTAAATAAAAGTTGGGAAGTGAAAAATCTGAAGGAAAAAAAAAAAAAAGCACCTAAGAAAATAAATCCCGGGATGCCTGGGTGGATTAAGCATCTGCCTTTCTCAGGTCAAAATACTAGGACTCTGGGATCAAGTCCCACACTGGGCTCCTTACTCAGAAAGAAGTCTGCTTCTCCCTCTGCCTGCCACTCCCCCTGCTTACACTCTGTATCTCTCTTTCTGACAAATAAATAAAATCTTTTTAAAAAAAAGAAAAAGAAAGAAAATAATCAAATCCAATCAGTAAATTTCTATAAAGGCATTCTTAGCAATGGTGTTAATTAACATAAACTGTTCCTAAAATTATACTCAGTAATTCCAATTTAAATCACAATTCTCATATTTTCTAAAATACTCATTTTAGTAATTCATTGTTTGATTTCTATCATAATTAATTTCAATTTCTTCAATAAAAATATCCTAAACACACATACACACATAAATCCCCTTTAATTTTCCTATATTCTGATCATAATAATCTTGGTACCTTGGGAATTTTTCTTCCAAATAAGTTGGTTATGGCTGAATAATCTCCATGAAGGTAGACTGAATGGTTTATGAGACTAAAGATGAAGGTATAGGAAAAGAGAAAAGCAGAGAGAGATACTGACCATTCCTCAATTTCTATCATTAATAAATACCTCTTTTATTAAATATTTCATTTATCAAATATTTTATTATATATTTATTAAATATTTATTAAATATTTTATTAAATATCTTTAATTTCTCACCAAAGTATACTGAATTGATGAAACTTCACCCAATAGCACAACACTTAGAATAAAATAGACCAATGGCACTGTATTGAAAGGCATAGAGGTTCAATATTTACTTTTAAAAAAAAGTGTCTAACAACTGATAATCTACATTTGCTTGACAAGATTTGCTTATAATGGTTATAGGAAAGCCTATCCAGGTTTAAGTGATAACTGGTTTTAGTTGTGTCCCTAGGTTCAGTGTTCTTCTGCAGATTAAGGAGAAAATTTACACATGAATTTTTAAAATGTGACATATATTCTTTTTTTTAAAAAAAGATTTTATTTATTTATTTGACAGACAGAGATCACAAGTAGGCAGATAGAGAGAGGAGGAAGCAGGCTCCCGCCGAGCAGAGAACCAGATGCGGGTCTCGATTCCGGGACCCTGAGATCATGACCTGAGCGGAAGGCAGAGGCTTTAACCCACTGAGCCACCCAGGTGCCCCAATGACATATATTCTTACCCTAATAGAAAGTGTCACTTATAATCTGTGTAAATAACTTGAAATGACTTTTAAAAATGTAATAATGCAGTGATTTTTTTTTTCCACAAATATTCTGCTTAGGCTTAAAGTAATAAAAAAAAAAATGATGATCAAGCAAACTGGATAATTCAAATAGTGGCCATGTGAAACTACCTGAAGTGTTCTGCACTTTTAATGAATTATTTTTCAAATTTTGAACTTTATTCTCTATCGTGAAATGAAAACAAAACAAAACAAAAAACCTTTACAGTGATCTAGACCAAGGCATATATAAATTTGTTCCAGCAAAAAGTCTGGTTTTTAAACATAAGACCTCCCAATCAACTGTGTACAGCTGTCTATGAAATATAAATCTATCTAATGGAGCAAAAATATAGATGTTTTTTAACTTACGAAACAGTTCTGGTTGTTGAATTCTAATTTTTAAGTCAGTTTATTATTTCCCAAAAAAGCAAAATACCAATAAATGCCCCAAGTCATAAAGATATAAATGTATGCAGAATCGTTCGTAATTATCAAATTTGATTTTTACTGAATAACCGCCATATGCCAATCAGGTATTTCTGATAAAAATTCCTGAAGCATTTTTTTATGTCCATTTTACAGCTAGGGAAATTAAGGATCAGGGAAGGTCACTAACTTGCTCAGAGCACAAAAATAAAATACATGGGAACTGAATTCAGTCTATTTTAAGCCAAAGCATGCTTTTTCCAAGTAACAAGTTAATACCTTGTAATGCGAAAGTGTTATTCACCTACTAGCTACATCAATAAACAAAATTAGTTTCACAAACCATTTAAAATTATTTGAAGACCACCAGTACACACACTTGATAGCTTTTGAACAAAATATACTAACAGCTATGTCGTTTGGAAGGCAGCCCATACCCAGTGAGCACTCGAATCACTGGTTTTACCTACTGAAAAACAGACTGCACTAACAATCCTTTTAACACTCATGATTTTACCCTACCCCTCAGGACAGGAGGATATGTTACCTAAAACGCTTCTGCATTGTGGTAATGGGCAGGGGATGAACAATACCCACCCATACCCTATAACGAAGTAAAGACGCTATCCCTCCCCTCTCCCACCAAAAACCACAATTAAGCCCTATTAATATCTAATACAGAATTCAAAAGCCCGACACAATGTTATTATAAGGGGACAGGGGGCAAGAAACTGACCAACTGTAAGGGAGAAAGGGGTTAAAAAAAAAAAAAAAAAAGAGCTCCTTCAAAGTCTATCCAAAGCCTGAACTGAAGAGGGTCTGGGGTGGGGAGAAGGAACACGCTCCACTCCGGGAGGCTCCAGCAAGGGCGCCTCCATATGCGGAACTCTCGCCCAATCCCCGTCCAGGCTGAAATCCCGTGACCGCCAGAGAGCCTGTTTGGAGAAAAGTAGACAGGGAGCCCGCAAGCTGGGTTAGCAGAGGACGCTGGAACCTGGCTGCTCGGGGAGAAAATGTCTCCTTGGCAGCTGCTGCCACTGTCCTGTGGTCTGACTTCCTAGGGCTGCCTGGAGGGCGAGGTGTGCCTCTGGCTTCTCCCCAGCCCCCTTCCCCATCTCTTTCTCTCCGCGGCTCCTACACTCGCAGAGCCGTCGCGACCAAAGCTACACCACCTCGCTAAAAAGAAAGAAAAAAGAAAATCCCGTGTTCGAGCGGGTCGGCCAAGGTTCGCCCTCAGCCTCGGCCGATGACAGCAGCCCCGGCATCCGCCGCCCTTACTGAGCGCGGCCCTCCGCTCTCCGGGGGCCGGCGGTGTGGCAACTGGCATTTGCACGGTTCTTCCCCAAGCAGCCTGCACACCCTCTCCTCCAGCCTCGGCCCAACAGCCGCTCCTTCCCCAGCCTCAGACCCTCGAATCCGCCAAGGGCCGCCTCCCTCTGCTCTCCCAACCTCGCCCCAGGCTCATGGGGACAGAAAGGCGATGCCACCAGCGGGCCAGTGGCCTCTGAAGGAACCATGTTAACCTTGCAATGCACACATCTGCCCACACACCCTGTGTCACAGCCCTGCCAAGCCTGACAGCCTCCCCGCCAGATGCCTGCCCATCCCAACCCCGCATCCCCGCCCAAACGCACACCGTGACCCCTACCTCGGCAGCCCCTCTACCCCTTCCACCCTAAACCATTCCCAGAAAAGGGGAGACAGGGTTTTGCTTAAGCAAATATATCTACCTGGATCAAATTCAGGAATCCGAGCTTGGTATTCAGCTCCGACTCTCATCCCAACATCTGCAAAGCAATGCCAAAAAGAAAAAGGAGAGAGAGAGAGAGGAAAGAGGGGGGGAGGGGAGAAGAAGAAGAAAAGAAGAAAAAAAGAAAAAGGAAAAGACACTTAATAAAATATAAAATCTGCTGGAGGGAGGAAAGAAGCGGCGTGTGGATGGGAAGATATGAACTCGGGCACTCCGGGAGATGGCAGCGGATGGGGGCGGGGAGCGGGGGGGGGGGCAGGGCGGAGGATTGGTCGAGGGGCGGGGGGACGGGGGTCGCGGGGGGTGCTGCTGCACTGCACCGGGAGTTCGAGGCTACCGCAGCGCCCGGGCTCCGAGGGGAGGGAGGGCGGGAGCGCGGCGAGGGGAGGGGGCTGGGGGAGGGGAGGAGGGAGGGGGGCAGGCGGGCTGGCGGGGAGGAGTTCGAGGCTACCACCGTGCTCGTCGTCGCTACTGCAGCCGCTCTCGGGCTCGGAGTAGTGCAGCCCGCCGTTGGTGGACGAGGCGCCGCCGCCGCCGCCGCCCGCCGGGCTCTTGGCGCTGCCGTTGGCCGATCGATTCTTCCCCAGTAACTCGGGCCCTTTCTCCATCATGCCGGGCATGGTAGAAGAGGGGAGGGGGAAAGGTGAGGGGAAGCGGTAGGCGTCAGGGTGAAGGCGGAGATGGCTTACGAGTGCGGGCGGGAGGGAGAGGAGGAGGAGGAGGAGACGGCGGCAGCGGAGGAGGAGGAGGGTGTTAATATGGAGCCGCCATAACCGCCCCGGTCCGGCGGTAGCGCAGTCGCCTCACAACAACCCGCCCCGGCCCCGCCTCTCTCCCCTCCTCCCTCCGCTAGCCCCGCGCAGTCCCGGGCGCCCCTGTCGGCCGCGCCGCGCTCTACGCCGCCGCCGGTATCACTCCGCCCCGCAGGGAGGTTCCGGCCGCCGGGCGGGGAGGGGCAAGGAGGGGGAGGGGGAGGGGCGGGGAAGCCCCGCTCGCCGGCAGCCCCGGCAACCCCAACCGAGCTAATAAAATCGCCGCAGAGAAAGCCGCCGCCTCTCCGGCTTCCTTCCTAGGGGGCGCTCTAGCGCGCGGGCGGAGGCGGACTAGAGGGCGTGGGACTCTTTGCCCTCTGGGCGGAAGGAACGCGCCCAGCCTGAGAAAGGGCCGGCGCGAGCCGAGGCGCCGGAATCGGGAGAACAGCCTCTCTCTCGCCCTCTCTCTCCCCGGTGGTTGCGGGTCGGGACGGGCCGGGAGGGTCTCGGCGGGAGCGCGGCGGTTTGCTGCTCGTTTTTGCGGCTCCTCCAGCCGCGACGAGCTGCTGTTGCGCCCGTTTCCGCCCGGGAGCTGGACTGGGTGGCGGGCCACCCTTAGAGCTCCAAGCCCAGAGTAGCAGACGCGGTCTTGTTTATCTGGACGCTGCAGTTCTGGTATCTGAATCCCAGATCTGGGGCCTGACTCCCGAGAGAGACTGAGGGTGCCGAGATGAGTTTCCAGTGCTAGCATTGCAGCTGTATTTTGCTAAAAGGGGTCTTGTTAAAAACCTTTCTTCAGTTTTCTCTTCTCACCTTTGCTTTATTTTTATCCATTTTTCGCCTCTACTGTTTTATTAGTTAGAAAGTGGGTGTTGTCACTGGTGAAATAAAATTACGACCGGGGCCTTGTGGACTGGTGCTTGCTCAGTCCTCGCTGACTTGTGGTCAGGGCTTGGAGCAGAGCTGGAGGGAGGGCGGAGTCGCCTGGTGGAGGTGAGGCAAGAGCTGCCTTCTGGCAGTTTCCAGCCTGGCAGGCTCCGTGCTCTGTAATGCTTTTCTGAATTGCGTTAGGCAGAAGGAATAGGGAACTGCATATGTCCTTCACCCGATTTGAGGATATCTGCTCTGTTCTGGCACTGGGAGCTATTTATGATTTTCTGTTTCTTTCTTCGTTCATTCACTCATTCTTGATTTATTTATTGTTTTTGCTCAGCAGTAAAAATTGAGGACTTCCTGTGAACATCTAGTATGCAAATGAATGAAGAGCAGTATTTGTGGTCCAGAGGTAAGGTATTCTCCAAACACTTAAAGGCTGTCCTGAGTAACTCTGTTACAGGTCAGTGCGGAGTGGATCAAAGCAGAAATAAGCATCTCTGGCCAGAGCAAGACTTCACCTAAAGCAGGAATGTCTCAATCAGGAATTGATCCGGGGGAAAAAAAAAGCCTGGGAAGTAAATATTTGGCAGGCTCCCTGTCTAAAGGGGAAAGTTTCCTGAGCAGGTTCAAAACACCTATCTTGTTCTGATAGTGGAAATAGATCATACAACTTACAACTTAGATCATACAACTAAACCTTTTATTCTTCTCTTTCTCTCAACAAATACAGTTCTGGATATTATTTTAATTCTTGTATAGTTTTTCTACACAGAGAATATCCTGGGCAAATGAAATTAGTAGCCATTTCATTTTCATTGTAATTGAATACACTGGTGTATTTATTATTATTTTTTTTTATTTTAAATTTTTTTTTTTTTGTCTTTTAAACTGCTTTATTAACTTCACAATATATACTAAACATCTTGCCATGCAATAGGGGAAAACTCCCTTGCTGACAGAATCTTACATTTTGGGTCAAAATACAACATTGTTAGAAGTTGGTCATAGGAGACCCACAAGAAACATGTGACACCAAAAGGTTGACAATAAAGGTACACTGAGAACATTAACTTTAGGAAGGTGTGTCTTCCTATTAACTTCAGGAAAAACATCAGGATTCAAGGCATAAAGCAAAACTCATCATGATGGTCATGGTGAGGAAGGAGGTCGGTGCTAACTGCCCGCAGTCTATGACTGAACAACTGCTTTTCCCTCAGCTTTTCCGTCAGCTGTCTCATCTCCTCCCCAATCCTTTCCATATTCTCCTCTCTCGTTCTCCCCTGTGGTTCTCCAAGCCTCTGAATCATGTCCCATCTATACTGCTGGATGGGCTGCCTAACACAGAACCGCCTACGATTTACTCTAGGCATACAATATTCACCAGCTTCCAAAGGGAGGGCCAAAGGTTCTCCTTTATTAGCAGCTTGCTCCTTTTCATACTTTTTTTCATTTTCCTGTTTGGCATTCTCCACGTTGAGATTTTTTACTGCTTGTTCCTCTTTGGACGCCATTGCCCCTGGGCCTATCCTTGCAGTCTCCTCCTCCTCCCGATTCTCGCGGAGAGTGCGCCACCTCGACACTTAGACCTGCACACCTGCTTCCCCTCCGCGTCTGACTCTTCGGGACCGCTTCTGGCCCGCACGGCCACCGGGTGTAGACACCGAGAAGTGAGCGAGCGAAGGCCGGCTCTGACGCTACAGCCTGGTGTTTTTATTTTTATACGCAAACTTCCAAAGAACATGGTTCAGCATCTCTGGTCCTGTAATGGAAAGGCTCGACCATGAACTAAGTGAATTCATGAAAAGTAAATGTCGCTCTGATTCCCTTTGGCCAGCATGCTTTCTAACTCACCTTTGCAACACTTTCAGCCTCTTTTCTATTGAAAGGAATTTCTGCTTATAGATCAAGGATTAAAACGTTTTAATTTGGGGACTTTTGTACTTATTTCTAATGATTAGTAAAACCCTTAAAGAAGATTCCACATTTCTCTCGAGTACAACAAAGGGGACAGAACGCATTCCACTCGTGGGAGAAGAACCTCAGGGATGGGGGCTTTTCTTTCTGTTTTGCCCCAAAGAAAAGGAGAACACCTGAAGTTGACCTGCTTCTGAAAAAGAATAAGACCTTAAAATGATTTCCGAACAGTTAATAAGAACAGTATGAAATTAGGAAAAGCCTAAGAAGAAAATTCTGCGGATGTCAATAAGGGGTTAGAGGAAATGAATCTGGTCAAGGAAGAAGAAAGCTTTAAGAAAGAATTAATAATGTCCAATGATGAATCATGAGAAGGGTTTAAGAAAAGGTCTCTGGATTTGTTAACAAACAATATTTTGTTTGTTTGACTGCTTTTTTACTGTATTAAAAAAATTTCTTACTGTTTTCATTGCAGTTTAAATTTGGAATAGATATATCTCATAGTTCTAATATCAAAAGATATCAGAGGAAAAGCTTCACTATTGTACTGGATATCCCAGCAAAAAAAAAAAAAAAAAAAAAAAAAGGCAAGGAAAAAAATTTACAAGGATTGTTTTGTTTTGATTTGTTTTGTTTTTAATTTAATTGAGAGAGCCAGAGAAAGAGCATGAGTTTGGGGGAGGGGCAGAGGGAGAGAGAAAAGCAGACTCTTCACTGAGCAGGGAACCTGACTTCAGTCTTGATTCCAGGACCCTGAGATCATGAGCTAAAGATAGACACTTAACTGGCTGAGCTACCCAGGTGCCCCCCACAATGTATAAGGATTGGAAAGAAATTAATTTGTTAACTGGAGAAAAATGATAGGCTGTATATATAATTATAATCTATAAACCTTTAGTATTAATACTTAATTTAGCAAGTTGCTGGATATAGTCAGTATATAAAGAGCAATGATGTTTTAAAATACTAGCACTAAACAATTAGAAAATGAATTTTTGAAACTGATAACATATGAATGAATGCATCAGAAATATCAAATATCTAGTGTATTAGCTTTCTATGATAGCTGTAACAAATTACCACAAAGTCAAGTGGTTTAAAATAAACTGTCAAAAAAAAAATAAAATAAACTGTTATACTTCTGGAAACCAGAAGTCTGAAATCAAAGTGTCAACAGGGCTACACTCGCTACAGAGGCTTTAGGGAGAATCTGTTCCCTGCCTTTTCCCATTTCTGGTGTCTGCTAGCATTTCTTGGTTTGAAGCTGCATCACCCGATCTCGGTCTCCATCTTCACATTGGCTTCTCTTCTGTGTGTGTCATGAATTTTCCCCTTCCTCTATTATATAAAGACACTGATAGCATTATGATCCATCTGGATAATCTAGGATTATCTCCTTGTCTCAAGAGCCTTAACTTAATCACATCTCCAGAAACCCTTCTTCCAAATAGGGTGACATTTATAGGTTCCAGGGATTAGGACCTGATATTTGAGGGGCACCATCTAACACATGGCACCTAGGAATAAATCTTAATGAAAGGTGTATTAGGACACTATACTGAAAATTATATTTTTCAAAGAAATTAGAGAAGATCCAAATAACTGGTCAGATGCAGTATGCTCATGGATTGGAAAATTCGATATTGTAAAAATGTCGGTCTCCCAGTTGATCAGTGGATTTAGTCTAATCCCTATTAGCATCCCAGCAGATTGTATGTGTGTCATTTGACAAGCTAAAATTTAAATGGAAATTCAGAAGATCAAGAACAGCCAAGACAATCTGGAGGAAGAGCGAAGTTGGAGAATTTATAGTACCAGGTGTTAGAAAGAAGACCAGTGGAACTAAATAGAACTCTTGCGAATGTTTTATTTATGCAAAGGTGACACTGTACTAATGTGGAGAAAACAATGGATGCTTTGATAAATGTTGCTGGATCAACTGAATGTCTATGTGGAAAACAAAAAACGTTGATGCCTACTCATACTAAAAATAAAAGCAAAAAAATAAAAATAAAAACTCTAAATAGATTGTGGACCTAAAAGTTAAAGGTAAAATAATAGTCTTTTAGGAAATACCATGGTTTATTGTCTTATAACATTGGATAATCAAATTATTTCTTAAATAGTACATAAAAAGCATGAGGAAAATATTGAGCATTCCAGGTACAGAAAATAATACGGGGGTCACTTGACCAGCTCAGTCAGTAGAGCATGCAACTCTTGATTTCAGGGTTGTGAGTTCATGCCCACCATGTCAGGTGTGGAGATAGCTTAAGAATAGAGAGAGATCAGTGGGGAATCTGCTTCCCCCTCTCTCTGCCAGCCTCTCTGCCTACTTGTGATCTCTATCAAATAAATAAATCTTTTTTTAAAAAATAGAGGAAGAAAAAAAAGAGAACGGAAAGAAAACAGCATGGAATATGCAAAGAATCTTGAATTGTGTTATGTCAAGGAGCTACAAATAATTTTGTATTCCTAGAGCATGAAGTGAATTCAGAATGGGCCTAGAGAGTTAAGCAAGGGCTGAACCACATAAAGGCCTTGACAGTGTTCAAAGAGTTGGGCAATTTTTAGATAATGGAAGAGGAGCAGAGGGCTCTAAGCAAGAGAGTGATTTAGTTCAGTTGGTATTTTAGGTAAAAATTGAATGTGGAAATAAATGAGAAGGCCATTGAATTAGTTAAGAAATTATGAGGTTTAGGGGTGCCTGGGTGGCTGAGTGGGTTAAGCCTCTGCCTTCGTCTCGGGTCATGATCTCAGGGTCCTGGAATCGAGCCCCACATCGGGCTCTGTGCACGGCTGGGAGTCTGCTTCCCCCTCTCGCTCTGCCTTCTTCTCTGCCTACTTGTGATCTCTCTCTGTCGAATAAATAAGTAAAAATCTTTAAAAAAAAAAAAAAAAAAGGAAAAGAAATTATGCCCCTGGGGATAAAAACACATGTTTTTAAAAAAAATTTTTTTTTAATTTAAAAATAAAAAAATAAGTAAAAATAAATTTAAAAAAAGAAATTATGAGGTTTAAGTTATGGCATTGGTAACAAGAATAGAATTGGGGATAGATGCAAATAATTAGGTAAAAGTAGCAAAATTGGGGGATTCGTTGAATATGGAAAGGAAGAAGGAATGAAAGAATCTAAGCTGACGCCAGTATTTTAGCTTGAATGGCTGAGTGGATTGTGTCAACAACAGAGTTGGTGAATACTGAAGACTTACCAATTTGAAGGACAGGGAGAATGAAATAATTTCCAGATACGTTGGGTTCTCAATAAGGAGATACCAGCATGTAGTTGGATATATAATTAAGATCAAGAGTGCAGAGAGGGATTTGTTACCAATTGATTGTAGCTAACCAAGGTCATGAGACCAAAGTAAATCACACAAGAAGAGGATGTAAGATGAGAAGTATAATGAGCTGAGGATAAAAAGCAAATGGACATCAACATTGAAAGGCCATACAGAGGAAAAGAAATGCATAAAAGAGACTGAGCATAAATAGAGAAAGTAGAGAAATAAGGAGAGAGTAACTTCCTGAAACCAAAGGTTTAGAGAGCTCTAAAGAGAAAGTATAACCAGGACAGCAGAGAAGTCAGTAATTAAAGCTGAGGATCCTGGGTGCCTGAGTGGCTCAGTTAAGCAACTGCCTGCAGCTCAGGTCATGATGCCAAGGTCCTAGATCGAGTCCTGCATTGGGCTCCCTGCAGCAGGGAGCCTGCTTTATCCCTCTGCCTCTCTTTCTCTCTCATAAATAAGAATGAATAAAATCTTTAAAAAAACCATAAAGTGGGGCACCTGGGTGGCTCAGTAGGTTAAGCCATTGCCTTCAGCTCAGGTCATGATCTCAGGGTCCTGGGATCGAGTTCCGCATCAAGCTCTCTGCTCAGCAGGGAGCCTGCTTCCCTCTCTCTCTCTCTGCCTGCCTCTCCATCTACTTGTGATTTCTCTCTGTCAAATTAATAAATAAAATCTTTAAAAAAAAATAAAAGTAAGGTTCCAATATGTACAGTGCTTCGGCACATAAGAAAACATGATCTTGGGGCACCTGGGTGGCTCAGTGGGTTAAGCCACTGCCTTCGGCTCAGGTCATGATCTCGGGGTCCTGGGATCGAGTCCCGCATCGGGTTCTCTGCTCAGCAGGGAGCCTGCTTCCCTCTCTCTCTCTCTCTGCCTGCCTCTCCATCTCTTGTGATTTCTCTCTGTCAAATTAATAAATAAAATCTTTAAAAATAAAATAAAAGTAAGGTTCCAATATGTACAGTGCTTCAGCACATAAGAAAACATGATCTTGGGAAGACCACTTTTACTGGGTCATGAGCCAAAGAACCAAACTGCAGTGGATTGAGAAGTGAAGAAGTCTTTTAAGGAAATGAGAACAACTAATATGAACCTATTCCAGGAAATTACTCATATGGGTAAGAAAAGGGAAAAAATGGAACTAAGTGTCTTGGAGCAATGTAGCTCTAAAGTTATAGACAAGAGTATGTATATATGTAATTTTTCAAAAGTTGAAGTACCAAGTGGAGTTATTTCTACCCTATTATCAGTTGGTTATCTAGGTCTGTGTACACAGTAGATGTTTAATAAATGTGTACTGAATTGAACAAAACTAATGTAAAGACCATAGCAGTATGTGTATATCTCCTTTCTAATGTATACACATAAATCGCTGTAGCTGCCTAAACATGCTGAGAGTATTTCTGAAAGAGTATAAAAGAAACTGTTTACTGCTGGGGAGGGGGTGTCACTGTTTGAAATGGAAGGGGGATTTTTATCTCATGTATTCCATTTACAGGTGGTCTCTTTTGCCATGAGTATGTATTGCTGTTTTGAGGAAATAAATGTCTAAAGAATCAATAGACAAAACACAGATAAGTATAATTTTTAAACTTCTAGTAGGTGGAACTTCTACACTTCCACCTACTAGAAGTTGAGAGGTAGAACAGAAGAGGAAAGAGGGAAAGAGGGTAAGGGGTATTATCCTCATTTTACAAAAGAGGAAAAATTTAAGCAGGGCAGTAATTGTGGCCTATACCTTAATTCACCAACTACACTAGGCACAAGGGAAGGAACTCAAATTTTATTCTTACCATCCAGGATCATAATGATTTTCTTTATGACAACAATTTTGCTGAAAAGTTTATTGATTTGGTTTTTGCTTCTTCTTCATTATTACATTAGAAGTTCGTGTCTCAGAAGTTTAACTCCCAACACTCAGGTGAGGCTATGCAACACTGAGCCCAGTTTGGTGGGGAGGGCCCAAACAACAGGGAGGAGCTCCAGGTTTTTGTTTTGTTTCTTCTGTTTTTCTTGGAGCCACTGATCCTCAAGGAGGGGCGAGGGTGGGATCACATAATTTTAGAGGTCTGGCAATGCCCTCCCTACCCCCATAGCTACCATTTCTGAAGCTGGCCTTAAAACCACCATTTAAACAGAAAGGGAGATAGGAAACTACAACACAAAGTAGATCATTTCATTTTTTAGGATGTTTAAGTCCTAGAAAACCTTTCTTTTTCCTTCTTTCTTTTTTTTTTTCCTTCTTCCTTCCTTCCTTGTACCCAAAGTTCAACTACGTCTAAGAGAAACCCCAAATAACTGCCTTAAACAAAATGAAAATATACTTTTCATGTAAAATATATCCAGAAGTAGGCAGTCCTGGGCTGAAAAGACAACTGCAACGAAAAGGGTGAGCAATGCAGGCTGCTTTTATATCAGCTCTCCACCATTCCTAGAGTGTCAGTTTTGCCCTTGTGATCCAAGATGGTGGTTAGAATGCCAGTCATCATGACCACACTCCCAGTTAGAGAAAGAAAGGCAGAAGGCCACACTCTGCTCTTTAAGACTTTCTGGAAGTATAGCATACCATTTATGTTGGTATATCAATGTTCAGAACTTAGTCACATGGCCCACTAACTTCAAAGGAGACTGGAAAATGTCAAAGTGCTCCACTAAAAATCAAGGTTCCATTGCTAAGGATGAAGTAGGAAATGAGAACGGAAAGGTAGCTAGCAAGCTCTGTCACACTGTTCGTTTAACTATTTGAAAGGTGCCTGAATGGCTCAGTGGGTTAAGTGTCTGACTTTGGTTCAGGTCATGGTCCAGGATCCTAGGATCAAGCCCAGTGTTGAACCCCATGTGGAACCAGAGTGGAGCCCCTATCGAGCATCCCGTGGAGCCCAAGGTTGGGGTCCCTGCTCAGCAGAGATACTGCTTTTCCTTCTCCCTCTCCCTGTTGCTCCCCTAGCTTGTGCCCTCTCCCTCTCTCTCTCTCAAATAAAAATATAAAAATACTTAAAAAATAATGAAACAGGGCGCCTGGGTGGCTCAGTGGGTTAAGCCGCTGCCTTCGGCTCAGGTCATGATCTCAGGGTCCTGGGATCGAGTCCCGCATCAGGCTCTCTGCTCAGCAGGGAGCCTGCTTCCTTCTCTCTCTCTCTGCCTGCCTCTCAGTGTACTTGTAATTTCTCTCTGTCAAATAAATAAATGAAATCTTTAAAAAAAAAATAATAATGGGGCGCCTGGGTGGCTCGGTGGGTTGGGCCGCTGCCTTCGGCTCGGGTCATGATCTCAGGGTCCTGGGATCGAGTCCCGCGTCGGGCTCTCTGCTCAGCAGGGAGCCTGCTTCCTCCTCTCTCTGCCTGCCTCTCTGCTTACTTGTAATTTCTCTCTGTCAAATAAATAAATAAAATCTTTGAAGAAGAGAAAAAAAAAATAATAATAATAATGAAACAAGCTTTCTTGGAAACAACTGCCTATATCACTAAATCTGGAGTCATCTCTATTCTCTGGGTCTTTGACATTTGTTACTGTTTAGTCGAGGTCTCCACTTAGACTCCCACAGGTTTTTAATTTTCTTTTTTTAATCCTTCCCTTCCTAAGCAAATGAATATAAATGTATAGTCATTTAATTTCACCTGTTTTGTTTTGGTTATCTGAAACTTTGGAGAACTTTTTGAATTGCAGCTTTCCTACTTAGCTGTAAAGAATTTTGCTTTAAGAACATGAACAGTGTTTTAATTTATATTTTCAGCATTGGGTACAATCCCTGTGCATAGAATTCTCAATATTTGTTTAATGAATGAATTCTGCAGTTAGAAGTAAAAGACATATCTTGAAGAGTTCGGTTTTTGTTTTTTCTTTTTGTTGTTTGTTTGTTTCAATTCTGGAACTGTTTATGAAAGGAGACTATGAAATCTCCCTGGTTTTTTTTTTTTTTTTTTGAGATTTTATTTATTTTATGATGGAGAGAGAGAACACAAGCTGGGGGAGCAGCAGGCAGAGGGAGAGGAAGAAGTAGGCTCCCTGCTGAGCAGGGAATCTTATCTGGGGCTCAATG